>NW_026606596.1:5082500-5682500 GCF_029890125.1 Rhinichthys klamathensis goyatoka
AACAATGAATATCCAGTATATCTCAAAGGTAGAATAAACAATACACTATTGTTTGCTCAATGGTTAATTTCAGTGCTGTTTTGCAAATGTATAATAATAATAATTATTATTATTATGTATTTTATTTTGTAATTATGTTTTTTGTTATTATTTAATTATTATAATTGGCAATTATTATTTTATATTAGCCTATATTATAATATTTTATTATATTGTTGTAATTTGTTATATTAAATTATTTTTTTTTTAAATAATAAAGAGTTAGCTCAACATAGGGGCAGGAGAGTCAATAAATGGGAAAACAAAGTAACTTGCGTTAATTATTTGAAAAAGTAACTCAGTTGTAAATTCAAAAATAACGTGTTATTTTACTAGCTACTTGAAAAATTGTAACGCGTTATTCCAACACTGTTGTTGTTGTTATTATTAGTATAGTCCTGCGTGTGGTATTTGCATTGGCATGTCCCAATATTGTTTATATTTGTAATTAAATTACAATTTACAGGCATATTGTTTACATTTGTATTATTTAATCTCCTGCCAATTTCTGGGCTGATTAAAGAACAACAGGTCTCCATCTAGTGGACAAACTTGATATATATATGTTTTTTGTTGATTATTACCTCGTTTGGAGAGGTCGTCCCATTCCTTATACCAAGACTGTGGCTGGTTGGGCTCCAGGTCAAAGTTTTATTTTCCACTTCCTTGATGTTATTTCGAGTAGATGTTCCCATCGGGCTACAAGGCTTGAGGAACATGAAGTCACTTTTAGATGACTCTGGAGTTAAACACATTTTATAACAGTAGTTTTGACCTATTGGGTGGTTCGCGTTTACTTCCACGCAGTGCGTGGGCCCCTTTGATCCCGGTGATATGTGAATGTTCAAGTTCGACTTTTTAATGACGTCACTGGAGGGGTCCTTAGAATGAAGCCCACAGCACGAGTTTCTGTCCTTGTGTCCCTTAATTGTAGCCAGGACAATAATAGCCACGAGAAACGTGAATGAAACCGCGCCCAGAGACACGATTAAATACAGCGTGAGGTTTGACCTGTAGTGAGGGCTGAGCGCGAGGTCACCAAAATCAGGCAATGATTCTGGCACGCTGTCAACAACTGACAACATGATGGAGGCCGTGGCCGAGAGGGGCGGATGACCGTTGTCCTTGACCAAAACCACTAGCCTCTGCCTCCTAGGGTCGTTGTCCATCAGCCGGCGGATTGTCCTGATCTCCCCAGTGTACAACGCAACGCTGAACAAACTGAGATCTGTAGCTTGAAGGACTTCATAAAAAAGACGCGAGTTTTGCCCGGCATCCGCGTCCATGGCGGTGATTTTAGCCACTAGGTATCCGGCATCAGCATTTCTAGGGACAACTACAACCGCTGTGGTGTCATTCTCGGGCATTGGGGATACAATGATTGGAGGATTGTCATTCTGATCCAAAACAAACACGTTCACTGTTACGTTAGCGCGGAGAGGCGGAAAACCAGCATCTTCGGCTTGAACCACGATCTTAAAGTTTCTGAGCTGCTCGTGGTCGAAAGAACGCAGCGCGTAAATGTTGCCGTTATCTGAATTGATGGACACGTAGGTGGACACTGGCATTCCATGGATGTCGTTTTCTTGAATAGAGTAGGATAAGTAAGAATTCTGATCCGCGTCTGCGTCTTGTGCGGTGATGGTGCAAATCGAGGCTCCTGGCGCGTTGTTTTCGGTCAGGTAGACCGTGTAGGAGGGCTGTTTGAAACGCGGCGCGTTATCGTTTATGTCAGACACTTGCACTAAAATAGTTTTCCTGGTAAAAAGAGGAGGCGAGCCCATATCACGCGCCGTGAGGGTGATGTTATACTCTGAAATGGTCTCTCTGTCTAGAAAATCACACGTAACCAAAGTGTAATAGTTTTTAAAAGAGGAGTGCAGCTGAAAGGGAACGTGATGAGGAATTTCACAATCAACATTTCCGTTTTCCCCAGAGTCTTTATCCATAACGCTAATGACTGCTATCACTGTGCCAGGAGGCGCATTCTCTTGGACAGGCGTAGATACTGATGTAAGAATCACTTCTGGAAGATTGTCGTTGACGTCTATGATGTTAACCATAACTTTGCAGTGCACTGCCACCGCAGACGGTCCCTTGTCTTTGGCTTGTACATAAATCTCGTGCATTCGTGCCTTTTCATAATCTATAAGTCCTTTTACTTTGATTTCTCCAGTGCGGGAATCCACGCTGAACAGCTCGCGCACTCTCATTGGAGCGTGGCCGCTGAAAGAGTAAGTGATCTCTCCATTGGGTCCTTCATCGATATCAGTGGCGTTTAGTTTTATCACGACTGTGCCTCGCGGTGCGTTTTCAGCCAGCTTCACTTTATAAAAGTTCTGATCGAACACAGGCGCGTTATCGTTGGCATCCAGTACCGTTATGTTTATTTGCGCAGTGCCCGACCTCTCTGGCGAGCCTCCATCCACCGCTGTAATAACCATCAATTGAGTCTTCTGCTGCTCCCGGTCCAGCGAACTTTCAAGGATCAGTTCTGCGAATTTACTGCCGTCACTACGCGTCTGGACGTCCAGGACGAAGTGTTCGTTTACGCTCAGCAAATACGAGCGCATAGAGTTCTCACCGACGTCCAGGTCCTGCGCGCTTTCCAGTGGGAAGCGCGATCCAGGCGCGGCGGATTCGGAGATATCCAGGTTAAATTCACTCCATGGAAAGACTGGAGAGTTGTCGTTAACATCAAATATTTCAACTTCGACCCGATACAATTCCAATGGGTTTTCGATCACAACCTGAAGATGGAATGAACAATATGGATTTTGTTCGCACAACTCTTCTCGATCAATTCTTTCATTGACAAATAAAACCCCGTTTTCTAAATTCACCTCTAAATATTGCCGTTTTGCACCTGAGACTATTCTAAATCGGCGGACTGAGAGTTTGTTGGTGTCTAATCCCAGATCCTCCGCAATATTTCCAACAAAAGCCCCGTGCTCCAGTTCTTCTGGGATCGTGTAACGAATCTGTGCCAGAACTACATCCATCACAGACGCGATGAGCGCCAGGCAGGTTACCTGCCATGTCCATATCCACAGCTCCATTTAAATATATTCCCCTTCCTGCGTGCCTTCAAATGAACGACCAAACAAAACACTCATAGCTAAAGCTTTAAAACGGTAGACAAAAATCCACCCAAACGCACAGTAACATTTCGTGAGAGAATGAGCACGCTAATGACAATGAAGTGGTAAGTCCCCGAACCTCGTATACTTTAGCACTGGAGTGCGCGCCTTTGGCCAATGGCACGTGCGCAAGAGTGAGATAGCGTGAGTGTGTTTGGATGAGGGAGACAGAAGGGGAGGAGATGAACACTAAACACTATACTTTATTGTGGTTTCATTTTCAATACATTTCTTACATTCTGTTAAAATTAGAATCGTTTCACAATTGGGGGTTGTTTATCTCCCTTTGCCATTACATAAAAAATCAAATAAAATGTATAATTTCAACACACTGTATAGATGAGTCGGCTTATAATTATATCCCCATTTGCCTGTTATTAACCATAATATGTTTAGGAATTACATTCGTTTTACAGAATGGTGCCCATCTTTTTTATATAATTGGGTCATTGATTTGCATTTTGTGTCCCCAGTAAAGATCATGATCTTACTTAGACAGGTTTAAATGTATATTGTTCAACATTTTAAGTCATAAATAACACAATTTGAATTCTAAGCATATGGAAGTTGACATTTTACAGCATTTTGAACCACATATCATAAACCTATGTCCCCAGGTCTGTGTATCCCAATTTCAGGTTAAATACAACACTTACTAATAGGTGTTTTTATTTTCATTTTTTTTCTACATTGTTGGGTATATCAGTAAAGATTTTCTCTAATCAATTTTTGCAATTATTATAATCAAGATTTTTAGCTAGTGCCTCAATTTATTGTCCACCCTGTTATTTTTGACTGCTGTCCCTTTAAATTAATGTTGGGAAAATTAAATTACATCATATCATAAAGCTGTCCATCACTACTGTGGAGGGAAAACAATTTGGGAAAGTGAGTGAGATCCTACTGAGATTTAACTGTCTATTTTGACTAATTTTATCTTTCAAATTTGATGTAGTCAACGTCCAGCCTGTTAAGGGAAAAATGAAGAAAAAAAATACAATTTTAAAGACTATGCTATTCTTTATTAGATAAACCGAACTATTAGCTTCTTTTTGCTCAGACGTGGTGCAGTGGCTGATTTTAGGTCAGAATGTCCACCCTGTTTCTACCTTGTTAAATAAGACCTAACAGATTGCACTGAGAGTGTAAATGCTTGTAAAAGTAATTTATGTTTGAAGTTGAAGTAGTGTATTTAAATTTCTTTGGCATTGTTTTACATGTTGTTTCCCATCTCAATCCAGTTCAAACTAAAGCAATAATGTAACTGGTTGTGTGTGAGAGATAGGAAATCATCCACCCATCTTGTCCACATCCACCCTGTTATTTTGTGCATCTCAATCAAAAATTTATGTATCCTATAAATGAGGGGAGAAAGCTGAGCCAACAATACGTCATTATACCCCTTAGCCTATGCGCCGGAAAAACAATTGTGCATTCTTTAGAATTTTCTTTGAACTTTCCTTTCAGCAGTATATATATTTCTATGGCATCATCGCTGTTGAAGAGTAATTGGTGGAGTGGATTTACTTATTGTAGAGTTAATGAAGGTTATCACAAACATTGTAATGTTTAAAGCAGATGTCATAACAAATGCCAGTAGACTGGGAAGATTTTAAAACGAGTGGCTCATTCATAAATCCGTAAGATCTTACCTTCATGCTGTAGAAATACAAACCGCAAGACAAGAACACAACGTGTGCAGTGCTGAAAAGGGGCGTGGCTACATACGGTCTATAAACATAAAAAATATATAAAAGAAACAAGACGCAAAATAGGCCTAATCTTAAATAATTTTGATATTAGTTCAAATAAAAAAGTGTGAATTAGGCCTACATTTAATATTCAGACTAACATTTAGCATTAAGCTATTGTTATAATTATTATTATGTGGTGGGTTACAAAAGCAGACGAAGCTGAGACAAAGAGGTTTCAACGTATTTTAAAATAACTAGCTTCTTCCCCATGCTATTCCTGCAGTCTTATCCCTTTCTCGTTCCTCCTGCCTTTCCTGACAAGTAAAGAAATTCTGTTTTAAATAAGCACCAAACACAATCTGTCTGTGGAATGAAACTGCGGCAGATGGCACGATCTTCCAAGGGCTCGTGCTCTTTTTAATTAATGTAGTGGGGATTAAAGGGCCGCGGGTCCGGATCATTAGTGAACAGAGGTATTAAAAGGTTTTGTGAGGCATAATCCAGCCGCTCGCGATTGGTTGAGCAGCAGACTACATGGTTCCCATGATATTCTCCTGCTTTCCATTACCTTAAGTGCATACTAAATGGCATAGAGCCGAGTCGGAAATAAAGCAACTTAAATCGACCCACCAAACAAACACATTTACTCTCATTAATGGCCAAAAAGAGGACACGAATGTAGAGTGGTGTAAACAGTTGTTCTTCGTGGTCATTGTCATTAAGGTCATGTGGAAAGGAAGTCAGTCATCAAATATTTTACAGTGATGTATAATAATTAGGGCTGGGAAAAAATTAATCGTAATTAATCGCATCCAAAATAAAAGTTTTGTTTACATAACATATGTGTGTGTAGTGTGTATAATTATTTTGTATATATAAATACACACATATGCATGTATATATTTAAGAAATATTTGCATGTATATACTGTATATATATTTATACATCATTTATATTATATATAAATATACATATTTTTATATTAATAACACATTTTTCTTAAATATATACATGCATGTGTGTGTATTTATATATACAAAATAATTATACACACTACACACACATATTTTATGTAAACAAAACTTTTATTTTGGATGCGATTAATCACGATTAATTTTTTCCCAGCCCTAATAATAATTAATGATAGTAGCTATTTATATTTTGTCAGTGAACAAAATCTAACTGAAAGCGCTAGCTATACTATTGCTATAAGCGAATGCGATTTTTTTTCTTGTAATCTAACTTTTTATTGTTTGTAAAACATTTGAAAACTCTGATAGCCTAAGATGGCCTATAGCCTTTATAGCTATACTTATCAGGAGGGGATCGAAATGTAATTAGGGGGCTCGGGCTCGGGCTCTGTGTTCATATAAAATACATGTTATGAATACTGGGCTTTTTTTTTTCTCAAACAAAAACCCTAAAAATCTAAATTTGTACTGAGAGATACACCTAAATAATAGTGATAAAATGAAATGTAAAAAATGTAACCACCCCGACTAATTTTAGGGTGTCATACGGTCCGGACATTAGACTGGCACTAATTAAAGGCTCATTTTCTTTCTATCTCTGAATTGATTTTAGGAGAGTGGTTTAATGATTTTAGATTAGTCTGTAGCCTACATTAGCCTTCAGTGAACTCCACAAATGCGGATTGACCTACAACAGTATTAGGCGACACAACTGGGGCCACTGTTTATAATCCAAATAGTCTGAGATAGAATTTGACAATTGAATAAACAGATAGGCTATTTATTGATATTATAAATTCAGAGAGTCAATCATTACTCACCGACCACTTTTTTAGGTACACCTGTTCAGCTGTTTGTTAACGCAAATATCTAATCAGCCAATCACGGCAACTTAACGCATTGAGACGATCTGCTGAAGTTTAAACTGAACATCAGAATGGGGAAGAAAGGTGATTTAAGTGACTTTGATTGTGGCGTTGTTGTTGGTGTCAGACGGGCTGATCTGAGTACGGCTGATCAACTGGGATTTTCACATACAACCATCTCTAGGGTTTACAGAGAATGGTCTGAAAAATAGAAAATATCCTGCGAGTGGCCGTTCTGTGGGCAAAAATGCCTTGTTGATGCCAGAGGTCAGAGGAGAATGGCCAGGTTCCAGCTGATAGAAAGGCAACAGTAACTCAAATAACCACTTGTAACAATCGAGGTCTGCAGAAGAGCATCTCTGAATGCACAACATAACCAACCTTGAAGCAGATGGGGCTACAGCGGCAGAAAACACACCGGGTGACACTCCTGTCAGCTGACAACCGAAAACTGAGCTACAATTCACAACTGCATGACGCTATCATGACAATATGGTCCAAAATCTCTGAGGAATGTTTCCAGCACCTTGTTCAATCTACGCCACGAAGAATTAAGAATGTTCTAAAGGCAAAAGGGGGTCCAACCAAGTACTAGCAAGCAGTGTGTGTGTGTGTGTGTGTGTGTGTGTCTTTATTCACTAGACAAATTCCTTGTGTGTATAAACATACTTGACAATAATCTCATTCTGATTCTAATTTATGTCAATCACTATTTACGTTGCACCAAATACAGCGCATTAAAACTTGCTTTGCCTACCCGTAAGGAAATAGCGGACTTGGAGCCTTACTAGTTGAACATAGGTTTCAGACTTTGGTTCTGAGTAATTAGAACAACACCATCTTTGCAGTGCAAAAGTGGATATAAATGGTTAAGAAAAATAAAAGATTAATCATGAATGTATGTAAATGTGAGAATTTTTATTCTCTTACTTTTTTTTTTTTTCATAATTATAAGTATAAGTGAATATATATCAAGTAATTCTAGCTGAAATAATTGCAGAATTCTACAGAAGTAAGAGGAATATCATTAGACTGTACAGTGCTGCCTTGCAAGCAGTAAATGCAGAAACTGAAGCACTCATGGTTCTGACTGCAGATGAAGACCTATATACTAATCCCACCTTCGTGAACTGCCACGGGGTGGAGGCAGAGTCTTCTGCTAATTACCCCATTCCTCCTGCTGGCCCGCGGCAAGCAATCAAGAGAACAAAGTGTACATTTTCATTTACGCACCAAATCTCTCTCACACACACATACAGGCAGTGCAGAGATGGGGCAGAGTGCCACAGACGGGGAACGTCAAGAATGCCATAGGAATGCGGGCCCTGCCCTCACCTCATTCTCACACACACACATAAACATGCTCCCTTCTCACACATTTACACAGATATGGACATGGTTTGTCATTTTAACATGACTGGTAGAGAAGGATCACTCTGTAAGGCCTGTATGTGGAGACTGGTTGTGGTGGTGGTGGTGGTGGTGGTGAGGTGGGGGGGTGGTGGGGGGGGGGGGGGGGGGGACAAAAAAACAAAAGCAAAAGACACACAAAATGAAGATAGATTGAAAGAGCAGCTGGAAGGCCAGGACTCAGGAGTAGAGAAGACAGTGAAGATGAAGGGAATGAGGGGCAGAGGGAGGGCCTGTTGAATAACACCTGCTTCTCAGCTGTGTCAACTGAAGGATTCCCACAGAAGACAGACAGATATTTATGGAGTGGCTGAGGAAATTATCCAGCAACCACACTGCTATTGACACACATGTGATGCTCTGAGCTATTCCCATCTAAGCCCAACCAACTCACCACCAGTCATGGTGAAAACAAAATATACAAAAAATGACCTATTTTTTAGCTATTACACTACCGTTCAAAAGTTTGGGGTCAGTGAGAATTTTTTTTTTTTTTTGGGAGGAAAGAAATCAATACTTTTATTTATCAAGGACAGTAAAGACATGTATAATGTTACAAAAGATTCTATTTCAAACAAATGCTGTTCTTTTGAACTTCCTATTCATCAAAGAATCCTAAAAAAAAAAAAAAAAAAACTAACCAACAACTGTTTCAACATTGATAATAATAATACATGTTTCTTGAGCATCAAATCCTCATATTATACTGATTTGTGAAGGATCATTTGACACTGAAGACACTGACACTGGTGATGCTGAAAATTCAGCTTTGATCACAGGAATAAATTACACTTTACTATATATTCACACAGAAAACAGCTGATTTACACTGGAATAATATTTAATACTATAACTGATTTTTGTTGTATTTTTAATCAAATAAGCACAGCCATGGTTAGCAGAAGAGAATTCTTTTAAAAGTATTTAAAATCGTACCGACCCCAAACTTTTGAACGGTAGTGTATATATAGCTATTATATTATATTATATAATTATATTACATTACAATATATTATGCATTATTTCCCAAACTAAATATGATTGCTGTTACCCATAATGAACCTCAAGATTGGGGGAAAAAAATACAAAAATAAGCATTTTCTTTCCCCTGAAGTAGTACATTTTGTATCTGGAGGTTAAAACCAACATTTGAAATATATTTTGGCCATTAAAAAATATATGTTGAAAGTATAAAAAAAAAAAAAAAAAAAAAAAAAAAAAAAAAAATGTATATTATTTTATTTGTTTTAAATGTATTAGGCCTACTTTCAAAATTTAAATTGTATTATGTAAATTGATCTAAACATATTAATTTATTGTCAGACTAAATATATCATTTATATTGTTAATTTTTTATTATTTTGTAATTTTAAGATGTAAGGAAATGTGCATTTTCTTTCCTATTGAAGTAGCCTACATTTTGTATTATATTTTGGCATTTGGAGGTTTAAACATATATAATATAAATATATATAATATATTTGTATGTATAGTTGTTGAAGTATGTTAAACATATAAAATAATTAAACAAATAACTACATATTATTTTTTTATTTTTTTTAAATGTATTATATATTTAAAATTTTTAAATTCTGTTATAATATAGTTTTTTGTTTATGCTGTATGGGAAACATAAACCCTCTGTAGATCAGAACGCAACGCCGTTTAAAAAAAAAGCAAAGCATGTGTGTATCTACAAATAGCGACTTTCATGTCAACAATCATGAAACATTTGGGCAAACTTTTAAAGCAGTTCTCTACATGTCCGAAGGGTGGCAGCAGCACTGCTCCTGACTGAAACTTACTTATAAGTGAAAACAGATGAGGCACGTGGCAAAAAGCCACATGTAATGCATTTAAATCAGATTTTGCTCTCAAAAATGTTTGAGAGCTAAATGACTATCATAAAGTCGTAGTGTAACCTAAACCACAAACTTATATGAACAGTGAAATCTTATATACAACTAACCGTGACCTGACCCTGATCAAAACACAGGTTAGGCTATATAGGCTAGATGTGGCTTGATGCTTAATTGCATATGAGAGAATGTAATATTGTAAATAGATACACTATCCTGATCTACTTTATTACAGATTAAGCAGTGTGGATTCTCTAATCCTCTAATGACAGGCATCTACATAGTTGGATGCATTTGTGAGTTTTGATTTCAGCTATTGTAAATCAGAATAACACTTACCTGGAGTTTCAGGAATCCTTTTATCTCACATCTTCTGATAATTTCACAAAACAGTTGAACATCTCTTTGAACATTGTTTAATGGTTTCAAAATATGTTCTCTTTGAACACTAAATCTATATAATGTGGTGGAAAACAATGGAGAAGACAACTTTGAGAGCTTTAAGAGCATTCAGTGTGTGTGCAACATCATCTGCAGGTGGAGTCCAGAGGAAAGCACCACAGACTGGCAAACGCACAGTAGGTGCATTAGGGTTTGACCTTGATACGGTTCACCGTGTGTGTGTGTGTGTGTGTGTGTGTGTGTGTGTGTGAGAGAGAGAGTGTGTCCGCAGGGCTGTGCATGCGCGTGTCCTCCCAACATCTGTCAAATGCATTATATTTCATTATCTAGTCTTTCACAACAACTGCTCTACCTGCATAAAACACAACACTCCTACACTGATACTTTATTAAAATGCATTCTTTTTAGAAAACATGAGAGCTGTTTCACATCAAATGTTTCATCCGTTTAGTAGGCCAGGAGAGAATAGCATGTTTCTGATTTCGGAATATGGAAACAGCTAATATATTAAGTTAAATATATGTAGTCCTTGTACTAAAATATGTTTTTGGCTTCCTTGTGAATAATAATAATACTAATATAGATAATAATAATACATTTTAAAATGAATAACCTCAGAAATTTCAAGGCACTTAAATGAGAAAAATAAATTTAATTGACATTTTAATTTCAATAAATAGTTCAAATGTATTACATTTTAATATCTTAAAGCAACCGTAAATAATATTATATTTAATAAATAGTAACACTGGTGTCTGATTACGTGAACAGCTAACAACATTTTAAATTTAAAATCAAATTTTTTTTAAACACACACAGACACGCGCACACGCACACACACACTATGTTATGGATTGCACCTGATCAAATTTTTGTTTATCCATCTCATATTTCATCTCAGCCTTCATTCTCTTGATTTCAGGGCAGTTAATCCTTCTGAGTCAATGTTGTTGCTCAAACCGCTGGGTTAAAACAACAGTTCCCCAAAATATACAGACGTCCTCTGTAGAATAGCATGTTTGCTAAGGCACCTGGCAGCCGCACAGCTCTTGCAAAACTTGACGATAATGCAACCCAACATTCCAGCATCAGAAAAAACACACACAAAAAACTGCTCCTCACAAGACAAGAAATTTTTCTTTTTTTCTCTCTTTTTTTCTCAGCGTATGTGTGTATGTTTATTTGCCAGGAGCCCTAAGGTCAATGATGTTGTAGCAAATTAGAGGTGAGTGACAGCTGGCTAGCATGGCTGACAGATTTGAGGAATTCGGGCAGTCTGTGAGGACGGCCCTGCCTGAATGTTAAACACTTTTTCCACAAAGCTCAAAGGAACAGTTCTACCTATTAGCAATTCAAACGCACACACATTCTTTTTCCTCTTGCTACTTACAGAAATGGTTCGTTCTGGATTCAGAGTTGTTTTAGGCAGTGCTAAAATCACTTTTGCAGGCAGATTGGATTAATTAGGTGTTGAAAGTACAAAATGCGACGATAATATTCTCCAAAACATGCATGAAAATGAAAGTGCGTCTACATGCGTATGTGTCTATGTGGTCACAAGAGGCCTGTGGTCGGCAGACTAAAGCAAATCCATCTCCACTATGCAGAAAGGAGGTAGAGAATGTCCATTTACGTACGTGCAGTTCAGTGGCTGCGGTCATGTGCTTTCGCCAGCGCACAGAGAGAGGAGACCTGTGGTTTTAACCCAGCCGAATCACACCAGAGGAGGGGAAAAGAGAGGGAAGGGGAGAGGAGTGATGACAGCTCATGATGTTATACATCGCAAATGCGAGCCGGGGAAGTGACCGAGTACAGGTTAATAAGCCGTAGAGTGAGGGAAAGAGTCCAGAGATGATAATGCAGCATATGTAAGGACATGGAGAAGCTAAAAACAGGCTTGTGAAAGCAGCGAAAACACGCGAGGTATTTGGAAAGGCGTTTTAGGGTCGCAATCGCCAGCATGATGACATCCATCACAGCTGAGTTTCAAAAGAAAAACGATTTGGCGTCGAGCGCAAGCCAAACAGCGTGTTTCTGTTACCTACAGTGACCTTCTTTCCTTCTGTCATTCCACAATCCTCCTTTCCCTCCATTATTCAGCTCCTCGCTTCCTTTTTCCATCGCTCTGTCCCTTTCTTTTCACACTTCACTCCCTTTTACACCTTCTTCTCCCTTCGGTTTTGCCGCCGCTTCCCCTTCCTCCCCGGCCCTGCTAATCTATTCCAGAAGAAAAGGCTACCATGGAGAACGCATAACAAGTGCTCATACTTCAGCACGGGCCAAGAGAGAAATAACACAGGGAAGGAAAAATGGGAGTGGGGGTACAGACAGGCAGAAAAAGGAGAGAAAGTGTTTATTCAAACTCAAAGCTGACTCCTTTGTTGTGGTAAGGACCTGTCTTATATTAGAAGTCTGAACTCCCTTCAAAGTCTGGAAAGATGGAAGATGAGCCAAAAGGAAGAGAAAGAACGAGACAGAGGGAGACGAACAGAAGAAGGAAAACTCCTATTTTGTCTGAAACTGGTAGAATTGGACATGAGAAATGAGTGGAGGATGAAAAAAAAGACGAGTTTGGTACTTCATTGAGAGAATAGACGAACTATGCTTGGTTCTGGACTGCGCACACATTCAAACCATTCAGCCAGAGCTTTGACTGAGCCTTTGATTTCAAATATTGATATTCATAAGCACTATCTGAGAAATCACATAATCAATCTACAGCATGTTGACGTCCACAAAAATTCATTTCCCTCCTTTCCTAAAAAAAAAAAAAAAAAAAAATCTGGGTTGAAAACATAACTATTTGTCAAAAAAAAGTATTCATGAAGTACAGTTGGGTGTAAGCAGATTGTATAAATGAGATTGTACTAATTCATACAAATTTGCCAAACTTAAAATAGTTATGAATTGCCATGAGAGTGTGTGGGCTAATTCATAAATGTTAAAATACTCACTGTTTCAATAGTATATTCACAGTTTGTGTGTTAATATAATACTATTAATAAAATATTTAAAGGGATAGTTCACCCAAAAATGAAAATTCTGTCATCATTTACTCACCATCAAGTGTTTCCAAAACCTGTGTTTCATTCACAGAAGATATTTTACAGATGGTTGGTAAACAGACAGTTGATGTCAGCCATTGACTTCCATTGTATTTCTTTTTCCTACTTTGGAAGTCAATGGCTACCATTAACTGTCTGGTTACCAACATTCTTCAATACCTTCAGTGTTAAGCAGAAGAAAGAAACTCATAGGTTTGGGGGTGAGTAAATGATGGGAGAATTGTCCTTTTTTGGGTGAAGTGAACTATCCTTTTAAACTGTTCTTTGTAAAGTCAGTTAGATGCCTATTTAGTTTTACAACGCTACGACAATGCAACACCATAAACCACAAACCTTAAAACAAAAATGATTAAATAATTAGCTTTACAGTTAAAATAATGCACAATATTTAAGAAGAAAATACCTCAATTGTATGTGCCTCTGAAAAGAACTAAATAAGGCAGATTTTTTGAAGGATTTCGAACACCGTAAGTAACCTTGACTTTTTCTTTAAAACAACAACAAATGAGTAATTGTGTGTGTGCGTCTGTGTGGCAATCAACAAAAATGTTCCTTTAAGAAAACTAAAACAGATTATTCTGAAATTCAAAGAATTCTGAGAGAAAGTGCATTTGATACCTTTCACATGAAGATCTCTGGACTTCATCTAAAAATTCAATCTGGGTGGAGGGCCTGAAGTCCAGACACTGAAAGACAAAGAGCAGAGAAATGCTGGAACAAAAGGTTATACAATCACAAGTTCACAACGGTGAGTGTGATCCAGTCAACCAGGCTTCCTAATTCAGTCTAATATGGCTGTTCACACACCCGGGTGTGTATACGTTGAATGTCAAGTCATTATATGACCTGCTAATTGCTCAGTATACTCTCCAGTGGAGCTAAAATATCAAACCATTTCACTAATCAAAAATGTTTGTTGTCTCTGGAAATTATGCGATTTTTAAAGTGAGAGGAAATGAGATAGGCTATTGTATTTTGGAAATGTGACACGGCTCATTTAGGATGTTCAAAAACCGCCAAGCGGCCCATGACCTGTCTAGTTACTCGCTAATTTACATCTCTCTCCTTCACTTGCACACATCTATTGCTCCTCACGGATGGGGCACAGGGGTGCTGGGGCGAGAAAAGGGGGGTTGAGGAGCATGCAGCGCTGGCGCTTGTTGGCTGACCCTGGTGTCTGCGGTTCTGTCGTGGTCAGAGGAGGGGGGGGGGGGGGGGGGGGGGGGGGGTGGCGGGCTGTGTTTCTGAAATCCCTGTGAAATGTTAATTTTGGAACGACTTGTTGCTTACATACCTCTCTCACACCCTCTCTTCTATTTTGAAGTGTTCAAATATGGCCTAATATTGCTCAGGACTCCTTTATAGGCTGTACAGAAATCACATTTGTAAAGGATGCACTAAGTAAGTGTTTGTTTAGGTTAAGCTGGTTCTTATTTGCCCCAACATTACCAGTGTTTTTGGAATTTATACTGACACCTGTTGGTGTGGATGCATGAGGTTTCTTTGCTAACGGCTGCTCGTAAACAAACTTGTGTTTTTTTATCGTTTCGTTCCTGCTCATTTGTTTTTCTCAATCTTACACTACACATGTGTCCATAGAGTGGACATTAGATTTAATCACAACAGATTTTCATGATTGTATTTGCGGGCTGTAGCCTATTAGTTGGTTTGTGCAGCATGCCACGGCAATGTCAATGTCAACATGGCGGCGACCATGAGGGGGCGCGCCGCTCCATGTAGAATAAAACAGTTTTTTTTTCCCACATGACTGACAGGACTGGAGTCTCTATCGCACATGGTATTTCTAAAAACAAAATTAATTTAGTTTAATTAGCAAACAAATATGACTGAATGCACTTTTAAACGGGACGTCCATACTTTCACGAACCTTTTCCATTTACGATTCCTATTAAAAGGTCATTCGGTTTATGTAAGCAGTTTTAAAGTGCTGAAAGTTTTCATTTAGGTTATTACTGGACGGTCGAACCGCTTCTCTTGCATCGCCCCACCTTGGTGATGATAAGTGAGCTAGAAACATCGTCCCATCACCATCCCTGCCCCTGCGCGCCGCGCACCCCGCCCATCTCCGTTCCACTTCAGCTGCGCTTCCTTCTCATTCAGCAAACGCACTGTCCTGTGGCGAGAGAGGGGTCCTTTCCACCCCACAGCCAAACAAAAGAAGCCTGGAAAAGGAGAAAATCTAGCAAAGACTTCTTAAAGGGCAGGAGGACCCCTGAATTCTGCGTTTTTGTGTGAAGACAGCAGCGTTCTTAAGGATATTGCAAGAAGGAACACTGGGAAGCTTTTTAATATCAATCTATTGTCAGTGTGTCATGTGGAGTGTGGGGTCACACAGGAGGATGACCTGTTTTTCACCTGTCGTTCTCCAGTGTCCATCTGAACAGGTTTGCTCGCGAGAAGACTCTCTCTGAACAATCCTCCAACGCGCGCTCAGATGCTCACCTGGGTCTGTGTCCGGTTTTGGCTCCAGTTTTTAAAACCATCGCCTCAAAGATCTCACTGTCCGGGGTGATTGAAGCGCTGGAGCGATGCAGTCCATCCTGTCCGCTGCTGTCCTGCTGTAAGTTTCACGTGTAAGATCATTCAGTATGAGTTGAAGGCTTTTTTTCTGGTTAGTCTCCATCTACTGATAGGTCCAGCCTGAGCATTTGTTGTGTTTCTCATCTCTGGCTCAGACGACATAGACTCAGCAGATGCTGTGTTCTCATAATAACATGTCCCACCTAGTCACCTCAGATAACACAACTGATGATGATGATGATGATGATGAGACTTTCTATGTCTGAATCCTGCTTGCCCTGTTCTATAAAAATCATGTGTCGGTCAATTACAAATAAGGATGTCTTAAATTAATATATATATATATATACATATATATATTTATATATAAAAAATGAAGAATTAATTATTGTCTAATTTGCTACAAAATACTAACATTTTACATATATTATTTTTAAAGTAAAAAAAAAAAAATAGTTATGAATATCACAAATAGGCTATTGGTTACTCCATTTGACCCAGAAAAAAATGTCTTAAAATGTCAAAATTGATTGTTTTTGGCACAGTATAAAGGTTTCCCTTCTGTTTTATGTTTTTCTTGACACATTGCAACAAAATGGCTTCCTGCATTTTGGTTACACAACAGTGACTTTAATTAAGTGGCCAGATTTTTCTTTTCAATATTTTAATAACAATTTAAAATAACAATTACTTTACTGCTTAAAGTAAAGTAAGCAGTAAGCAGTATATATATATATATAAGCAGTAATGTTATACCAAACTACTTATGCCAAAAATGTTCAAGTATTTCAGCTTTTTAAATCTCCAGACAGTTACACCACTTAGACATTTACTTTAAGCGCTAGAAAAATGATCAAAGTTATGTGAATTCAGAAATTGAAAACATGTTCCATCATACATTAGGTGTATTCAAGCCATTGCATATTTGATTAGCTTTTATTTTGTAATGCTAATACACTGTAAAAAATGATTTCTGTGATTATGTATCACAACTTAAAATTCAACATTAGAATAAGAAATAATGTGTTGTTTCAACTTAAAAAAATGTGTTTGTGCTTGACTTAAAATATTAAGTTTAGTTAACTTTAGTTAAGTTGGATATTTAAGTTATCTCAACAAATTTTAAGTTGTTATAAATAATTGCAGATTTATTTTTTAACAGTGTAATAGATCCACACAAAAGCATCCCATTTACCCATATATTAAAATCAGTAATAATACTTTGTTGAATAAGTGTTCATAAAATAGGAGAGACCTGAATTGGTTGGATCAGTGTTCATTGATGGGTCATAATCAGGTGCTGTCACAAAATGTGAGTGTTTGATCATTAATAGATTAAAACTTGCGAAGGTGAGGTATTTATATGACTTTTTATGTCTAAACAAAAAGCCCTTAACCCCATTCAGCTAAAACGAGGATTTAAAATAATTAGAGGAAGATACAACATATATAAATGTTGGTTAATAAAGATTGGAAGCAATTATATTATGGTATAAAATTTGAAGGCCTGTGATACATTATGATGCCTGGCTGACATCATTTAAGAAAAGAGAGGGAGTGAGCTTGGTTGGCATATGTACAAAGTATTATTAACAATTCATAGCAGACCTGAACATTGATCTTTAAATACAGGCAGACACTCACATGTGGTGTTAGTTTGGGTTCAAATAAACATTTTCATTTTTTTTGTTCCTTGTTGCCTCCCTCTTAAAACTGTAGTTTTTAACACTGTGCTAACCAACCCTACAATAAATATAGTCATACATTTTAAAAAATGAGGAAATATTTTGTTATACTATATGGATTATTTTTTACCTCAAGACTTGAGCTTTCATTTAAATCTAGTAGTTATTGAGTTATAGAGCTATCTAGTATAGTTTGATTCACCAGAAATATTCAACAAAGAATGAAAAGTGTGCTAACCAACCTTATTCTCCCCTAAATAGATTAGAAAAGCAACTCAAATGAATGTAAATGTCACACAATCACATGTGTCTTTTCTATTTCTCTTTGGCCAGATGCTTCCAGGTCGTGTTACTGTTCTACAGCCCATTACAGGTGCTTATAGTCTGCAATGTGTTACCGATAATAAAACCATATATCAATTGATAGTTCATAAATCAATAAAAGTGATTTGTGGCCGACTCCTGTGTTTGTGCAGGTGTTAGCAGTTGAAAATGTTAACTTTGGAGTTCACGTAGAGAATCAGACAGGGGTGCGGGATGGCCTGAGCCGGAAGCACCATCGGGTTTACCAACTATACAGCCGGACCAGCGGGAAACACATCCAGGTGCTCGGCAAGAAAATCACTGCCATGGGAGAGGATGGGGACAAATATGGTAAGAAACAATCTGAATGTGTCAGCCTACCTGTACATTTACGAAGACATTAGATTAACACTCTTTAAATAACTGACTGATAAAAAAATATATATATATGCGCTTGTGTGCGATACATATTATAATTATAATGTACATAATTAAATATATTTAATATTCTGAATTTATATAAAATGTTTTAGATTGGTAAGATTTTTTTATGCTTTTAAAAAAAAGTCTCTTCTGCTCACCAAGGCTGCATTTATTCGATCCAAAATACAGCAAAAACAGTATTATTGTGAAATATTTTTTACACTTTAAAGTAACTGTTTTCTATGTGAATATATTTTAAGATTTATTCCTAAGATCAAAGTTGAATTTTCAGCATCATTACTCCAATCTTCAGTGTCACATGATCCTTCAGAATTCATTCTGTAATATGATTTGCTGCTCAAGAAACATTTATCAATGTTAAACACAGTTGTAGAACTTAATATTTTTTTAGAAAACTGATGGATTATTTGATGAAGTTCATTATCAATGTCGAAAAGAGTTCAAAAGAACAGCATTTTTTCTGAAATGGGAAGATTTGTAACATTATACACTACCGTTTACAAGTTTGGAGTCAGTGAGATTATTTTTTTTTGGAAATAAATTAATACTTTTATTCAGCAAGGATGCATTAAATTGATCAAAAGTGACAGTAAAGACATTTTTGTGTTAAAAAAAAGATATATTCCAAATAAATAAATGCTCTTTTGAACTCTATTCATCAACAGTTTTCAACATTGATAAATGTTTCGTGAGCAGCAAATCCACATATTAGAATGATTTCCGAAGGATCATGTGACTCTAAAGACTGGAGTAATGATGCTGAAAATTCAGCTTCGCATCACAGGAATAAATTACATTTAAAAATAATATTCAAATAGAAAACAATTATTTTAAATTGTAAAAAATATTTCACAATATTATTTGTGCTGTATTTTGGATCAAATAAATGCAGCCTTGGTCAGCAGAAAACATTTAAAAAATCATACCAATTTAATATGCATGAATAAATCTATATTAAATAAATGTTATACCATTATATCCACAACCATTAACATACCTTTGCACTACAGCCTTAAAACAAAAAACAAAAACAGCCAATTACAGCTGCCTTGCTAAATTCAGTTTTTACGACAATACATAATTGCTTGTAAGTATAATTTACGTCCTGTTTATATTCCTGTCCGTCTGTCTTTTTGTGTTTCTTCACAAGCCCAGCTCGTGGTGGAGGCCGACACCTTTGGGAGTCAAGTGAGAATACGAGGGAGAGAGACCAACTACTACTTGTGCATGAACCGTAAGGGGAAGCTTGTGGGGAAGGCAAGTCACTGAACAATTACTGTACTTAATATTGTATCTCCTACATCCTTTAAATCATTCCCATTCGGAAAAGGGTTCAGACTGAATGATTTGAAACCATAACCAGAAGTAACTTATCAATGTGAAAGCCCTACAAAATTACACATCTTTGTTGAGCGGTTGTTGAAAAAGCTGGCAAAAAACCCCCACAATGATTCCAGTGAGATTTTTGTTCCGTTTCAGAAAGACAGCAGCGTAAACGGAGGCTGCGCTTTCATCGAGATAATGCTTGAGAATAACTACACTGCTTGGATGTCGGCGCGCTACGTGGGCTGGTACGTGGGCTTCACCAAAAAGGGCCGACCGCGCAGGGGCCCGAACACGTTACCCAACCAGCGAGACGTGCATTTCATGAAACGCTTCCCTCCAGGAGAGCAGCCCGACCTGCAGCCCTGCAGCTTTACAACAGTCAGCAAGAGAAGCAAAAGAGTCCAGCAGACCTCCACCACTCCTCCACCACTCCCATAACACAACAAACACTTGTGCGCAAAGATCCCTTCTTACAGAGGATCTAGAGACGCTCTTCTTTGAAACGCAAGTAGGTTAGACTTTAGGACCGACCTCTTCGCAGTCACAGTCAAAGGACGGGGTTGCTTAAACACTGTGTAATCATGCAAACATAACCAAAGACTCCTGGGCAAGTGTCCAGTCACTAAACCCTGTCAATAAGGGGACCAAGCACGAATTCCAAAGAATTCCCCTCTAATGTCCAGTGCCACAGATTTGTCCCACCATGAAAGAGCAAAGCACTCTATGGCTGGAACACTGACAAGTGCACGTCATGATGCGCATCAGCTGAGACTTACCCGACTTGGATGCTCATGGGACAGTTAAAAAGGACCTGCTGTTTACTCATCAAAATGCCAGCCTTGGCCCTGTAAGAGTTATGAGATTGTAACCAAGAACCAAAGTCTATCACAGTCAGGAAAAACTTCTTGGAGCCTCCTTTGGTTTTGCCTCAGATACTTCACCAGGAGCATCGAGGGTCGTTCATATTCATCAGCGTTGAAGGAACCAGCAACCAATGAAATAAAGTGTCATTTAAAGAAAGCGAAATACACTACCATTCAAAAGTTTAGGGTCTCATCCCAAGGCGTCATATACTGACGCTTTTGACATTTCGTCTACATCCAACGCACATATATATATGGGCCAGAAGGCGCCTCCTAGTGGTCTAACCCTAACCTAAACCTACCCATATCTATCTGCGTCTCATATTGACGCTAAAGGGTGCCATGTGCGTTGGATGTAGACAAAATGTCAAAATATGTCAAATATGACGCCCTAGGATGAGAATGCGTTGGCCATTTACACTACGCCGTTTTCAACTAAAAAATTGTTTTGTGTGTTTTGGCCGTTCGTTTACACGGCAACGGCATTCTGGCGGCCTGAGAACTATACCATTATCGTCTCGGTGTAAACTACAAAGAAACGAATTTGTAAAAACTGTGACGTCAGCGGCATTATAGGTATGAAAGCCAGGATGTGAGGGATAGAGCTAAAGTATTTTCAATGGCATCCACTATAAAAAGCTCCTAGACCACTTATGATTTTCTACAGGGGATTGTCTGGGATTTTTTGTCTACTGAAGTTTGTCAGAGATATTTGTGCAGTGTTTCATCAGCTGAACAATCCAAAGACACATTAAATAACAGTACAGCCCACTGAAGAGATGCATGTCTATCCCTCACAGCCTCGCTTTCATTCCCGTTAACAGTCCAAGATGCTGAGAATAAGGTCTATTAGGCACGTAGTGTTTCTTTACACATTAACATCGATTCACCAACTACTGGCCTGGCATGAATGCAGCGTTTTTAGTCGTTTTCGCGGATCCGTGTGAACGGGGATCGCTTTGACAACGTTGTCGTCTGTGCACGAAAAACGCAAAGAAACGACGTTTATGTTTTTAGTACATCGCTGTCGTTTTAACATACCTTGAAGGAAGTCTTTAAATAAAAAAAAAAAACAGTAAAAACTGTAATTCTGTTATCATTTAAGATATTACAAAATATTAAAATACTATTACAACTCAGAATAACCATTTCTATTTTAAAATGTAATGTGATCCTGTGAAAAGCTGACTTTTCAGCATCATTACTCCAGTCTCCAGTGTCACATGATCCTTCAGAAATCATTCTAATATGCGGAGTTGCTGCTCAAGAAACATTTCTTATTATCAATGTTAAACACAGCTGTGCTGCTTTAAGAAACCTGTGATAAATGTTTTTTTTTCATGATTATTTGATAAAGTTCAAAAGAACAGCTTTTTATTTGAAATAGAAATATTTTGTAACATTAAAAAGGTTAGTCACTTTTGATCAATTCAATGCTTAATGGCTAAATGAAAGTTTAATAGGTAACACTTTACTTGAAGGGGTGTACATAAGACTGACATGCCACCTTCATAACCATGACATGACATATGTCATGAATATGAAGTAGGGTTTATGCATGTTTATGTTCATTAAGTGTCTTTCGCTCAATAATGACATTTTGAATGCAAATATGACATTGTTTAAGATGTCTTTGTTATGACAACTTGACATAAACCATAACCTGTCAGTGTCTTTGTCATGACAACTTGACATTAAATTAAGTTAAACTGTCATGTGTTTGGTTTTGACATTGGCTGTCATCAGTGTATTATAACTGTGTCATGAATATTTTTCGTGACCTCAACTAGAGTGGTACAAATTGAATTTGTCATTAAACAGTTATAATGGCTTCATGACAGTCAATGTCAAAACCAACCACCTGACAGTTTAATGTAATGTTAACCAATAAAGCTAAGTGGTTTCTTAAGTTAGATAATTAATCTGCTATGTCATGTTTATGACAGGTTGTGTTGTCTTAGTAATGTCAAGTTGTCATGACAAAGACACTGACAGGTTATGATGTATTGGTTTATGTCAAGGTGTCATAAAGACATCTCAAACAATGTCATATTTGCATTAAAAATGTCATAATTGAGCGAATGACACTTAATGGCAGTTGTCACAAACATGCATAAAACTTCCTTCATATTCATAACATGTGTCATGTCATGATTATGAAGGTGTCATGTTAGTCTTATGCACACCACTTCAAGTAAAGCGTTACCGTTTAGTATATATAATATATATATATATATAATGACCCCAAACTTTTGAACTGTTGTGTATTAGCAGCACAGAATGACAAATTAAATATTTTGACTACTAAAAAGAGTATAATATCCATTAGAGCTGAACGTTTTGAAAGACAGCCTATAAGTCATATTTGGCCAATCGCTGATCTACACTGACGCTCCTGGCTTTTTCAAAACAAAGTATCCATTACAGGCCACAACGGGAGTTGATTTTCACTCTAGATAGTTAAATATATCAGAGTTATTCAAACTGACCTCGGAGCGTCCAGCCCTGCAAGTGTTGTAATGCAAAACGTTGCTGTAACTGTTGCAAATTACTCTGTCCCTAAACCACTTGGGGCTGGTGAAATCTTGAGAGATATTTTGATACTATTCATGTTATTAAAATATTTATTTTGTGGATGCATTGATCAACGGGTGTTATCTTTCCATGACACATTTAGTACACCTTGTATTTTGGGGTCAAAACTCACTGCATCTCCAACACTATTTTATTGCCACCTGGTGGACCCAGAAGGTATAAACTACAGCCCCAAAACTCAAACACTAGCTTTGCATGGAAACGGACTGCAAACCATCTCATATACAAGAGCTAGTTTAACTAGTCATAAGAAAGCAGAACTAAGTTAGTCAGAAGTTTCCTCAATAATGAGCACGAGGACTGTTTTGAGGGTTTGTCTGTAATCTAGTCGTCTGCTACATTCCTGATCACCTATATTGGGCAGTAGTCATCTCTCTCTCCCCCTCTGCAGATTCAGAATGACTTTGATCCTCCCTCTTTATAATGTCTCCATCTGTCTCAAGTCCACCCTTGCGTCTCACACTGACAGTAGCCTACCATCATTCATACTAATGCCTTATTCCAAAGGAATTCCATTCTGCAGTTCGCACAGATCAGAATACAGCGACTCTTGAGATTTAAGACTAAAATATTGCTCTGCATTCAAACATTTTTAAATCGCTACAGTGCTGAAATGATGTATTGTGGCTGTTGCCATGGTGGCGATCATAAGACGAAAATGACAGGACTGCCAATTTCCACATATTCGGAGCAGGAGGTAAACTTAAATATTTGAACAGCGGCCCTGCGCTTTTGGAAGGTCTTGGCAGCCATCACGGCAGGTTACTTAAATCCGGGCCTGTTGGAAAGCCTTTATCTCAAAGGGGCGAATCATGCGTACGAACACGCACACTAAAAACACGACGCGCTTGTGCAAGCTTCTTAACACTCCTTCACAGTCAAGTACTTTATTCTTATTAATAACGCTTTTTTCTTTAAAAAAATCTTTGCAATATACAACACCATTTTAGACAAGACATTTCGGTTTACAACTAAATTCAGATCAGTTATGGGTCTTCAGAACCTAGACGAGCAGACAATGAAAAGGGGAACGAGACGGACAGCGCTAAAACGAGAAATGGAAGGACATATCAGGAGAAGTCAAAAACTACAATTATTCATACGATTTCACAAGAAAAAAAAAAATATGAAGTCAATTTCCCAACTTAAAAAAAGGAAAAGCATTTAAAAAAAAAAAAAAAAAAAAATCAGAAACCGAGGAGTTGACCAGCACACATTATACGTCCCATCGCTCGCTCATTCATGCAGAACAGTCCTGAGGGAAGGAAGGCACTCAGACCTTGCCTTCTCCCTTTAGTTTCTTTTTTTTAAATCAAAAACAAAACAAACAAAAGATAGATACAGAGTTCATGGGCCCAGGGCGGAGCCGGGGCAGCCGTCACCCTGTACGCAGTGGCGGGGGTGAGAGGGGGGCTCCACGCCCACCCTCAGGTTCTCTGCTTAATGGCATCGCTCTCTCCACCGTTTCTCCACCTCCTCCTCCGCAGAGAGGGAGAAAGAGAACTTGACGCAGTTTGTGTTTTGTGGGGCGGCCCTCAGTATGACCGAAGAGGGGGAGAAATAAAACGGACAGATGGAGAGAGGAGGGTGAAGGGGAGGGGGGTGGTGGTGGCGTTCCTCGACCTTTGATCCTGGCACACTTCCACGGAGACTGGGTCACCCGAACAGTTCCCACACACACTCGCACACACGCCACCAGAGCTTCCCTGTCAAGAGATCACATGCATGCAAGTTAGTTTTAATTTTGACGTGTGTGAATTTGAAACGAAATCGTACAAGTCAAAAACATGCGTTACCTGCTATCTGGATATGTAGGTATACGTGCGGGACGGCGATCGTCCTTCCGTCTGCCCATTGGTTGACACGTTGAGGAAGTCCCAGATAAGGATAGTGTCATCGTGGGAGCTGCTGATGATCTGGAACTCATCGAATTGGAGCCGGAACACTCGGCCAGAATGTTCCTATACGCAGACAGACTATTATTGAAGCGACATCGCTGCTGTGGATCAAAATCAGGCACAGACTGGGAATGACGTGATGCAGATCAGACCATATATGGTGCTATAAATGCGTCACCATGCAGAGGATGGATTAACTACACATGACAGGGATGTGTGACAGATCAGAGATTGTTAGGAATCAATAACACAGAGTAGAGCAGGTAGGCATAGGGCTGGGTGATATTGCCAATATATCATCTCTTTATTTTTGGCTGAATGACAATTTAGGGTATACATCTCTGCATTTTCTACTTTTTTCTATTTGGATTTTTTTTTTTTTTAAATCTTCATTTAAAAAATATATATATATATATTACTTTACATCCTGACCAATGTTGTCCTACAAACAATGCTCATATTGAAAGCTATGAAAACAAATGTAACCATGTTATACATTGTGCAAAAAAAGGGGTAAAAATCACATTACATTCTAACACTAAGTTCTGCTTTAAAGGTGTATATTTTTGATATTTTTTTATTTTGTTAGACTAAAAATGATAAGAAAAGCACAGACTAAATGTTAATTGCTAAGAGGAACACACATAGACTCATCTGATCTTAATCAAATGTAGGCAAATCTAATCACCTCATTACAATAGTCACTTTAGTTACTGCTATCATAAAAAAACACTTGTAGGTTTAAAATTCTAAATATGGCAAATTTAAGTCCAAAAAAAACACTTGTAGGTTTAAAATTCTAAATATGGCAAATTTAAGTCCAAAAAATATTTTAGCAAAATGAATATTTTAGTCAGAATTACTGCGCTCCTATTCTAATGCGCTTCATCTGTTCAATGGAGTCTGTGAAGTTTAGCGGAGACTCGCTTACATACTATTCGTCCAGTCATGACAGCAAAATAGAAACATTTGCAAGACTTTCTAACATTTACAGAAGTAGAACATAGGCTACCTATACAATTTAAATAATGCTGGAGGAAAACACCACAAGTATCTGTAAGAGCAGCTGACAGGGAAAGCTCCTTTAAACTATATGCACTAACGATATCTTAGAAGTTATTTTTAAGCCCTTAATATAAAGCACGTCTCATGTTTAGGACAAATTGATAAACTCGATATACTGACCTTCCCTAGCACCAGTTAAAAAGCTGATATTTGAGCATTTTGAGATTAGTGACAGTGTTATAAGTGTGCACTTGGAATTGATGAAAAACAGCACTATGTACACATTTAAAGAGACGAGATATTTAAAAGAAAACAAATTGAGAACTTGAAAACATGGAGGGGCTTTACATCAAAATGTTACACACTTTAGTCATGCAGTGTTTTAGATTCCGTGTGTTAATTTTAAAAGCTTGGTAAAATATTTTCCATTGTTTCATTGATCTTCAAATTGATCAAAATTAAGTAAATATTGTCATAAGACAAGTGTTCATTCAACTTTTTTACATTTTATTATATAAAATACTATATACACACACACTACTGTTAAAATGTTTGGGGTCAATATGCCAACCATATTACAATTTAAAATAACTTTTTATGTTAAGAGTTAAATTACGTTTTAAAATCTATGGAAAGCAAAAAAAAATGATTATAATAATAATAATAATTCAGGATTCTTTGATGAAGAGAAAAATCAATGCTGAATACTAATTAAAATACAATATTAATTACTTACTGACCTCTAACATTATTTTATTTATTTTGTGTGGAATTTACAGAGCACCCATTTTGCACCCAGTTTTGTTTAGAGATAATGAATTGAGCCCATGTATGTTCTGTAGTGTTTTGTGTCAGGTGGCTGGGTTATGAGGGGTTGGAAACTCACCACTAGTGTACGTAGACACAGAGTGCTGGCTGGGGCTCGTGGATCGAGAGCAGCTTGTAGGTCCCATACTTTAATTTTACTGCACACACACACACACATATTAAAGCACATTAGATAATGGACAAAAATATTACCATCATAAATCCACAATACATTGGTTAAAATATCCCTCTCATTCTTCTGTTGTAAAGCAGCTCCACAGCCGCATTTCACACATAACCTACAGATAATCTGTGATTCAATTGTGGGCTTTCTAGGATTAAAAGTGTGCCCTCGGCTGTGTGTGGGTATAGTGTACTGCTCAAGTATCAGATTAATGACTGGAGCACAGGGAGCAGACAAATGCAACTCCGCAATTAAAGATGTGAGAATAAAGAGATTATTCACATTATAATGCCAGGAATAAACCAGCCATAATCCAAAAAAAAAAAAAAAAAAAAATTCATTAATACTGGCCAAAGTTAATCCTCCAGACTAGAGTGCATTTCAGCAAAAGCATCTTAATTTATCAAGTGTTCAATCTCCAATGCAACAAATTTTGAAATGCTGTTTTTTTTTATTAACTTTTTACAGGAGCTTCCTCTCAGTCTTTTTTGGCTGTTAGCAAACAGTTGCAAAAATTGTTTTTCCACATTCTGTTATTCTTTAATGCACTGTAATGCAATGCAATGAAACTCCTTTCAACTTTGAATAAATCAGATTTGGGCATACCCGTCATACGCTCCACTCACAATCCGCTTGTTATCAAACCGAATACAGCGAACAAGCTCCTCATGCCCTTCCAAAACCCGCAAACAGGCTCCACACTCAATATCCCACAGCCTGGAGAAAGAGATTAACAGATTTCAAGAGAAAATAAATCAAATGCAAGTAATACTAACTGGGTGAACCCAGGTCACATTATATCCCAAAAAGAACAACTATACCAACAAGGAAAAGAAGAATTGTGTTATATTCAGTATTAAGAAAATAAAGTTTAATATCAAAACCCTTAACATTTTTTGGTTAGGTTGGACATTTTTTTTCCACATTTCTTGTGATTCACCTTATTACGTTTATATGTTAACTCAATTTATTGCCACAGACCTGATGGTGTTGTCTGAGGAGCCACTGACCACGAGTCTGTCTCTGTACTGTAGGCAGGCGATTCCTCGCTTATGACCGTTTAGTGTCCGAACAAACTCACAGGTGCTTGTACTCCACACCTGCAAAACATTACATTAAACACTTTAAAACTTTGTGATCTAAATGTGTAATGTTTAAACCTTGTATGTATATTTTCTAACCAGTGCCATTTTTTCCCTTTAGAATAATCCATTGGCCTATTTAATAAAGCCCCAGTACATTCAAACTCATGTTTCTCAAACTCAAGTTGTGTGTGTGCGCACATGTGAAAACACCCCTAGAAAACCCACACACACCAGCCCATACTGCCCTGCCTCATTATTTGGGGAATGTTTTCAGAGGGTGGGGGCTGCAGAATGACTTGGCACCCCTCCCAGAGCGATGGGTGTGCTGGCTCAGGGCTGTCTGTTCCTGGAATCCCGATTGCCCCGATTCCAGCATCTAGGAGAGAGCGGCTGGAGAATACGAGTGCTGACGAGGGCTCTGGGCAAGAGCAGCGGACTGTAGCGCTTCTCCAGTCTACAGAGAATTGAGAAGCCATTACACTGCTGCCCTCTGCTGGGTATTTCTGGCATTGGACAGATCAAGCGGACACCTGAATAGTCCAAGCCTGGCTGCACTACAAATTAGTCTAGTCCATTGAAGCACTAAACCACTGAACTTTTATTTTGGCGGAAAACTGGAGGACCACTTCCCTGCAGAGTTTAATTCCAAATCTAAGCAAACACACCTGAACAAGCTAGTCGAGGTCTTGGAGTTACTAGAAAGGCGAGTATGATCATAGTTTGAGCTAAACTCTGCAGGACAGTGGCACTCCAGTGCCGGATTTGAGTAACCCTGCCTCATCACTTCTCTTTGTTGACAGCAGATTTATAAACTATTCTCACGACGAATTTTGCATTCCCAAACGCTAATTATGAGCGAATCAAAACACACAGCACTTGCAGAGTAGAACTAACTGTGAAACGAAACTGAAAACAAAGTGCTGTTACAGTACTCTGAAACATGCAGAACGTCAGACTATATTTTTATAGAATTACATCACAACCGCTGCAATCTGCAGACAGACGGCGGCGTGAGCTTGTGCAGTACTGTTAAAAGCAATCTGTGCATTAAATAAAAGTTTTAGAAAACGTAAGATTTTGCAGTTTATTTAGTAATTGTTTTAGGCCATTTGAATCATCATAGAGTAACAGGCTCTAAGGCTGTCAACTTAAAAATCAAATACTCGTCAAATTTAAAATAAAAATCCATATTCGAATGTAAAAAAACGGTGCATTCGAATTTTACGTGTGCATCAGGCAGTGGCGTACGAGACGTGATGTCGTTGTTGCGTTTTAATGTTTTTGTTAGCCTATCCAGTTGAACCCACTAGAAGCGGTGCTAGATGCAAAACATTGCAGAAATAGTGCAGCTCAATGCAGAGATCTTGGTTACGTCAAAACTAACAAAAAATCAGCGACGCTAAAATCAAATTTTTCCATTGTTTTCTAGGTGCTAGACAGACATCTGACCAGTGCACTTGTGTCTCGCACAAGTGAGACGCATGTTTAGAAAGCCATGCAAAGGTAAAAAAAAACGGTTTACAAAAAAAAAAGTGTCTTGAGACTTTGTGGGGGGGTTTTCCATTCATCCGTCATGTTTTTAAACGCAAAAAAAGTCATGTGTGATTGGAGCATTGAATATTTGCATTAAACTACGCATAAATACATGATGCTGTTATGTACATAATTGTTATGCAATTTACAAAATAATATTTTATTTATAAATGGTAGTTTAAACTTTACGCACTACAGTCATGTTATTTAATTGCCTTGAATAAACAGTTTAATGCAGAGCATTAATATTTTGCTCATAGCACCCTCTCGTGGCATGGACAAGCAATCATCTCTAACTTAAATTATGCCTTTTAAATTCAAATATTAGTAATAAGAAAGTATAAAATTCGAATTTAGTTTGAGCCATTTTGACAGCCCTAACCAGCACACCATCCACCTCCACCCAAAAACCATTTCATGGTCATACTTTTCAGGCCGTAAAATACAGAAATCTGTATAAATAAATACCCCATGTGATATGTATTGCGTGCAGATATACAACTCTAAGAGCATTGATTTGTGGTTTGATTGACAGCTGATAACAGTCATTCAGAGAGAAGAGCACTGACCTTTATGGTCCGATCACCAGAGGCAGAAACAATGTACTTGTCGTCAAAGTCGACCACATTGACGGCGGCCCTGTGTCCGACGAGGACTCGGCGGAGACTGATGTCTGTGGGAGAGGCCATGTCCCACACGGCGATGGAGCGATCCTTCGAGCAGGTGACCATCAACCCGTTACAGAATCGCAGGTGGAGCACGGCCTCGTTGTGATGGATCAGAGTGTTCAAAACCTCCCCCGAGTTCACATCCCAAACTCTGGGTAAAAAGAGATGGCAAGAGAAGTCAGCGCCGATTTTTATCAGTCCCTTACTCATTCCAGCTGAACAGACATGGAGTGATGGGGGAGGGGGGATGGAGAAATGAACAGAGGACTTATAGAAAGCGAGTGAAGGATAGAAATCTGACCTGACAGTGGAATCAGAGGAGCCGGTAACAATGACTCTCTCATCGTATTGCAGACACAGCACAGAGCCTGTGTGCCCTGTCAGGATCTTCAAACACTCCAGAGTCTGTTTATCCCATATCTGAATACAAACACACATACCACATCTTTTCACATTTGCAAAACACCATGAATTTCACAATCTCAAAAATACACTTCTTTTAACGGGAACGCACTCATTATTGGACAGTAATTTAAATTTGGCAATAATTTCACATTGCTAGTTGAGATGCGCCAATATTTTGGCCAATGTTGTTGTCAGCCAATAATTATTTATATTATGGCCAATATCAATTCAAATTTTTGATCTAATATATTTAATTAAATAAAAACTTAAAATACACTACTGTTCCACAGTTTGAGGTTGGTAAGATGTTTTAATATTTAAAAATCGCTTATGCTCACAAAGGGCCAAGGCTGTATTTATTTAATAAAAACAGAGTATAAACAGTAATACTGTGAAATATTACAATTTAAAAGGACCCGTTTTCTATTTTAAAATGTAATTCCTGTGAAGGAAAAGCTGAATTTTCAGCATCATTACTCCAGTGTCACATGATCCTTCAGAAATCATTCTAATATGCTGATTTGATGTTCGAGAAACATTTCATATTAATCAATGTTGAACACAGCATATTTGTGCTTAAACTGTGATAAAATTCATAAGAACAGCATATATTTGAAATATAAATCTTTTCTAAAATAAATGTCATTACTGCCACTTTTGATCAACTTAATGACACATCCCTAGAGATACACAAGCTGAATTTCAAGAACAAGAAACAAAAGAGATGAGAAAATCAGATTTAAGAGTGTATTTAAACAAACCCATAACACTACATATGACCAATATACAGAGGACAACTTTAGTCAACATTTGAAGCGGATCAAAAAAGTTCAAAGACAAGAACGGGTATTGTTCAAAATTCATGTATAACTTTGATGAAAGGTTTTGATCCACTTCAAATGCTGACTACTGTAATTAGTCATTCTTGCCTTAGATAGAGTCACTTGAATCATCTCACTGGTTTCAATACACTCACTAGTTTTAGTATAATATATAAGGGGAGAGTTTCAATTGTTTAAATCTAAAACTCGAGTGGTGTTTCTGTTTTAAGAGTTTTAAAAGCATCCTCCATCTGAATGCAGACATCTTGAACCCCTTTGGTTCGAATAACATCAGTTCAGCAAACTATCCCAAAATTGTGCATTTGCAAAATGTGATTAAACGCGTCATCAGCATAATTCACGAGAACACGCTTGATGTCAAAAGTGGTTAGCATTTTTAAATGGCACCTGCGTAAGGAAGGATGCAGTCAGACTGTGGTTTTTACCAGTGATGACTACAGTAAACCCACACGAGGTTCACGAGAAATACACAGGCAGAGCGTGGTCACACCTTGATGGAGTTATCTCGTAGACCGCTGATGATCTTTTCATCGTCATACTGGAGGCAGTAAACACCTTTGCTGTTCTCCGACCTACACTGGATCCTTTGCAAGTTATGTCGGCCACACCTCCAGTTCGCCTCGATGGTCTGGGAACAGGAACAGCGAATTAAGTAATTATTTTACTCCATTTGATCAAAATGATTACACACTGACATCAAATAAAAAAAGCGGACCATTTGAAAATGTAATCTTTAAATAGCTGATGGCTGCACAATCTGATTACTATGAAAAAGACAGAGCTAGGTTGCATGAGGCCTGCCGCCCACCCCTGAGGTTAAATCACTGCTCCTGCTTGCTCAAATGAACAAACAAATGCTCAGAGTTACTACCTCCCTTTCCTTAAAAAAAACATTGGCTCATTTCTGGCATGAGCAGACAGGAGCTAATCTCATATTACACCCATAAAAGACAGAAAGAAACAATGATTGATTTGCCCACCTCGATGTCCTGAATGATTTTCGGATAAAGAGAACGGTAGTATGAGTTCGGAGGAACTTCTGTTGTGCGGTTCTTGAACAGGTATTTTTCCCTGTGAATCAAACAGCAATAAACATCCCTGATAAACAAGCCCCATTATAATTTAAGGCCAAATCAGATGTATAAGACAGTCTAAATGGAGGTTCCTAGCATGTCTGGTGGAGAATTACACCACTGAGAGATAATGACGAGGTGGTTGTTAAACCTCATGTATAAATGAGGGGCTTTGAGGGATGTAAACAGTCATATCAGCACCATGACTCACCACTGGTGTCTCTCTGAAAGGCCTTTCCACAGCGGGTCTGTCCGAACCATCCTCTCGATCAGCTTCTTCCACAACATGCCTTCAGAAATCACACGCTGCCACTCCTTACACACCAGCTCGGCCGAACACAGCGAGCGTGCGTCCAGGAAGGACAAGATATTCTCCGCTATATGATCCAGACCCTGAGCTGGAACACAAAAAGGATGCAAAAGTTAAAAGCTATAAAAGCAGGATAAAGAATATTTAAGAACACCGGTCAAAGAATATTTGTGTTTTACATCAAAATAAATTACATTCACAATACATTTGACTTTTTCTAAAAGAAACAGGATAATCAAAAGTGAAAAAAAGTGTAAAGTAAAGTGTAAAGACGATGCAAGATTAACTTCTTTAATGTAAAAAAAAGGTCAATTTAAATGAAATTTATTTTTGTTGTAACATTATAAATGTCTTGTCACTTTTGATCAATTTAAAGCATACTTGCTGAAAAAAGTATTCATTTCTTAAATCTTACTTGCCCCAGATTTTGTATGGTAGTATATGTTTTAATGAAATATGAACATGAAGTTTTAATCTTAGAATAACATGCACAGATGAATTATATACAATAATACCAGGAACAAGTGTTCAATGATTAATTTGAAATGAAAGTTTGATATATATTAGATATTAGAGATAGGCTTATACAAACATGGTCTATCTTTAATCTTAAGGCTAAATTTAATGCATAGATCCTCATAGAAAAACAGCACTTTCAGAATAAGGACTGTATGCAATACCTGGCAGTGCCGTAATGAAGTCCCTTTGGAGCATGGGTTTGAGGTAGGAGTTTATGTGGCCGTGTTGGTAATGGCACATGCGTGAGATCAGGTGTTCCACAAACTCCACCTGGTCCGCTTCAGACCACTGATCAAAGAGCTGGATACACACGTCCTTCTCCTTCTCGTAATTTCCTTCCGATGGCCGCTTCCTAGAGCCCGTCAAAGGTCCATTACTCACCTGAGGACAGATAAAGATAGGCTGGGAGAATCGTACAAGGAAAAACAAATAAAAATATATGTTAGATGAGACCAAAACAAATCTGTATTGGAAAGGATTGGGCAAAGGGAGAAAGAAAACTATCACAGTATTTCAAGGCAGATGCGTTTACTCAGAAAAGTGTTCAACTATTAACCCTTTAAGCCCTGAAGGCATTTTGCGAGGAATTTTTTTTTTGAGTGACACAAATGTAAAGACTCATTTCACGTACAAAAACTTGCTCAAGTTTAGTCAAAGCCCAAAACAATAATGTTTGTTGTTTTCTACTCCGTGCACTTCACTGTACTACTTAGGAGTTAATCAAATTGGCTACATGCATTGTAAAGTTGAGACTAAGCTTTCAAATGACACCTATTTTGTGTTGATCAAGCCAGTAGTTTCGAAAAACATGATTATTAATTGTTTTGTCGCTAGGTGGCGGCCGCCGGCGGCACAGTGCGGTTTAGAGGGACAACTCAGCACTCGTAAGAGCTGATCAAAATGGTTACATGCATTAAAAAGCTGAGATTCTAAGCTTTAAAATTATACATATTCTGTGTTATTCCATTCAGTGGTTGTTTAGTAATTTGATTACAAATGTTTTCACGTGGGGTGTACCACCAGCAGAACACTTGGGGTTAAACAACTAAGGGGTTAAAAGAGCTGCATACAGTTACTGACTTAAGATACAGTGATAGTTAAGAATAAATTCTTCTGCTTTTAATCAAAAACAACATTTATGCCTAGTTTCCACCAAGCAGTACGCAAGCTGGATCAGGGTTTCCTGTCCCGAATCGTACTGTAGCGTTTGGTGGAAACGAGGCATTAAAAACACACAAAAAGCAGAACAAACTGAAAAACATTTCACAAAAATATGTTTGATTCTTTGTTGGAAAAAAAAAATTCTGGTAGTCAAATGTGTGATCTAATGCGTGGTTGCTCTGTTAGGACATCTGTGTGAGCTTCAGGGGAACTGATCTCACACATCCACTAAAATAACTTTGGCTTTATTAAATGCACAAATGTCTCAGATAAGTGAAGTTGAAAGAGAAAAAGGTCAAGCATTATATGTTTGCAGATGCCACTTGTTTAAATATCAAATTCAGACAGTTTGTACTGAAGTGTGACTTGCATCACCGTTCAAAAGTTTGGGGTCAGTAAGATCTTTTCAAGGATGCTTTGCCAGAAATAAATTGTATCTTAATATAGATCCAAAAAAAGTTATTTTAAAATCTAATAATATTTCACAGGATTAGCCTAGTGTTTTTTCTGTATTTTCGATCAAATAAATGCAGTCTTGGTGATAATAAGAGATTTCTTTCTAAACATTACGGTAGTATAAATGTCCGGGTCATTTTGGGCCCACTGTTACTATCCAGAACATCTCAAAAATGTAAGAGAGGACACATTGATCCTAAATACGGATGCAATAAAGGCTTGCGGAAATGGACACAGAGGTTTTCCAGACACAGATTAGGCAGTGCCCTACAACAAAACCCTAAGTCAACAGTACTTCGACATGGAAAATCCTTCATAGTCCAGGGAGAGGCTACTCAACTGGTCCTTATTGTAGTATCTGTTTATTATTTTTACTGGCTTTGACAAACACAGAGGTACGGCTCATCCACCTCACCTTAAAAATTGTGATCTTTGGGGAGCGGTCTGCAGTCTGCGAGTCCATGACAGAGGTGTTCTGCAGAAGAAGAAAAAAAACATTATTTCACAATGTCGTCTTTACATCAAATTGAACCAAAAATGCAAAAAGAGGATCACAATATAAATTGGAACCACTCCTATACGAGACCTATTGTCGCTGTCGGGCGGAAACCTTGTATCTCCATATTTTTTTTTTTTTTTCATAAATCATTACTATTGGTCACCCTTTACATTTGTATGTGGGGTTTGCACAATTTTAAACCAATTAAAATTATTAAAAAGAGCTTGTGACTGAAACTTGTAACTCCACTGGCTCCTCAAACTGCTTGTTTGAAATGAAAAGGTAAATAAAGTAATGTACCAATTAAAAAGTAGCATCTTTACTCAAGAAACACACATTATACATGTATGTGTGTGTGTGTATATGATATATATATATATATATATATAAATAAGTGGAGAAGAGTGTCTTAGTCTAGCATTTATCATCTAGTCATAGCCAATACGGTCTTAAAAAGCAAGTGCATAGCACTTCATCTTTCATAATATGAGATTTCGGCCAAAAGACAGAAAGAAACTGAGCGCTCAGCCGCCCACATAGCTACAGTAAACTTTATAACCTGCAAGTTGACGAACACGTAATGTGATGCACTTACTGGCGTTCTAATGACGGACAAAACATGTCAGAAATTCTCCAGTCAAAAACCTTGTAACTCAATTGAGCTTGATTTTGGTAAATGTTAATAATATAATGACATATGCAAGTGTCTGACCATATAAAGACACAATATCAACTTTGACAATGCAGTGTAGTGTTTTTTCCATTTCCTGAAGGCAGTTTTTGGAGACAAGGTTTTTGCTTGACAGCGACGCTAAACATCACCCTTTTATCATCTGCTCGCATGCGTTCATAATTCCATCGCATTGTTTGTTGGAAAGCAGATGAAAGGACTGAGCATCAGCCTACGATCTCTGTGTGCTGAATAATTGGACAGATTCTCCATCAGCATGCTGTTAAGATGTAGGATGGGGCAGGGTGTGTAGGCGTTTGGGTATTGTGTCAACAGCTGTCCCCTAGCCAAGGCCACCACAAGGATATGCTTACATCCCAAACAGAGGCAACACAGAGATGATGCCCTCAATATACACGACTCAGCACCTCCTTTAATCCATAATCACCATTCGTATCGTGAATATTATAAACTTGGGCAAACGCTCTCTGGACTGAAAGGGGGGTGATATCAAAGCTAGACACCAGTGTTGTTTTATTATAGTTTTATAAATATATTGAATTAGTTTGTCGTTACATTTTATTTTTAGTATTTTGTGTTTTTAACATTTGCATGATTTTGTTACATTATGAGTCCTCTGCTGTCTATACACAAATGCACGTGGCTTGTTATCTTCAATCCAAAAACATCATTCTCAAGCTTCACAATACAAAGTGGACAAACTCAAGAGCATTCACTCCTACCATTACAGTGTATCCATAGCAACAAGAAGCAAATCCAATCTGTAAAACTGATTCTATTATGATATTGTATTGGCAAGATGATATTGACTCAGAGACAGCGTAATTAATAAAATGGCATGTTTAAATAAGTCAATACACTTAAAGGCACTATAAAAATGTTTTAGATTAACAGACATGTTTTATTTAATTAAAATTGATAATGAGACTACAGACAGATGTAACGTTAAATCATGTCAAATGTGATGTTTAACTAGAAGGACAAATTTGGAGGGATTCAGTTTATTTTTATTGTGAGTCTTATAAAATTTCTATTCATAAATGTCTGAAACAAATCAATGAGTTTAATAAGAAAATATCGTAATTAGTTGTCGTGGGCTAAGTTAATGGTTTGATGCGATTAGCCACCTAGCCGCTTGCTATTACTTCCTTCACATCAACAATGAAGATTTGTATTTCCCTAAAAAGATGCGAGGTTGCCAAAACACACCGATTCATTCACATTAAACCACGATTCTTGTAAAAGTTACAATATTTGTATATTTCCTCATCGTTTGGCTCAGAATTGTCATTTGCAATTGACAGCACGAGCGTACTTCCTATTACGCAGCTTTAACTCCAGTTAAAATATGTCGTGTCACGTAAATGAGAGGTTTTAGTGCGAGAGAAATGGTTGTTTTTGAAAACTTTAAAACATAGTGAAGGATTCTGAGACTGCATATGAACCACAACTCGTCTGTACGATCAGATTATAGGCTGGAGTGAGTGGCGCAGAGGCGCCGCAGTGAAGCTCAAGTCACCGGCTAAAGTCTACGAGCCTCGGACTCACCACGATGCCGCGGCAGCTTCCCTCCCTCCACATCCGCCACTAGCTCAATAATTATCCTCAAGCACCACCAATAACACCTGCTGGTCTTGTCTACTAACGTATCAGCTTTTGTATAAAAGGGAAAACAAAGGGGATAGACATGAAAACCACCAAGTGAGACAGCGATACATAGCAGGGCCCTCCCTGTCAGCCGAGCCAGCCATTTCTCTCTCGCTCCTCACCCCTCCTTCCCCCTCAACTCAACCGATCCCTACCCACTCCACAAGCTGGTTATGGTCAATCAGGCTGTGCTTGTAACCGGTAATATGAATGTATAAACGCGAAAGTCTTTAGAAAATACCAGAAAATCTTTCTCGAAGCACAACCGAGTACTCACCATTAGCTCTAAGGTTTTGTCCTCCATCTCCGGCTCCATGTTTGTTCCCCGAAACTCGCAGTGAAAATGGAAACCCCGCCCTGCGACACAAGCACGTCACGAAAAGGAGGCGGAGATAGAATACTTGATTCGAACTCTCCGATTGGCTGTCAAATAACCAAAGCTGACCAAATGGGCGTTTTCCGCGTTGTGATTGGATCATTCCTGCTGCTAAGGTACAAAGCGGGTACAGACGGACTACGTCATGACCATAATCTAACAACATTCGTGGTTGGTCGCCGATTGACAAAAAGGGTTTTGTCCGTTTTGTAAAATGTACAGCTATTGGCTGCCGTCTGGTACTAGGGTAAATAATGGGGTTATCCCCAATGATTCACATATTATTAAGAATATAGCTGATTGTATGCTGATGACAACTATGCCAGAAGCATCAAGTAGATCTAAACAATTTTTTAATTAACAAATGGATCAGAAAAATATCTGCCTTTCCTGCTTATAATTAATTGACTTCCTCAACCTGCATGTATTAATTCAGCAGGCAAACTAATATTTTCAAACTCAGAATCAATTACAATAAAATAGCTTTGCAAAATAAACAAGCTAAGTGCAATTTGCAAACAATGAGAACGTTTAATGTCTGTGTCCAGATGTAACAAATGATTTATACAAAATAGTGACAGATCAAAGAAAATGAGAAAATATACAACATAATATTTGCTAAAATATTTTGGGCCCGTAATTTGGATATTTCTCTCCTTTTTCATTATTGGGCTATCTGTTCGTTTTAGTAGGCTTCAGAACACCAACCATGCCATAATTGTTAAAGGTCCAAAATATCACTTTCTATGTCTTTCTAAAAAACAATCTGCTAATAAAATATGACTGGACAAAATGGAAAGAAATTAGACGCTTGTAGTCTGTGGCAGGTCTTCTAAAAGGGAATGAAACAGCCAAACGTATACTCTCACACATCACAGTTAACACAGTAACCCCCCACCCCATAATCGGTCCGAAAGGACATTCCCATGCACGTGTTCTGCCGGTAAAGTCATCGTATACCAATGAGTGCTGAAGGCTCGAGCTAAGATTTTTCGTTCAGAAACAGCAGGAGGCTGAAGTTACGGTCCAGATGCTGGTACACTGTGCTCACATCTCACAAACTGCAAAGTTCAGGCACTCATATAGTTTATTTCGAGAAGTAGCATCTCCTGGGGGCTGAGGAAAACAAGCGAGGGAAATGCACTGTAAAAGACGGTTCTCGGTCTTCATGGAGGGATGGGTCCAGTTACTAAAATGGTCCATTTGAGAGCAAGACACGCCTCAACGTGGGCACAATGCGATGGGCGGAGCGGGGTGTACCGCTGGCTCAGAGTGCACCACCACCACTGGTTTACAGCAGAAACAAGGCAACAAATCAAGTCTGGACTAACCAGGAAATTAAAACGCAGGCCTAGCAATGGGCTTGAGGTGGCTGGGTAAGCAGCACTGGTCTAATAGCTTGCTACTGCTTTCTTCATACACTGAATAAGAGAAAATATAATACATTTGAATAAAATACAACAGCAGCAGATGCCATTATAAAAAGAGAGGCAAAAGGAAGAAAGGAGTGAGATTGGAAGGGAAGAAAAAGTAGATCTGAAAGCCTAGAGTGTTTTGTGAAGAGCTGAGGCAGGACAGGCAGACGGGCCATGATGTTGCGATGACCTGATAATTAGTGGAGATGAGAAAACTCCACCTCTTCCAGTCCAGAGATGGAGTCACTGTATTCTAAAGCCAGGGACGCGCAGACCATCCGCCATCATCTCAAATTCTTAATCTCCCTCCTGCTGATTCCATTTCCTTCGCTCCCCTGCCGTTTGCGGGGTAGGTGAAGGGGGGGTGGGGGGAGGGATCTTATATTTGAATTTTATGTCAGTCCCGACTACCTAGTAGTCATCTAAATCAAAGAACTCATCATCCTCTCCCTGGTACTCCATGCCTTGGAAATCCACCCGGTACCTCAAGATTCCTGGGGGGGGGGGGGGGTGGGAAACTATATTGATAAAACAATATTTTTCCATTTCCTAACAAATCAAAATCTGTGGAGTACTTACCACCGATGCCTCCGAAGCCTTTCACAAACTGTGAGCCCTCCTGACTTTTGTCTGTAACTATTTCCAGTGTGGCCCCAAACTTCTTGTAGTTATTGGCGAACCACTCAAGCAGTGGCATGCTCTCGATCAGCTCATGCTCCTGACCAGTCTAAAACAAACACATATGGTACCGTCAACATTATACATTGGCACACATTGGTTATAGTGCAAAGTAAATATTACGCGAAAGGGATAAGTTATTAGTACAGCCAAGTGTGCATGTGGTGAATGCATGGATCCAACACTGATACACGTTACCTTTCTCAGCTGTTTAACATATACTTAAGACATAACCGACCTAAGGGTTAGTTCACACAAAAATGGAAAACTCTGTCATTAATTACTGGTTTGTCGTTCCAAACCAGTAAGACTTTCGTTTATCTTTGGAACACAAATGAAGATCTGTTTGAAGAAATCTGAGAGCTTTCTGTCCCTCCATAGACAGCTAAGCAACTGAAATTAACGCTTCAAAACTTTCGTAAAGAGATCATAAAACTAATCCATATGAATTGAGCGGGGTAGTTGGGGTAATCTGATGAACAGATTGAATTTGGGCTTTTATTCATATTTAAACATTGATCAGCGAACATCAACAGAAGCTCAACCGAACCTGCTTGAAGCACAAGAAAAAACTTCTTGCTTAAACTCAAACGTGCTGTGAAAAACCACGATTCACCACCCACGGTACGCATCGCGATACTCTCATGACGTACAGAACGCTGCCCGCCCCCTGCTGCCCCACCCAGCCCTGGCCCATTCTTGAGGTTGACCACATTACCTCATGACAAAACAAATTTTTCTTCCTTGACATTTGATTTATTTTTGTGTCTTATGTACAAGACGAATACAAGACCAACTGTCATATAACCACCAATAATTGCAATAAGCTAATAATAATCACTAACTTATTAAAGGGTCATGAAACCCTAAACCCAATTTTCTGAGATTTTAACAGAGGTATATGCGTTGAACACCATTGAAGACAATGTTAGCATCTGTTAGATTTAATAGTAGGGGGAAAATGGTTAAATTTGAGTTTTTCCCCGCTATTTTTGTCTTCCGGGTTAAAAATCTTCATCTTACAGAGCACTGTAAGTGCTCTGATGACTCATCGGTGTCTCAATTATTCATGAGAGTTTTCTTATCCTATGAGAAGACACTGTCTCTTAATTATTCATAACACCACGTGGATCTTTCCAATGACGGACATGTCAAACTGTGATATCGCGCAGTAGATGAGAGAGGCAATCATGGGATGCACGTGTTTGTTTTCGTGGTGCAAAAGTTCCAGTACGTTGCATATCTTTCCCCGCGAGCGGTTGTGGGCAGTTGGTTTGTCATCAACCCCGGACACTTCAAAACTATGTGTGTGTAGCAAGCATTTTTCGAGCAAGCTTCGAGAACGGTGGACTTCGGCCTTGTTCACCAATCCAGGTTGTGTCTTGCGAGTGATGCGGTACCAATTCCCGAGGACTTTTCTATCCCTTCAGAGGTATGTGTGTGTCTAAAATGTAACCCTGACCGTTTTACTTGCCTTAGTTTTGTTAAACCTCTGGGGTCGTCAAACGCGCCGGCGCATTTTGCTGGATTTTTTTCACATAGCAGAAAAATAGACTTAAAAATACTCCGTCATTTATGGTCATACAGACTTAAAGCTGCAGTCCGCAGTTTTTCCTCTTTGTCGCCATCTCTGTTCGAAATCTGCAATTGCAGTCATTCGCGGAATTATCAACTTTACGGATGAACACAATGTTTGAGGAGAGTGTGCGGCTGTCAGTCACCGCGCCGGTGTGGATACTTTTTAACCCCAAAAAGCTACGGACTGCAGCTTTAAGAAATATGAAAAAATAAACTGTTAAATGTCTACTTTTTTATGTCCACTTACAATCGAAACAAAACATTGTGCTTTTATAAAATAAAGAAAATAAACAGGCTGTGCTTTCTGCCTCTCCGTGAACTTTTTTTCTGGAGCAAGTCTCTAAACTTAAACAAAACTAGGGATGCACCGATCCGATACTCAGTATCGGTACCGGCTCCGATACTGCCATTTTTGCCGGATCGGGTATCGATCAGACGAGGCCTATCCAAATCCGATATTGTGCGTATACTATTCAGTGTTATTGTTAAGCCCCTCAAAAGGCACAAAAACATTCGTGCACTCTATTATAAGTGTTCTGAAGCCATTATATAGTATAATGTGAGATAGAAATTAATATTTAAGTCATTAAATTCAAGATCACGTAAACTTTTCCCTCCGCTGCGGCTGTCAGTCATTCGCCATTCAGCATTTAACAGCCCGTCGCGTTCGGTTATGATAGTCAACACGAGGAAACTCTCTCCAAGATGATTCAATGTTACTATTATTATACTTGATCTGTAGATAAAGGTCTATGGTTTCGCATTAAAACAAATTTATCTTGCTGGACTTTATTGCTGTAACTTCATCACGTTACTTTCTGCCGGGCGTCTGTTATAAATCACAACAGTGTAGAGTCAGAGCACTATAATTGTTCTTCACGCGCACAGTAACTGAAATTTAAAACTGTTAAAAGAAAAGGCTCAAGAAACTATTGCATAGATAGATACAATACACTATTAAAGCTGCCGTCGGCAACATTTTTTTGATCATATTCAGTAGGGGTGTAACGGTACACAAAAATCATGGTTCGGTACGTACCTCGGTTTTAAAGTCACGGTTCGGTACGTTTTCGATACAGCAAAAAGTACGAAATGCCAGAGAAATTTCCTATTTGTTAAAAGAAAAAATATTTTTTAAATAAGTTGAGTTTTCCTACATCTTGAAACTTTCAGGTTTATAAATGGGTGTCATCTTTGAAGGATGAACAAATAATGTTTTGGTCATCACCAATGTTCCCTCTAATTTTTTTTCTTGCTGAGCAAAACTTTTTTCTATTGGGCGGACATTTTTCGCCACCTGAGCAAAAATATTCTTTATGCCTGACCTGTACAGCATACGTAGAAACACAATGGTTTCAACATTCAGTTGTAACTTTTAACTTGAATGTGCCATTTCTATGTTATTTGACCCTTGATGTAACTTATTGGTATTAAATCATATTTTCGAAAAACAAGCTTCTTAACAAATTAAGAAGTCACTAAATGAAGCACATTTTAGGTTACCTGATTTTCTTTTTTTTTTTTTTTACAGTGCTGTTAACTGTACAGTCTTTAGCAAGAAATTCTATGAAAAATAATTTACAAAATCTTCTGCAGGACAGTTCAATTCTTTACAATAATAGAATATAGTATGGAAGAAAATTAAGCTGTTACACTGAGATGGTTTGGGAAAACCATAAAGTGTTTTTGTACAGTGAATTAATTGTGTACAGGAAGCATTAAATCATCAAAGTTAAATGATTGTTTATTGCTTATGAATTTCCAATATTTTCTTTAGCAGGGGGTTTCAAACCTTTTAATGGCAAGGAGCCCTAAACAATACCCTTGTGAGATTCTTTATTTAGGATTATAATATAATAAAATATAGGCCTAATATAATATAATATAAAAAAACGAATTGAAGTATTTGAAGTGATATAATATATCAGTTTAAATGCTTCAATTTGTTTACATATTATATTATTATAATATGAAAACAAACTGAAGCATTTAAATAGATCTAATAGCTAAATATTTTCAAGAAAAGTGAATGTGAACTCTTTTATAATCTAACCATCCCTGAAACTCCCCCACACACAAAAACATCTATTTAAACTAATGTATTTTGAGTTTGCACGCGGGTGGGTGTGTTACCGTTCTGTGTTCATCAACCGTTATTTCCACCACTTTAATCAAACCACTCTTCTTTAAAACATGATGATGTGATTTTATTGCACATCTATGAGTTTCTCGTTGCCTCTCGTATTGAGCTATTTGGTCCGCACACACGACTCACTGCCAATCACACGGGCTCACATCATCTTTCTATGAAACCTGTAAACTGCATTCACCAGTTTTCACTCTATAGCGGTTGACCAGAGCACTGAAATTATTTCTCACTTAAACTACAATCAAATGGATTTCCCCACACATTTCGCGTCAGTCATCTGCGTGGCATTTTATTCTTTTCTCCGCGCCGCCGCTTCAGAAGTGCGCGGCCGCGCACGCGCGCAGCTTAGAGGGAACATTGGTCATCTCATTAAAAATAACATTTAAATATTTGTAGAGTTCAGATGCAAAAGCCATTTGAAATTTTCTTCTAGAATGATCATTTTTGATCTTCCCGTGAACCGGAAGTTGCAAACGACTTTTCTCCAGTGTTGTGACGTATTTCCGAGAGAAACGGAATACTAAATGAGGCAAAATGGTGGGCGTGGCTTTTTTCCCAACTAGCACCTGATTGGATCTAGAAAAGTAGGTGTTTTCATTCAGCCTGTCAACTGTCAGTTGGAGGGGCGTGATTACGGATGTTAAGAAGACGCCCAAACCGTGAAACCTACGTCATCAGGCAAGGTCCTCCAACGCAGAGGGGAGGGGAAATTTCAGATTTTGATTAAAGATTAGGAAGCCAAAAAATTTTTGTGTGGATTGACTTGCATGGATTAATTGTTCACCACAAAACGATCAATTTTGGCAAACAAAGTAAGTATGGTCAATTTTGAATTCATGGGGACTTTAAGTTCAGTAATTTCACTTAAATGGCAATGAAGATTACCTATTAATTGTCATTTGAGTGAAATTACTGAACTTAAATATACAAGCTTCATAAAAATGATCATTCTAGAAGAAAATTTCAAATGGCACTTAGAGGCTTTTGCATCTGAAGTCTTCAAATATTTATTTATATAATATTTGAGTTTTGAAGTGCTGGAAAAAGATGTGTGAAGTACTTGAAAGCATTTCACTATTCCAGCCAAACTGGTTACAGTTATGGTGAATGTTGCTGGTGGACGTAAAGTATTACTGCTACTAACTTAGTTAATTCACGGCACAATATTTATCCTGGTGTCCACGTCAGCGCTGTTTGATCTAATAGAGATCTACGGTTAATAACGGAGAAATGTGAATGCTTCTCACTAGATCTCGCAGTGCTGTTATTACTTCAGTGGCGAATTCAAATGTTTTCTTTACTGGATCTCTTAGCGCTGTTTAGTAACAGTGTCGCTTGATCGAGATCGGCTCGCGCTGCACAGATGTTGCTGGTCCGAACTCCGAACTGATAAACGATCCGTGAAGCACATGAGTAGCGCAGTTTCGTTCCGCTTTCTTTACGCTTGCCATTTGATGTTGCGCAACGTTGTGGTGGTCGCGCCAGTGCGAATTTTGTCGGTAGGAAAAATGGTCCAAGGAATCGTTCGGTTTGTATGCGTACCGAACCGGAAGCCTCGAACCGAAACGGTTCAATACGAATACATGTACCGTTACACCCCTAATATTCAGTGAAATCGACACTATAATCCGACAGAACAACATAAATAAAGTGGTTTTAGAAAAAAAAAAACGAGCTTCCAACTCCACCTGGACTTAAGCTGAATTATTTTAATTTTAAATGCATTTATAGTGAGTATATAAACAAATATATATTTTATAATGACATTATAATTATACATGTACATTAATATGGTTTAAATATAATTACTATTACTGTAGGCTAATATAGGCCTATGTAGCAGGGCATTCAGTTACGTTTGAAAGGACAAAAATAAGATGTCAGTGTTTTTCATTACACTTTAACTTTGCCAGCTATAAAAAAAATCTAGCATTTCCTCACGTTTTACCACTGAGTTTTAGTGACAGTTGATATGCATGGGCCACTGGCCGATGAGTTATCCCGCCCTCCCCTCTCCCCTGCCATACCACACCCACTCCCCTCCCTTCTTCTCACAGCCATCCACGCCCATTTACGTTGCATTTTTCCAAAAGATTGTGAGCTAGACTTGAGCTGAAAGAGGGGGGGGGGGGGGGGGGGGGGGGGGGGTTCATGACCCTTTTATATATCTCATTTTACAGGGAACATTTTTAATATTCTACTCTTATAAAAGGAGTGCTCTTTACTTGCTTTGTGCGATTCAGTCATAATTTGACAAAAAGTTTGTTTTTCATGAGACTTAATTGACTTTTCCATGTATAAGGGAAATGGCTAACAAGTCATTAAGTGCTCCTCTGCTGCCATCTACTAGTTATAGTGGTATTTTCATGTCTTTTTTTTTAAGCAACGAAGTGTTAGTTCTCCTTCATCTATCATCTTTAAACTTTTAGTTTTACAAATCATCACATTAGAAAAAACATTAAAATTGATTATTTAGATTGTTGGAAAAGTGTAAAGCACTTGAAAGTCATTAAAAACGACTCGAATTTCACTCTCAAAAGGTTGTACGAAGCCTGAGGTGAATAACGTAAAAACATTTGATTATTTCTGCCACAATACCATGGTTACAGTTAGTGTTACTACATGAAATCCATGGTGAATGTTGTGGATTGAAAAGCCTTCTATAACTTGTTCGTTCATGGCACAATGTTTCTCTTGGTTTCCACATCAGCTCTGTTTGATCTAATATCTGTGGTTTATAACAAACATTTTCTCCTCACTGGATCTCCCAGCACTGTGTAGTAACGGTGTCGTGTGATCGAGCTCGCGCTGCATTGTCTAATATTGGTCAGAGCTGATAAACAATCAGCGCTGCGCAGAAGAAACTTTAACATCCATGGAAACTTTCCTTTGCACAAAGGGCAATGTATTCAATGTAGTCTCAGACTTTAGGATCTGCAATGTATAATCCTGATAAATCAAAACAGAACTACAATGAGCTTGGTACTAATTGGCGGATAAAACCCTAAAGATCAAGGGTTTTAACTCAAAGGCTGCTGGTCTCATTTCAGGCCATGAGATCATCAATGTTTGCTTAAGTATGGCCCTTAAACTCAGTCATTCAGGGGAAAGAGTTCCAGACATTGGAGCATCTGCACTACTCTTTTATAATAAATAAGAAAATCTGCTGAATAACATACAATTAATAATCTGAATTTAGTTGACAGTTTTACATACCTCTTTGTCAGTGAAATGAGACTTGTCCTTCTCCTGTTCTGGTGTCAGATAGAGTGTCTTTTCATCTGATAAAAAAAGCAATGAAATTAAACCGAGAAAGGAACCATTTTATATTTTGCACATAATTGTGCAATTGCACATACAAGAGTGAGGGTGTGCATACCATTTTCTGGTGTAGTATTTTCTCCATGACAACGTAGGACGTAACGCATAGTGTCCAGGTTCTCGTAAACTATAAGGATCTCCACCGCTCCCATTTCCAGCGCTTTGAGCGTGTCTTCAACTCCAAAACAATACTTCCCTGTGTCCTGACTGATCTCATCAAAATATCGTCCTGAAATCAGAGACACAAGTCACTACACAAGAAAAAAAAAAAAAAAAAAAACATAAAAACTACTGAAAGCCCAGTGTTTTGGGCCACAAAAAATGTTCCCAGCATGTCTATCACCTTTAACAAGCCTGTAAATGCTTCTTGGATTAACTACCTATTAGTTTCTTTTCTTGGATGAACTTGACATTGGAGAGCACTTCCGCTGAGAGCTCAATGGCCTGGTTGAAACCGTTTTCTCCTCCATATGATATGTCAACCAGCTTGAGAACCTTTGCTTGTAACCTCTACATGTAGAAGAACCAAAGTCAGAAAAGAACCAAAACTCTGAATTAAGTTTGCAAATCATTTGATGCTAAGAGAACATACTGGATCAAACATGTCTGACTGGCTGAGCTCCGTCTTGAAGTCGGCTGATCCGGCAAGAACCAGTCCTGCCACGTTGACCTTGTCATTGGACACGAAGAGTTGCACAGCAGTCTCCGCTACCTTACGCACATAGTTATGTCTCTTCTCCATCCTCAAACGTGCAAATCGAAGAGCGGACTGTCCTCCTCTACCTAAAAGAAGGTTAAAGGAAACAAGTGGGTGAATTCAAAATCCTATAAAAGAACAAGAGTCACAACAAGCGATTTGAAGACACGTTTACCATGTTTTTTGGGCAGGTCCACGGTAAATTTGTGCAGCACCTCCCTTGTGTTGCCTTGTAAAGTCCCAAACAGGGCACCACTACCATCAATCACAATGAAGCCAAACTTGCTGTCATCTGACAGCAGAGCAGTTAGGGCCTGTGAACAAAAAATTACAATAGTTGTTACGAAAGATAGGATAGATTGTTAAATAAATAGACAGATAGATCATTTACCTCAGTATGGAACTTGTTGTCACATAAATACAAGGATGTGTTGATTGGTTTAAAAGGCTCAAAATCAATGTTTACTTTCTTCTCTTTGCCTTCCTCAGTCACAATGGTGCCACAATACACCACCAGGCCATTAGGAGGCACTGCAAGATAAACAGCAGACTCGTGTGAGGGGATCAGGAGAGACCACACCTAATGAAAAGATTCAATCAAGCGCCACTCTCTATCATACCCACACAAACACACCACATGTTTATGAACTGCCAGTTTAATATTTGAACAGCACCAGTTTGGATAAGTTAAACATACCAAGTATAATGAAATTCCATCATCTAAGAAGATAAATGGCTCTTAGATTAAACTAAACCCACATATTTACCTTTGTTGTAGAGTTTGAGTCTCTGCTGTACGGAGGTAATGGCTCCTAGAACAGACAGTCTGTTGACTCTGCTCTTGATGTTCGAAGCCGTGCCGAACTCATCGGCCAACATCTTAGCAACACGCGAAATCTGATCCTTGGGTGGGATGATGAGGGATATCATACTGGTGCCATTTCTGAGGAAGAAGAGAATAGACAAGTCTGAGACCTTTTCATGAACATAATAGTACCGTTCAAAAGTTTGGTGTCAGTAAGATTTGTTTTTATGATCATATTGTGAAATATTAAAAATTAAAATAAGTGAATTTATTACGTGAATATACTTATAAATGTAATTTATTCCTGTGATGGCAAAGCTGAATTTTCAGCATCATTATTCCAGTCCTCAGTCACATGATCCTTCAGAAATCATTCTAATATGTTGATTGCTGCTGAAGAAACATTTCTTATTATTATCATCAATGCTGAAAACAGTTGTGCTGCATATTTTTGTGGCAACAATACATTTTTTTCAGGATTCTTTGAATAGAAAGTTCAAAAGAACAGCATTTAAAATAGAACTCTTCTGTAACATTAAGTGTCTTTACTGTCACTTTTGATCAATTTAACTTACTGTTCCCTTGAACAGTAACGTTACTGAATGAGCATCATGCTAACTTGACATCTAAACTGTTTATGAGTAACTTATATTTGTCAAGGTATATTCAGTACATTTGAGTCAACAATAAATGGGTAGTTCATCACTTGAAAAAAGAGAAGATAACTGAGGATGTCATTATGTTCAACATTCACTTTCATTGTAAAAACGATGGAACAACATACATACGTCCTCAAGGCGACTGGTTGAATAGCTATAGTACTCTAAGAGAACTACAACAACGATGTTATCGAACCGTAATAATAACATCTGACATTTAAAAAAATACTAATCTTCTCACACACACAAAAAAAGAAGATATTTAGCAGTCTCTCCCATAAAACACACGTCACCTCCACCAGCCCGTTTTAAAGCGTCCTCTCGAAGGTGCTTGACATTTCAAACGACACCACATATAAGTTAACATTTCCCGCTCTTTATCCCACAACACAATATTTTGGAAATAAAGAGCTGTACAATGAGCGGTCCCGTTCTCCTTCCACCATGCTTCTCTCTGCAACAGCTGTTAGCAAGCTGGTTAGCATGTGGTCCCCCCCAAAGAACGAATCAAACCGCACACTAGGGGTGTTATTATTTGGCATTCGACACCTGTATACAAATATACAGGATCTGACAGAGCGAGTCTCACCCCCTGGCCGCCTCAAGGCTTTTGATCAACTTCTTAATCTTCCAAATTTCCACGTTCCTGTCCGCTGCGCTGGGGTCGTCCGCCATCTTCCTCGCGCTGTCTGGACCTGCTGAAAAAGAGAATCCAACTTTAGCTTGCTAGCGCGAAGTGCTTGAATTGTCAGAGATTTTAAAGGCGGATCATTCACTATGGAAATCTGAATGGACCGGACAGAATTGTTACTTGATTAAAAGAAGGCTTGTTGTGGGTGGAAGAGAAAAGAGCGACTCAAGTTTGATGGGCTAACGCAGCCCTGCGCGCGGGCCTCTCGCGCCCGAAAACATCCCTGCTGCCACGCGCCGCTCGTGCAAAACCACCCTTTTGCAATATTTTATCTTCAACACGTGATTAAAATAATCAAAGCGATTTTATTAACTGACATTATTGCAGCGTACTCACAGACTCGAAAGATCTGCTCCGCCGCGTCCGTACGGCAGGTATTTTGTGGTCCAGAACTCGCTCGCCGCTGTTTCCCAGTGACGTGATGTACTTATCGTTAGCAGCCGGTTTGGTCTTGCTGCGCGTGGTGCTTCGATGGAGGCTCACGTGGGGAAAGGCAGAAATTCCATTTAGTATCACTTCCTGAAAACGCCACGCGTGGGGGTGTAGTTTGAGATGCGTTATTGGAGGGTTTTGCTGTCAAACAAAAAGGGTGGAACAATGACTTTTGAGTCTTATTAGAACTCGGCGAGCCTTCGAGGTGGTGTTTGGGGGTGATTCGTACGAAAACGTTCAGGACAGGGCAGGGCTGCGTTTCTCAAATGCATCGTAAAAAGACAGAATTTGGCACCAGTGGTCTCTACGATCAACTTAGATCACGATGCCTTTTGAGAAACGCAGCACAGGCCATGTTTCGCCCTTGTTTTTGCATCGTTTCGCAATATTTTCCCTCCTTTATTATGCTACTGTAATGCACTTAAAAAAAAAAAAGTTTTCATAAATGCTTGTCATGAAAATAATGCCAAAACAATTCTAAGAATGGGCTTAATTTTCTTTATAAACAAAATATTACTGCCAATTTCTTTTGAAGTAACTGAAACGACTCTGGCCCTTGACAGATTTTTAGGATGCAGTCTGTGGGAATGACAGACATTATTGTCGTTTTTTTCATTTGTTTCAAAAAAAAAAAAAAACTGTTTCTTTATTTAAATAACAACCAGAGAAAATGTGACATTATTTTACAAATATTAAATTAGATTCTTTTTAATTATTGTACCAGAAAATTAAGCACAACCAGGAACTTTCAATATAATTTTATTTTCATATTTAAAATACATTATAATAATGTTCAGTAGGCTACTACCACACACAGACCTGTTGTTTTCATGTTCTATTTGACATAAAAACCAACCCTACTATTAAGATAATTTTGCATTGTGAGTGACATTTTTCCAAGTAATTGGAATTTAAGTCTTAAAGGACTTGAAATCAATGAAATGAAATCAAAATGTTATTTATTTTATGGAATATTGCATTATTTATTATAAATTATTTATCTGTGCACCATCATTATTTATAATTAATTCACATCACATCAAATAACTTTCAAGAACCCAAGGTCGCTTCACAATGTAATACAAATAACAAACAAATAGCAAACAAACAACAAGCGAACAAATACAAAGGTCATCGGCTTACGAGAGACAGAACAGTTGGAAACAAGCATACACTGGTTTGAATGAAAAGATAGAGATATTGCATTATTTATCAAAATATGCTATTATGACAAAGTATGTAGCAGGTAGAGTTGGAAAAGTGTAGAACAGAGAAAACAGTGATGAGGATAATGATTTATAATGATTTATTGGGCAAGCTTGAAGAAATGAGTTTTCAGATGTTTTTTGAAGGACCGGATGTTGTAGTTCGCACGAAGATTCGGAGGCAGCTTATTCCAGAGCGTAGGGCCAGCAACATTAAAAGCCCTACCGCCCACCGTGGAGAGTCTGACCCGGGGTACCACGAGAAGGTTTTCCGTGCTAGATCTGAGGGCCCGAGTTGGAACGTATGGCTGTACCAAGTCAACAAGGTATTTGGGTGCCGGGCCATGTAGGGCTTTAAATATTAGGATTAACAGTTTAAATTGGATGCGGTGTATGACAGGAAGCCAGTGCAGTTGGTGAAGGATAGGAGTGATGTGAGCAGATTTTTTATTATATGTGAGGGTGCGTGCAGCCGAGTTTTGAACCATTTGGACACGGTGTATTGCTTTGGTGGGTAGTCCGCTATATAATGAATTACAGAAGTCCAATCTGGAAGTGATAAAAGCATGAATAACAGTTTCCGCATCTGTAAAGGTAAGAGAGGGGCGAATACGAGCAATATTCCGCAGGTGGAAGAAGCAGGATTTCACAGTCTGACTAATGTGTGAGTGAAAGCAGAGCGTGGGGTCGAACAAAACTCCCAGATTTCGTACAGTTTATACATAACAATAGGGAAGACTATCACAACTTCAGTTTCATGCCAACTTTAACAGTCCTTAAAAAAAAAAAAAAATGGCTTAATTTTCTTCAGGTAGGCAAAATATAATTATGTACTTTTTTTCTCACAAGTTTAGGGTGAAATATGACTTGGGCAACTTCTTGACAGGTTTTATGAGATTAACGCTTGTACATTGTTCTATTTTTGTACATTGCAATGCAGTAGTCATCATATATGATTTAAATAATAATTAAAAAAGAAAAAAGAGAAACATGCTATTGCATCTCTGGAGTTCCCCATGCACGTTTTTGATGTCTTTGTCATAACACACCTTTATTTATATCATAAGCTCATAAGTCAAGCATCTAATACCATTATGTGTAGCACTGGGACACTCCAGGACCAGGACTAATGTCATAATATTCTAAACTCATGTTGATACACTGTACTTAAAAAAAATTAAAGCTGCAACTTTTTTTTTTACAATCAACTTGGATGTTTAAGTCATTTCAACTTAAATTACATTAAACTGACTTTAAAAAATAAGTTAAATCTTGTATAGCTTGTAAAAAAAAAAGTTTTAAATTGCTTAAAATATTTGGTGAGTTAAAGCTATGTAAAAACATAAGTTGTCATAACTTATTAAACATTTTTTTTACAGTGTAGTATAGGTATTGTGGAAATACATTCACCTGAATTTATTGGTATTATTATATAGCATTGCATCTCTCCCGTGCTACTAGAATTACTTTATTAAATGGCATCCTACACCCAAATGGCAACCACAAATCATACCTACTTCATAAAGTCTTCAGAGTATAAAGAGACTTTAAAGTTTGTATCTAAACTAAATATTTCAGCAAATGTGTATTTAATGACCTGTAGTTTCGGCCTAGGACACTTTCAGCTACATTCATTTTTCATGGTCTCTTGGTTCCTTTGCTGAGTTTGTCTCCAAGCTCCTGGATCAGTTCAGCAAGTTCTTCAGTGGCCTGTGATTTTTCCTCCAGGAGCTCATAGCGGAGGCTGGAAATGTCCTGCTTGATTTCCTTCAACTCACCTGTGGAAAAGAGGCAATGCGAAAATGTGTTTGACCGGTTTCAAGAAAAACTTGGCTCAGAAATCACAGTTTTTCGGCCTTAGATGCATGAAAACCTATTGTAGGAAATCTCCAAAACAAAATTAGGAACCTTTAAAATAGCATAATAGGGGCACTTTAATACTTTATGGTTTATCGCTTGACATGCATGTGATCTGGAATGTCAGTCAAATATATTTTAGGGAAAAAATAAATCACACAAGAGACACTAATGGATGAAGAAATTAGACAATAAAACGGATAAACCTTACCTTCATTGATCTCATCACTTTCACTGTCAATTTGGGCTTTCAGGACGTACCGCTTGATGAGACGCTTCATGAGTTTCTATGAGAGAAGGTTTAGAATAAGGTTTTCCCTGGGAGATACTGTACAGGAACATTTTAGGATAATAAAAAAATCAATTAGTACCTGATATCTTGTGGGGTGTTTGATGGGATTCCTAACTGTGAATCCCTCTTGTGCATGGTAAGGTCGAAACCGATGAAGCTGTAAAGATATAACAAAATTAAGAATGGCCATTTCTTGATCAGAACAATTTGAAAACCCTTGCTGATCTCTGACCTTAGACCGTGAATTGGCCATTCCCATGTCCTGCTGGCTGCTGTTGCTACGGACCCTGGCCTTGCATAAACTCACTAGGCATGCTTTGGTGCGCTGAGCCATGTAATAGAAGGATTTGGGGCTGGGCATTAGATTAAAGGGGGGTGGAAGAGTGCTGCCTTCATCAAAATAGGAGAGCCACAGCTTTGCACGAGCAAACTTCCATTCTACATCAGAATCCTCCTGTTCTCACACACACACACACACACACACACACACACAAATAACCATATCTATTATGACAAATGGTCATTTTAAGTATTATTATTTCTTGGCAAAATACATTTGTCTCACCTCAATTTCCTGGTATGAGTGGTTAATCATGGCTATGAGCATATTAAGCAGGACCACCACCATTGTGACATTATAGACCCCATAAAGTATGTAACCAATGTTTTCAATGAACTTATGATCATACTTCAAGACCACAGAGATCACCTCAGATAAACCAAAGATAGACCAGAACAGCGTTTTAAAGCTTTCCTCTACCCTGCAACAGACACACACATGCAAAATGACAAGGAAACTATTCACAAATGGTTCTTAAATTGCATCATAATTTACTAGCATTTATTCAAAACCTGTATTACCGTCTTTCATTGGTGGAACACAAAAAGAGGCATTTTTCAGATATCAAACACCAAAATTTAAGGCATTAATATGAGAGTTGAGGGGAAGATTATCAGCTTAAATTTGACTTTTTCACACAATCTATTTTACACTAACCATTCCAAAAGTTACTGCTTTTGAAAAAAGTCTCTTATGCTGACCAAGCCATTTTTTTATTTTAAAATACAGTAAAAACAGTAATATTGTGAAATATTATTACAATTTAAGATGACAGTTTTCTATTTTAATATATTTTTAAAATGTAATTTATTCCTGTGATCAAAGCTGGATTTTCAGCATCATTACTCCTGTCTTCAGTGTCCCATGATCCTCCAGAAATCATTCTAATATGCTGATTTGATGGACAAGAAACATTTCCTATTATTATCAATGTTGAAAACAGTTTTGCTGCTTAATATTTTTATGAAAACTGTGATACTTTATCTTTTAATTATTTGATGAATAAAACAGTTTATTTAAAATAGGATTTTTTTTGTAACACTAGAAATATGTTTTCTTTTTTGTTCATTTATTTCACCCTAGCTAAATATAAAAGATAAAACATTAATTTAACAAAATAAAGGCTGTAGTGTAGTGTATCTTCAATAGACTTGGAACATATTGATACATTATATTTTACTTTATTTATTTTATTTATAATTTAAAAAAATTATAAAAATAAAATTAAAGCTTGGTCACAAAAGAGCAGCCTGAACATTCTGCAAAATATCTTCTTTTGTGTTCCACAGGAGAAATTTGTAAAACCTTTTAATTTGTAACAACATGAGGGTGAGTTTCTTTTTTTGGTGAACTATCCCATTAGCAAATCTAAAATATAATCATTTTCGTTATCCTTTTATGGACTTACGTGGTAAAAGCAGGGTTGTATTTTGCTCCCAAGTAGTAGGAATACAAATTAAACATGCCAATCATGAAAGCAAGGAAGACCATGATGAATATGACCATGAATTTAAAAATATCTTTAACAGTGCGCCCAAGGGATATTTGTAAGGGTCCGAAGCTCTCGTTGGCTGGCAGAACGTAGGCGATACGAGAGAAACTGAGCACCACAGCGATGGAGTACAACCCTTCAGAGATGAGCTGAGGATCAGAGGGAAGCCACTTGTTCCTGGCTAAGAGAGAGGAAGCACTTTTTGGTGTTACCACTTGATGGCAGCATTTTGTTTCATTTCAGACAGCTGGAAGAAAGTCTGCGCAACTTTTTTTAAAGCATTTCATTGAGAACAGAAAGAAGACTTATGGTCTTATACTGGTATGTTACAGTTCGTTAGATTTTTATGTATTGAATAAACTTTTTTTTTTTGTGACATACCATAAGTGAAGTAGGCCACGTCTGCTGGTAATGAGGCATTGATCAAGTCTGCATTGGTCACATGCAAATCCACATACAGCTGTGCATGGGAGGCTCGCAGGAAAGCCATGAGCCGTGCAGTGAATGACGCCACGAAGACTGACAGCATGCCGAAGTCTAACACATTCCACAAATGCATGATGTACTCACGCGGCCCATCAGCCCAAACTTCCTTACACTCCGTCCAGATCATTCCTGTTCAGGGAAATCAAAGAAAAGGTATAAGGGAAATTCATCATGTTTATGGTTAAGCCCTACTACAGTTTTCTTTTAGGTGGCGTTCTGACAGAAACATGTAGTAGAGAGAGCCTTAGCAAAAATTGTAAATCACTGTTTAATAAAAATGAGAAAAAAATATAACTATATTGATCAAGCTGACATCAAGCTATTTTTTTTGTCCAGATCTATTCATTTATTTTTAAAAACTCAGAATTAATAATTCATGATATTTGTAAAAAAAAAAAATATTGTAAATGTTTAAATATACTATCATTCAAAAGATTTGGGCTCAGTATGATTTTATAAAGAAAAATTACTACATTTATTCATGAAGGATGCATTAAAATGACCAAAACTGACAGTTAAGACAGTTATAATGTTACAAAATATTTCTGAATTTCAGATTTCAAAGCATTCTGGAAAAAAAAATGCATCATGGTTTCCACAAAAATATTAAGCAGCACAACTGTTTTTAACATTTAAGATAATAATAAGAAATGTTTGTTTTTTAGCAGTAAATCAGCATATTAGAATGATTTCTGAAGGCTGTGTGACACTGAAAACTAGAATAAAGACCCGTTCACACCAAGAACGATAACTATAAAGATTTTTAGAACTATATGTTTTTATCGTCATAGTTATCATTGGTGTGAACAGGCCTTAATGATGCTGAAAATTCAGTTTTACATCACAGGAATAAATTATGTAGTCCCATATGATTTTCTATGATCTAACACTGTTCTGCAGCTCATGCTTGACTGATACTCACCTAGTACCCACTTCATTATCAACATCTCTGTCCAAGAGAACTGAGTGGTCTTGATGCGAAAGATTTGCCGCGGATGATCAGTGATGGTTTCGTTAGGAAGGTTTTTGACTCCTGCGAAGCGGTCAGAGGCGTTGAGAACCAGAAGACCCAGGAAGAGCGTGAATGACACTGCGTGAGCTACAAACTTCATGAAAGGACTGCGGAGAACCTGGCCCACCTGGAGAAAAGATCAAATGCAGACAATTTTGTAACAATAGAAGAAAAGGGAAGCCTTCCCAATGTTATTAGATGAACTGAATCTGCATGATGATGATGTACCTTGCTGCAGGGCATAATCCAATATGCAATGGCAAGAAATGGCAAGCCCACCATCACTCCCAGCACTGTCCAACATTTCACACCGATTGACGTTTGCCTAAGGCCTGATAGGTTCTCATACCAGAGCGTCAGTAACTGCTGCTGGCAATTAGGATGAGCCACAAACTGTAGGGATATTATTGAATTAGACATTGCCTTGCAAGCACATGGGAAGCCGTTCCACTTCAGTCTATAAATCAATACCCAGTACCTTTTTGACTTCGTACTTAATGGCCAGTTTGACCCGGCTGAGGCAGGGCCGGTGGTGTTCGCTCTGAGGGCTCTGGTCAACATCTCCGTTCAGAATGGCCTCCACTTCCTCTGTGTTTCTGCAGAGATCCAGAACGCCAACCACAAAGTCCTTACACTGCATGGAGAGTTTCCTATAGTCATTCTAAATCAAAACAGAGCCACAGCATTATGACTTCAGACGGGCTATTAATCACATGTAAAAAATAACTCACTCCAACTGGGATGATAATTGCATCTAGAAAACAGTGAACGCTCTGCTATGAAAGACGCAACGCCTGAACATTCGCGAAAATCCCATGTCGCACCTCTAAATGGAAGTCTGATTGATGTTTGCATCGGATCTTCTCAAACAGAAATGTACCTAATGGAGGGCACCCAAGAGAAGCCCATCCTGCTAATTATAGCATTGCATTGTTTTACGAGAACAAACATTTTATGTGGAATTACAGAAGCGGAATCACTGACACGCCATTACAACTGTCGAAAGTGATCGTCTGTAGAGAAAAACGGTGATGAGAGAATAATAACGGGGTGATTACTGGAAGCTCTCGATGGAGCAGTTTCAATTAATAGCTCGCTAACCACAATAAGGGGGGAAAACTGTCTGGATTTGAGAACTCCTGATTAGATATTTCCCCAGAGTGACTTTCAGTGAAGAAAGTCTCTCGTACATATTTAAATATAAAACAACACACATCGCCGAAGCGCATGAAGCTCCCTGGAGGAACGTTTTCTTTTGGAAAAATGTTGTGTACTGAGATTCTACTGAACCAGAAACTGTCATTGAAAAGCCTCTAATTTATAATGAGGCTAATCTCAAGGGTGGGAAATTGGTTTTCGTGTGGAATATTGTGCTGGTCTATGAGCTGGAATGAGCGTAGACGTTTCTCTCAGAGAGACGCAGCTCATCACAGGGCCACGAGCACACTCTTCACGATTTGGACACTTCCTAGATTAACTGAGAACCTGTTTAAAATGTGCTTTGAAATAATCATGAGAGCGCCTTAAATGAGTTTGTATTATCTACAAAGAACATAATGATTCATAGCAGTGATTCAACTCATTGTACAAGCATCATAAGAGGGAATGTTGTCCCACTTCTTGTGAAGAGAGGGATCAACAATCCATCCATCCATCAATCCACCCATCAATTTTAGAAACAATGTTGTCTATACAATACCATGCTTAGCTTTTTTCTCACACAGATCATTATTATAAATGGGTCTATAAAGGTGAAAATATATACAGCTGCCCTATTTTTATTTGAATTAGTTGAATTTTGAGATAAAAAGTCAAAATGATGACATAAAAACAATTATAACACAAAATCAACATTAGAAGATAAAATGTAAATTATGGCATAAAGCCTTTAAGTATAGTGACAAAAAGTTGAAATTATGAGATAAAATGATAAAACATAATTAAAATGATATCATAATTATATGATTTATATAAAAATAATGATTTTATCTAATAATTATGACCTTTTTTTCCCTATGTGAGGAAAACGGTCTTCCATTCACCCAATGTTGTTCCAAACCTGTAAGACTTTCTTTCATCTGTGGAACACAAAAGAAGATATATTTAAGAATGCTTGTAACCAACCAAACAAACCGTTGAAACATTCTTCAAAATATCTTCTTTTATGTTCCACAGAAGAAAGAAAGTCATACAGGTTTGGAATGAAATCAAGTAAATGATGATAGAATTTTCCTTTCTGGGTGAACTATTCCTTTATTATTTTTCTCAAAAAAAATATAAATGGGTCTCTATATGAAAATATTCAGACATATACTGCATTTTCTATTTAAGGGGATCATCACAAACTCCTAATGTAACCTACACATCCACACATCTAATAATTCTGTCCTGGGCCCGTGAATTTGAGTGACCCGTGGATATGGTGTAAGTGTGCACCTCCTCACCTTAAACTCAGTCTCAATGTTGGCGAGTTGTGCCAACTCATTGCTGAGCTCCAGGGCTGTGAGCACAGGGTCTTCACTAGACAGTGACAGATAAGCAGCGCTGGCGAGGCCTTTATAGGCGTTCATCCTTAATCGAGAGTGACTGAAAGAATCCTGCTTCTGTTTCTCCGCACACTCGCCGCACTTGCAGAAATAGTCGTGGGGTTTCTCAATGCGAGCCCCCTTGAGTAACAAGATGTGCACGATCTCGTACTCCTTGCAGTGGGCCGCCAGGATCATGGGCGTGATGTCCTGAGAGAAGCGAGTCCCGTCCTCATCGTACGCGTAGAAGTCGTCATCGCGTAGCTCTTGCTCCAGGGGACTCAGAGTCAGACGGAGGCCGCCTTCGAATGCCGGATGGGCCAGGATGGCCTCCACTATCCGCACGTAGCCCTTGCTAATGGCTAACAGCAAGCCATCACCCACCCGTGCCAGCCCCTCTTTCTTCAGCAACAGTTCTGTGACCTCCAAGTGCTCGTTTCCTACAGCAAGCTGCAATGCATTCTGGCCCATGTAGTCCACACAGTTTACATTCAGCGTCTTGGACTCTTCAAGCATCTTTCGGACCACAGGGATGTTTCCGTACTCCGCGGCATCTAGGAAACGCTCCTCCTCTTCGGTCAGATTGGTGCCTCTCTCGCTGAACATGTATGCGGGGCCACGGACCGCCTGTCTGCGGCATTTCTCTCTCAGGGTGGTGTGTCTGCGCTGCATGGCCTCAAACCTGGAGAAACCAGAGAATGAGGTTGATCATAGGATTTGGTGAAACTATGAAACTTGAATGCTTTGGGAGAAAATTGGTCTATGACACCAATTCATCTACAAGAACATCTGGTCCACTGGTTTTGGCCATTCAAAATCAGCCGTGTATTCTGACAGAATGCATTTGTAAAGCAAAATTATATATACAATACCATTCAAAAGCATTGAAACTACATATCAACTAACTCTAATTAGAATATTAGTAGACTGTGGCCTGGTTTCACAGACAGGGCTTAGATTAAGCCAGGATTAGGCCTTTTTTTTAATTAGGACATTTAAGTAGCTTTTATGGATGTACCTTAGAAAAAAACATTACTGGTGTGCATCTTGAGACAAAACATTGGCACTGACATATTTTAAGATATGACAGTGCAAGTTGCGAATAAACATCTAAACTTCAATCAGCACACTATTTACAAGTGGTCAACAGAGATTACAGTTATCCATAAACGTGAACATCGGTCTGTTCAGCAAAGTCTTCTTCTTTTTCTTTATTGAAGTAATATTGAGCCATGCAGTTCATATGGTGCCAGTTACAATAATAATAATAATAATAATAATAATAATAATTCATTACATTTATATAGCGCTTTTCTTGGCACTCAAAGCGCTTTACATAGAAGGGGGAATCTCCTCAACCACCACCAATGTGCAGCATCCACCTGGATGATGCGACGGCAGCCATAGTGCGCCAGAACGCTCACCACACACCAGCTTACTGGTGGAGAGGAGACAGAGTGATGAAGCCAATTGGTATATATATATATATATGGGGATGATTAGGAGGCCATGATGGACAGAGGCCACTGGGCAAATTTGGCCAGGATGCCGGGGTTACACCCCTACTCTTTCGAAAGACATCCTGGGATTTTTTTTGTGACCACAGAGAGTCAGGGCCTCGGTTTAACGTCTCATCCTAAGGACGGGGCTCTTTGACAGTATAGTGTCCCCATTACTATACTGGGGCGTTAGGACCCACACAGACTGGTCTTAAACCGAGGCCCTGACTCTCTGTGGTCACAAAAAATCCCAGGATGTCTTTCAAAAGAGTAGGGGTGTAACCCCGGCATCCTGGCCAAATTTGGTCTCCCATCCAGGTACTAAACAGGCTTAACCCTGCTTAGCTTCAGTGGGCAACCAGTCTTGGGCTACAGGGTGATATGGCTGCTAAATAAGAACAAATAAGAACAAACTATCTATCTATCTCGTCCGCATTTCATTACATTCATACCACATAGACCAGAACTTTCTTTTTCAAAGGTCGCGAAGTAAATTCAAATTCAAATGTAGTACCTAATCAGGCAGTCCGTGATTTCGGACGCAGCGTTTGATTTCCCAGTCAAAAGTGTTTTTTTTTTTTATAAGCGGTGAAGCCATTTTGTAAAAAAAAAAAAAAAAAAAATGTCCTTAGAAAAAGAAAAAAAATTATTCCTAATCCTAACTATTTAATAAGGTGTTTTTTTCTAATATTTTAATTATTTTAATTAACCTTTTTTTATTCTTTATGAAAAAAGGACAGGTTAAAACATGCTCAACACAGAGGTAGCCTATATTTAAGTTATTGTGTCTAGGCTATTTGTAAAAAGAGATAAAATTAGTCACATGACTGACCCATAGTATAATGATAACGTATTGTTTTCTCCAAGTGTTACAGATCTCTTTGGGTAAACCACACACTGCATGGCTTTACAGTAACAGTACAGGACCATCAATTACAGTGGCGGTCAATGAGATCAATGCAGATTGACTTCTAATTATGCGCATCCTTTACTAGAGCTTCATCTCATTACAGGAACCACCTCTAAGAACAGATGTTCTGAACATCCTATTATAGTGTGATCTTCTCATGACTTCATTCATTTTCTTTATTGAATTAACCGGAACTGCTTTGTAGTGTCAATTTTCCTTGAACTTAAAAAGCCTTCAAAGACTGCACTGAACTAAAATCGTAAGCAAGTTATATTCAAACACAAGCCAGGTAGACAGCAAAGGATGAAATCTAATTTTATTGCATTTTTGCAAGAGCCTCGGCACAAATTGTACTGTGTAACGGATCACAGTTGAGGGTGTCACTTGGAATAAAACTCATTCCTTGCTTCGCAACATGATAAATCAAACATTACGATTTTGTAGTGTGCAAAATGGCATTTTGTTCCATCTCTAAATCTTTACTGATCAGTTTTTGGGGTGCATGGGGGACAAGGAATTGTAAGTCTGCAAACGTATCTGTCAACAGCCCTGAAATTAAACGAGATTGAAATAAGCAAGCTAAATTATTTATGTTTCAATATGGTCTGTGTGAACTGTGCCAATCTAATAACTGCAATGTTCATTCATGAGAAGGCCAAGGAGATTTCACTGCTCTTTCACAACTCACTTTAATTTAGGAATCAACTTTGTCTCAGATGAATTTATAAAAATAGAAACAAGTGATACTGTTGACATAAATTAAGAGTATGAAACTATAATATTAACTTAGACCAGACAATTTGGTCTCGAAAGTATCTGGTAAAATACACTATTGGTCAAAGTTTATGGTGGGTAAGAATTTGTAATGCTTTTGAAAGTTGTCAATAAATCAGAATTTCATGTTGAAGAGTTGAGAATTAAAGGGATAGCCTACTCCACCCAAAAATGAAAATTTACACCAAGTGTGAACTCATGAATGCACATATTACAATTAGCCAAAAGCGATAGTTTTTAATTGAAAAGGTTTAAAATAGCATTTTTCTTACACACACATTTCACTTCAGAAGACACTGATTCATCAACTGGGGTTATATGGATATTCGTTGTGTTTGTTTTGCATGGTTTTTGATGTGTCAACTTTGGAGGAAAGCCATACACAGCTGCATGGGACAGAGGAGGGTGATAAGAGAATGGTAACACTTTATTTGTATGATCTTCTTTAAATATTCTGTTGACAATAAGTCACTTTGCAATTACATGTCAACTAACTCTGTATTAGACTGTCTGCTTAATATCTGCTAACTCTTTATTGTGATGGTCCTCCAACAGACATTCTATACTAAGTAACTTTGCAACTTGTCAACTTATTCTAACCCTACCAGTTTACTAATACTCTACTAACACTCAGTTAGTAGACATGTAGGTTCAACGTTACTTATAGTCAACATAATGTGTCAAAGGGACCATCAAAATAAAGTGAAACCAAGACAATTTTAATGTAGCACTTAAGGGATGTCTAACCACTTCCAGTGACATTTATTGCGTGTTACTCTGTTTAATTTTTTTTTTTTATCTTAGATTGTTACTTGTTACAGTAAATAACTTGATTTGTTTGTGTCTGCTTCAAAAAAACAAATAAAACTGAATCTACATTTATTTTGCCTTATTTGCTTATAATGTTGTAATTAAAAAATATATAAAAAAGAATCACTATAACTATTAATAATGAACAAACTCACTGATTCAATCTTTTGAACATAGTTATATCCAGTCCACATTTTGTTACGCATGATGACAACTGATCACGTGATGTGTTCTACTTACGAATAGTGCGAGCTGCTGTCATGAGGATGCCAGTGATGGTGCGCAGGATAGTCCTGGTCATCATCGCTGTCGAATAACCTGTGCGCGTGATGGCCAAACTCGTGTTTGGATCCCTCGACTTCATGAATATCTGATAACTCTGTCTTGGTGGGGTCGTTTTCTCCTCGACTTTCTATCAGAGTACCAGGAAGAGTCCTGCACCTGTTTAACATGGGTACTTCAGGGCGACAGCAGCTGTCTGTATCGCTGTAGGGAAACTGTTCTCCGTGAGTGTCGGTCTCCGCTGAGGTGACAGCATCATCCCCCGCGGTAAGCGCGAGCGGTATAGTGCAGAGTGCGGCGTGAGATATGATGAACTGCTCCTTAGCATGCATATCGCGCTCGTCTCTATCACTCAACATTTTAAAAGCAAAGAAACTGCTGATCAGCGAGAGATCCGGTGTTGTGCCGGTCCATGTCTTGTTCTGCAACAAGTGTGACAGCCTGTCCCTCGCCTTTTTGTAAAATACGCACTTTTTCTACTGGTTCTCCCTCCCCCACCCTTCAGGTTAACACCTCCCACCAGAACAGTTGACAAAGTAAAGAAATGAATTATGTTTACTAGCCTATACTTTTGTTTTACTTCATTTAAGGTATGATATATATATAGTTTTTATATGTTTATTTATTTTTAATAATTATTCATTCTGATGACATTTTTATTAATTAATTAAATTAATTAACTTATTTTAGAATATATATATATATATATACACAAAATTATGAATTAATAATTATTCATTCAGATGAAAATTAGTATAGTATAGTATTAGTATATATATATATATATAATTTATAACATTTATATAGCGCTTTTTCTCTGCACTCAAAGCGCTTTACATAGAAGGGGGGAATCTCCTCAACCACCACCAATGTGCAGCATCCACCTGAATGATGTGATGGCAGCCATAGTGCACCAGAACGCCCACCACACACCAGCTTACTGGCGGAGAGGAGACAGAGTGATGAAGCCAATCAGATAGGCCTATATATGGGGATGATCAGGAGGCCAATGGGCAAATTTTGGCTCTGGGATTGGGATTTTTAATGACCAGAGACTCTGGACCTCGGTTTAACGTCTCATCCGAAGGACGGTGCTCTTTGACAGTATAGTGTCCCCATCACTATGCTGGGGCGTTAGGACCCACACAGACCACAGGGTGAGCACCCGCTACTGGTCTCACTAACACCTCTTCCAGCAGCAACCTAGTTTTCCCAGGAGGTCTCCCACCCAGGTACTGACCAGGCTCAGCCCTGCTTAGCTTCAATGGGCAACCAGTCTTGGGCTACAGGGTGATCTGGCTGTGTGCTGTGTGTGTGTGTGTGTGTGTGTGTGTGTGTGTGTGTGTATAGCTTTTTACATATATGTTTTAAAGGGGTCATCGGATGCTCATTTTCCACAAGCTGGTATGATTCTTTAGGGTCTTCATGTAAAGTTTGTAATATACTTTGGTTAAAATTCCTCAATGGTTGTGTAAAACAACACCCTTATACCTTCTCAAAAACAGCTTTGTTCACAGCGACCGTTTCGGTACATGTCTCTTTAAATGATAATGAACAACTGCTCACCCCACCCCTCTTTTCTGTGGGGCCTGTCAACACCAAGGGGGTAATCCATCCGCCGGAAACTGAAGCTTCCTCTGGGGGCCGCCATTGTAGCTGGCTATCACCTGTTAGCATCCCATTGACTCCCATTCATTTTGGCGTCACTTTGACAGCGAATAACTTTACATCTGAGGCGTCCAAAGACTCAATTTGTCCATTATTTATTTCTTAAGAAACGGCACAATGGATAAAAGGCTCCATTACTTGTATCTTACGTTATGGTCCCTTAGAAGCCGTTTTTGTAAAAATAGGCTAACGACTGCGTCATAACCACGGGACGCTCTGTCGCACAGTAGAGAAATTACCGTATAGACAGAAGTAGAAGCTCGTAGGCAATCGTTTACTGTTTATGAGGCAATCGGGTGGACATGGAGGCATAAAGTCAAGGGAGAAGCCCATAGATAGAGAGTTCATAAAAGCAACGGGACAAAATATTTCAACAACAGATTTGTTTCAGATTTCAATTCAGATTTGTCTCGGCACAGCTACTAGAAGGTCAGAACGGTTGCTCACGTCATATCTACGTCGTCAAGCTCAGTTTGAGCCTGCGCAGTGCGCTTGGCTATCAGGAAATGAGTGCTTTTATGGGCTTCAACTTTCTCCGTTGAAATCTATGGGGTCGCTGTGTCAATTTCTTTTACTGTCTATGGTCAACACAAGCTTTTTACAGTCTATGGACACAAGACCATAAACAGTAAAAGAAATGGACACAGCGACCCCATAGACTTCAACGGAGAAAAGTGAAGTCAATTAGAAGCACTCACTTCCTGATTGCCAAGCGCACTGCGCATGCTCAAACTGAGCTTGACGACGTAGATGTGACGTGAGCAACCTGTCTCGCAGTTGTACGTCTTCTAGAAGCGGGTGAAAGCTTGCAGGTGAAAGCTTGCTAGCCAATGGCGGCCCCCGGGGAGACTTCAGTTTCCGGCTGGTGGATTACCCCCTTGCACAAGACACGTATAAAGTGCTGCCTTGGCAACCTGCCTTGGTGGACAGTATACAAATGGCTGAGGGCTGAAATATGCTAATACGGGACAGTCGTCAGTGGTTGTGGGTGGAGCATGAGCATTATGACATCACATTGCTCAGGAAATCCAAACGGCTTGATTATTAAGAGTGTTTAGACTTTTTGAGGATAAAAAAAAGGATTGAATGGATTTTTTTTCATTGTATGGTGGTTGTGTCCACACACTGCAAAGACACATTTATATGCAAACACCATATAAAAGTGAGTTTTGCAACTGATGACCCCTTTAAAAATTATTAATTTAGATGAAAATTGTTATTATTATTTTATTAATTAATTAGAAAAAAAAAGTATATATATATATACTAAAATAAAAACAAATTAACAACTAGCCCCAATCTCTTTTATTTTACCTATAATGTAACGCCCCATCATCGATTATTCCTTACTTAAATTATATTAATTATGAGTTTTATTGTGTTATAACTAATTCATTCAATAATTGATTAGAAATGACCAAAAACTTTAATTTATGAGATTTTTTAATTAGTTGTTTGAAACTCACAGAGAGAACAATCATATGCATATTTGGACATTTGAGATGTTACGTGACAACTAGACAACTAGACCAGGTCTCATTGAAATCAACCCACAAATAGACTGATTCTAAACCCCTTCAGGCTAAATGCAGAGCAGCTGTTAGATAGACCGCAGGAGATCACCTGTTGAGGACGGTGCTTTGATGCTCATCAAAGGCTTCATGCAGGGAGTTCTTTCTCTGAGGTCTGGCCCATCTCATCTCATATGACTCTCAAACTTAATTATGTGATGTCAGAGTTTACAATTCAAAGGGACAGAGATGAAGCCAACTGATGCTCAGAAATCTCAAAAGCAAAAAAGTGAAATCAAATATCTCCATGTAACCCAGTGTTCTAAAGATTACAAATACTACTTAACAACATCCCATCAAATCATGTGGTAACCACAAATAATCTAGACCTGCAGGCCTGGTCGATATTCTGTAATAAGTCTGTCAAAGTCTTTACTCACAGTGCTGCTCATACAATCTGGAGATTCTTCTGTAATTGGGGAAATAGAAGAGGTATGTTGCAGTAGAATCTCTTTCAGCAGATGTTGGGATAGGAGTGTAGGTGAGATGAGACGAAGGAAGGTTATAAGGAGACATTTACAAGAGAAGAAGCCGGATTGTTTTCTACGGTTTTAGTGGAAAGAATGGCAAACAGCAGGAGAGAAAGAAAGAGAGAGTGTTTATAACCATTACGACTGTAATCTTGTCACTGATAGATTTAATGCTGTCAGCTTCAACTGGATTTACACTGGAGTTCAACTGGGGAACTTTCTCTGTCATTTATATAAGTTTTTTTAAATCGCTATGAATTATCATATCTATAATAAACTTTTTTACTGTGTCTTCTTAATTTGTAAAAGTGTTGAAAAGTTACATTTGACAATTTGGGCTTGTTTCCTAGACTTTTCCCCTCTGTGAAAATCAAGAAAATTCTACTTTGTAGTTTTTTCAATTTATACTTTTATGATAGTGTGGCGAGCAGGACGAGGCTGAGGGACGTGAGAGAACGGCGCGAGGCCGGTGGCTTGAGTGATAATCAATGATCTCGATGATGATGGTCTCGCATCTCTCACGGAGGAGCGGAAGCATAAAGGAGGAGCGACGACAGTGAAGATCGAGAGAGGAACAGGCCTGATTTTATGTTGTGTTTTGTTTCTGTTTTGTGTAGCCAGCAGTCGTCCGCGAGGGGCTGCTGGCTTATACTTTCATTTTGTATTTGTTTTATTTATGATTAAAATCTTGAAATGTCCACCGGTTCCCGAAGGAGGAACGCGCTGTCAAAGAGTCCTCGCCGCTGTGGGGAATCCACGGTGCCATCGAGCATGGTGGGCAGAGTCCGTCACCATGGACGCTCGAGGTGGTGCGCTGGAGTGAGTTATCGGGGGGTGGATCGAGCTCGCTGCCGGCCGCCTGGGTGTTGGAGGGGCGCTGCCGTCCGTGAGGGAGCGGAGGAGTCGCCGCCGTTCGCCGTGGGCCGGAGCCTGCTGCCATCCGCCATGAAGGGGAGGAGCAGGGAACAGGGGATGTTTGAACTTTCTTTTCATCAAAGAATCCTGGAAATAATGTTTCATGGTCCACAAAAAAATATTGTTTACAACATTGATAATAATTAATGTTTTTGAGCAAAAAATCTGCATAATATTTCCAATTTCAAAGTCAACTTTTGATTTTCCATTCAAATTCCTTTAATATTTTCCTCTGACCTATAAGTATTTATACACTGTAAGACCACTGTAAGGCCTATGTGATCAGACTGAGCATAAAGCCTAAGTTACATAACTGATTAGCATTATGCGCTTCACATACCAGTATATTTTTCCTAGTATTTTGGCAAATATTAAAACCTGACTAACTTAAAGGTCCCAATCTCTCCATTCAGGCTAAAAGTGAAACAGCTGGCAGTTAAGTTTGGTATGTTTAGGTCCAATTATTAATTTTAATACACTTTCATTGCATAGAGATACTAAAAATATCTAAATTGCGTCATAAGCTCTCAATGAAAAATGATTGAGAAGTGTAACCAACTGACCTGGAGGTCATATATCCTGAAGAGCGGACTCAGTACTTCAGACACTTTCCCTGTGCGAGCAGCTTTCTTTCTGAACAAGCTCTGAAGACAGGGAGCATGCTGGTCCAACACGGCATACAGGTGGTTCTTCAGGTTGACGTTTGTAAATTTTGTCAGATCTGCACAAATTAATAAGTGATTAAGCCAAGGTATATGTACACAGTGTACATTTGTGATCCTGTAGAAAAAAAAAACTTTTGAGCTTCGACTGTCAACCTGACACACTGAAAAAGAACCACAAATAAAAATTTGCTGTCAGTTTACTCACCCTTCGGCCATCCAGGCCATGATTCTGCCCTCTTGTCATTTCCTTTCTCTAGTCTTGAGGCAGGATCATGACAGACCCATGTTTTGTGTGTAGGCACATGGCCTTGATTTTGGGTTGTGTGCTTGTGTTGTCTCGCTCTCTTTCCCCGCCCCCTTGTTATCCTCATCTTGTCTTCATTGCCTGATCAGTGTCACCTGCTGTCGTTATCTGTTCCCCCTATATTATCCCCTTGTGTTTGCTGTCCTGTGCTGGTTCATTGTGATTGATTGTGTGTGTATCCACACATGGTAATACTTGAGAGTACCTTGTCTTGAGTTCTGTCTAAACAAAGTTTTCTTGTAATAGTTATTTTGTTCCTGAGAAGTTTTATGTTTTAGTCTAGTGTTGTAGTCTTTTGCTTTGCCTGTGCTGTTTTCCCCCCCTCGTGGGGTTTTGTCTTCCTTTTTGTTAGCAATAAACCTTGTGTGTCAGCAAACTGTCTGCGATTGGGTTCGTTCCTGAATATCCGTGACAATCCAAGATGTAGGTTACTTCCTTTCTTCAGTAGAACACTAAAGATGATTTTTAGCTGAACTCATGGTCCTTGGTGCATCATAAAATGCAGGTCAACGGGTGCCGTCACTTTTTCAATTAGTTATATTAACTTATCTGGTTTTAAGATACTGTTTAAAAAAAAAAAAACCTGAATAACAAAATTAGATGGAATATTAAAATGAGTTTTTAGATAATGCATCTTGAATATTAGCAAATGTTTTCAATTATTTTAGGCATAGACTCAACCATATTATTTTTCTTCTTATTATTTATTTTTGGTGTCCTGTGACCCTACTGAATAGGTGGAGAATGGATGGATTTTTTTTTTACTGTGTATTTTGAGGTTTGTTGTTAAACTAGCAATGATGTCCAATGGGACAAGGATTACTGATGTAACCATTGCCCAAGTGACACAATAATCCTTTCAGAGAGGAAAGAGAGAAAGCTAAGGTACAGAGATACACACACCTGTTCTTCCAAAAGGAGAGGGACAGAAAAAAAATCAGGCCAGACACAAGCTGCACCTTCTATTAATATTTATACATCAATCTTCTGCTCTCTAGCCTCCCAAAAACGTGTACATATTTATATCAGGGGAGAGCAGCTAGTTTGATGCGGCAACATCACATGTTAAAATATAAATAAAACATGCCAGATGACCACTGCTGTGATGGTACTCACATGTGTGGCGGTTTCATCTAACTCTGGCCGATTCAAATTCACAGAAGAATAGCAGTTCCCTCGTGAAAAAAGGAAAAAAGAGAAAATACAAAGTGAAAGAAAAAGCTGGATATGAGCACATGACATAATGCTCTCTGAAATGCCAAATAAGAGTCGCTTCCTCTCTGCAGCTGTTGAGTGAAAACCCATTAATGGCACAAAGGGCCATGCAGCAGCCTGGAGTAACCTGTCATTTCACACAATGTTTACTTGCTGAGTCATTACAGGAAGATTTTCTCAAACAGCGGAAGCATATACTTTAGAATCAGCCGAGGCAGACTCGCATTAAATACTAGATGCACTGGGAATTGAAAATGTCAATGGCACTGGATGATAATTACTACAGAGTTTGGGATTATATGTCACCTGCCATTTTTGCTTTCACAAATCTGTTTAATTAATTGTTTCGTTTGTTCATAACGGTTTTACCATTTAAAATCAACTGAAAAACCTAGAATAAGATGTTTAATAGCAGGTTCCATTGTGATGATTTGCCACACTATTGGTCTACACACAAAAGTTTCATTTGTTTGATCAAAAATGCAGTGAAAAACAGTAATATTGTGAAATATTATTACAATTTAACATAAGTGTTTTCTATTTGAATATATTTTAAAATGTAATTTATTCCTGTTGGCAAAGCTGGATTTTCATCATCATTACTCCAGTCTTCAGTGTCACATTTGATAAAAAGGACATCACTTATTTGAAATAAACTAAAACATTAATGTCTTTACTGACACTTTTAATCAATTTGAAAATGGTACTGTTCAGTGGACTATTGGGAAATAAAGGTGAAAATGTTCAATAGATTTTTGAAGAAGAGATTTTATCTTGTGTTTTTTCAAATAGGTTTTGTGACCATATAGTGACTTTCTAAAAATAAACGTACCCTGATAGGCTTTTCATCAGAGTAAAAAGTGTGACAACTATCCCAGATCTTATTGTGTAACCTTTTAATAGCCAGTAAATAACAAATCATTATTAATCAGTCATCTTAAAATTATTTTTAAATATGTATCTTCTGAGACAACACTGCCTCCCTCTGGTAGTTCTAATTAGTAGTTCCCAACAATAAGGGGAAAAGCAATACCCTAATTTAAATGCGACCAATGACATGATTACCTGCATATGCAAATTAATTAACTCAAAATTACCGTAGGCAGGGTGAAGAGTGAAATATGAGTCTGACCCACTATGTCCCACAGCTTTTGACCAAGATGAGCTCTTTAATGTGGTATTTGCTCTTTGTGACTTTGATAACCTCTCCAACTGTGCCTGCAAATGAGTCCTCAACGCAGAACATGAAGGTATTTTACGTTTAAATGACGTTTTGAAAAACAGACTTTTTCATGCATGTGATGAAAGTAATCGTTGATCATCACCTAAGGTCGATGCTTGTAATATTACCGGCGTTTGGCGCAATGAGCTGGGCTCCACGCTGCGCGTGAAGGCGGAAGGGTCGGAGGTCAGAGGTGTGTATCAGACCGCAGTGGAGACTATGAGCGGCGCCGCTGGGTTAGACCGCACAGGCCAAATCATTGGGATAGTTGGTGATGGGACTCAACCTACCGTTTCATTCTCCGTGCTGTGGGAGAAAGGTAAAATACACTTAAGTAACCACACAATTCCCTCAGCAATATTTACTTGGTTAGGGGTGACTGTTCAATGTAACACATAACGTTGGGGACTATAAGCAAACGCTTGCTGGGCCAGCATCACATTCATGTGGTTTTAGGCTTTATTAACGTCCATACATAGGCTACCATTACCCTAAACCTAGCATTAAAACAATGCAAATATAGTGTTAGTAGCATTATTCGGCAGTAAACCAGAGACCGTAAAAGGTGCAGAACAACGGCCTACAAAAAAAAAAAGGATTTAAAAAAATAATTTTAAAAGTAAAAGAATCGTTGCTTTTGGCATTAAATTACATACAGATACAATTAAAATGTTACATAACCATAAAATATAACATTTAATTACTTATCTAACCTGTTAAATCAGCTGTTTTCCTTTTACAGTAGTAGAACGTCACGAAGTAGCAGTTAAAGTCGCGCATGCGTAGTAGAACACCGTTGCCGTTCTATCTGCAAATGTTGTTTAAAGTCACTATTTTGTTTCGACTAACTCAATTTTTTTTTTTTTTTTTTTTTTGCTGTGTCTCAGACTTTGATATAATATCCCCATAGGCTATCTGCTACAAATTATTACTTTCGTGAAGATGCAGCATTTATCTACTCTTTAAATGCATACAAAGATACACCAGACTTTGCGTTAATTTATTAATATTTACTTGAAAATGGCCACAAAAGTCATATTTCAGCTGGCAGATGTTGTTACCAGCTTTCACATGGCTAAAATATACACGGTATGTGTTCTAAAATATTTTAGACCTTTATTACAAATTTTTTAATTAAAGGGCATGAAAATATGCATGTCCAAATATGCAAATTGTAATGTGGTGATAGACTTTTTTTCAGTTGAGTTGTCAGTTAAAAAAAGTATTAATATAATAAGCTTAAAGCTTAGGTTTAATGCATGGATGAGTTTCACTGTTGAAAAAAATAAAATTAAACCGATGAAATACCACCACTTTTGTAGAATGGCTTACCATGGTAACCACACTAGGCTATATGCCAAACTACCGTGCTTTTTTATTTTGTCAAGACGCATGGTTCCTTTTGAATGGACGTCATTGGGGAAAGCTTTTTGACAGCATAATGATGCTGCTACTGCATTTATCAGCAGTGCTTAAAAAGGATTTTTTTTCTTTCTCTCGCTTCCTGCTGGTAAATGGTAATTTGTTAGAAACTGGTTGTTTTTGTTTATTTTTTTTCTCCTCTGTATAATTTTGTGTTGACTTTGATTAGGAACACAATCCTATAATGTGTTGTTTTTTTGTATCTGCAGGTTCATGTTCTGCTTGGGTTGGTCAGTGCTTTATTTTAGGTGACGGTGCACAAGTGCTGAAAACGTTCTGGATGTTGCGCAGTGTAGCTGACAACTTGGCTGGTGACTGGGGAAGTACCAGGTAAGCTGTGTGTAAATTCAAGGATTTCTTTGAAAAGTCTATTGAATGTCTATGACTCCATGTCTCCCTCTTTTTTGTATTCTAGGTTGGGAGAAGATCTTTTTTTCAAGACCTCAATTTCAAATTAACTCTGTAATAGATTCAACATCATGTAAATTCCTTAAAGGTGTTTTTTCAAGGAGCTTGAGCTTGTAGAGTTTAAACCTACTGAGACATTTAAAATCCTTGTATAAAACCCCTCAAGCTTAATAAAAGACAGAACAAAAAAGAAACCTTTAAATGGTTTGTGTTGTGACAGTCTTTACACAGCCGATATTTCTTCACCTTTAGGCTGACATGTCTTATTTGAGCTTTTAATACTAATTCTATACCAAGTGTTGTTTGGTATAAAAGTGATTTTAATGTTGAAGTACTTAATTTGAGCTTAAAATGCAGAGACTACTATAGAAGCAAAACCATTCATTGGTTAATTTCCTTAGAAGTGTAAACTGGCGCTGTGTTTGAGCCTCCCAACCAGGTCCACATAGCAATGTTGACTCAATCAGTGGTGTGAGTTTAGGGATTCTAGTGGTTCAGAAATGGAATTGAAAAATGCAGCACCAAACAGAATTGAGAAATTGGCTTCCCAATTCCCAAGCACTCCACCGGCTCCCTTCGGCCACCGAAACCTCCAACTTATCTGCAGGTAGTCTAGTGCAGTTTAAATTATGCATGATCTTGTCATTTCAGTTACAAATGCTGCTTGGAGATGGGGAAACTAGAGTAAAAAAAAAATCCAGTTTACACAGTGGCAGAATATATGATGACCTGCACTACTGTTCAGTTTTTCCAACCTAGTCTTTACAGGCCAACTTCTCCTAACCTGAGTGAGCTGGACATTTCATCCAGCACCTTCAGCTTCAGGATTCAAGAAGGTTACATAATCCATTTGATTGAAATGACATTAATGCGAAGACTTTAGAGAATGCTAACTTTGGATCGACATACAAAACATCAATATTATCTTCAAATTGTATGCTTCAATGTGATCACATTCTGTATTCATTGTCTAACATGATAGTAACAGTGCAGTTGAGTCTTTGGCAGGGCAAGAATAGTTGTTTTCTTCAAATAATTATAAATGTATATGTTTGTGCGCTATACAAATAAACTAAATGTTTTGATTTTTTAAAACCAAGTATACACCGCAGCATTATGGTTTGAGTGTCTTGCCTTTATTTTTTAATTCCCTAAGCTTGATATTCACAATATTATTTCATTATGCATCTTTGGACATCGTGATAATGAGGATTGAGTAACATTTAATGGCCTAATGAACTAATTTCTACACACTTTTGGTTCTGTCTCTTTCACATGAACGGTTCTGCAGCCTATTAGTCAAGATCTCTAAGGCCTTCAGTGTAGCGCATGGCTTAATACAGCTATCAGTGCACTCCCATTGAGAACAGCATGCTTCAGGTGATGCGCTCTGATGGATCTGAGCCGAAACTATTGCTATATATACCCACAAAATAGGCAGATTTTTAACTGCAGTTGGTATGTACAAGGCACTTAGTTGAATAAGTCCCAAAAGGGGCCTAATGTAGCCAATTAATCATTGTATTCTTGAGGCAGGAGACTTTATGAGGATTTTAAGTATACAGGTTCTTTGGTGGCTGGTTATAGATGAGATATGCCAGATATTAAGGCACGCACATTCAATTTCAGAAGAATCTTATGAGTATCAGTAAGGTACGCTAAATAAACTATTGGTGATAGTAACAGTGCAAATGAGTCTATGGTAGGGCAAGAATGGTTCTTAAAATGTTTTGTTTAAATAATTACACAAGCTAAGTCACAAATCTTGTTGTGCATCTGCGCTAAAATGAAATACTGGGTCAAAGCATCTATAATAAATCTATATGTTGTTTACACACACACTAGTTATTTTGTGTTATTGCTATAATGTTATAATTTATTTGTCTTAAAACTTGGGATGGACCAAAATTAAAATTGTAGCTGTTAATTATTCAAGTAAATTGTCATGGCCAATATTAAAATTCATTAATATTTTGTCTAAAAAAAATAATGTCAATAATAAAGTTAACTTTTTCCCTGCCATTGAAGGGATTTTCTGTCATTTATGACACAATGCTGCCTAGCCATTGACGTAATTTCCTGCAAACGTAACTTTTCAATGTTATGCAGTAAGGGGTGCTATTACGCATCTTCTGAAAGAGTACAGAATCTCTGGATCAAAACACAGGAGAAGACGCAGAAACGGAGGCATAGGCCGTGTCCGAAATTGCCCCCATACCCTTAAATAGGGCACCATTTGAAGGGACAGCCATTTGTAGTGGTGTCCAAAACCATAGTGGATGTTATCAAGTGCATTCATTCAATCGCCTAACGCACTGCAAACATTGTATGCTTAACCGGCTCAAAGGCTAGAAAATACCCATAATGCACTGTGAGAGTCACGTGCCGAATGACTAGAAAATGGCGCCTGCAGCTGAATCATCTATCCATCCATTTACCAAACCGCTGGTCAAATGTGGGTTTGTTGTAATATCATCCAGGTATGAATTCCTTGCACTGTTAAATCGTTTAATTAAGGTTTATACATAGTTTCCATGACAGAGTTCAAGATAAATCCTTTCATTACTACTGGAGCTGTTAGTTTGCTAAGTTTCAAATGATTATTAAACGGCAAGCACAAACTAGGCAATAGCAGCAGCCCTTCTGACGCACTCAGTGTCTGAATTCGCTCACTCGTTTCCATTCACTACTTCAAGTGGATTAGTGGAATAATGTAGGGAATAGGGAATGAGAGTATAGGGGTTGATTTCAGCCATTGGCTGCATCCAAAATCGCATACTTTCCTACTAGTAGGTGAAAAACTGCATGTGACAAAATATGTAGGCTATGTTCGAATTCACAGTACTCATAAAAAGTAGGCCGAAATTCTGAAGTGTGCATACGATGGACATTTTACTTTCCCATGAGGCCACGGGAGAGGATTTGTGAATGACAGTGAAGTGACGCAACGCATCTGACGCTGGTAGGACATGTGATAAGGGCAAGATGGCGAATGTCCAGATTACATTCATACTACACATATTCATACTATATAATAATTATAATAATACATTTTATTTGTAATGTGCCTTTCTCAAACTCAAAGCACTAATATGAAACATCTTTTTTAGCAGTTGTGAAGTAATTACTTATTCAAAATAAGTACTCAGGGCCGGTGCATGCCTATTGACGAACTAGGCAGCCGCCGAGGGCGGCAAGAAAGAGAGAGATTTAAATTGATTCATTTATTTTTTGGACATTCGTTTGGAATTAGTGCACTTATATCAACAAGTTATCATCCCATTAGTTATTTTAAATCACTAATAACCTCTGCTTCATTGTACCTAGTGCTACAGTGAGAGCGGCAGTTGAGCTTGTGTCTGCCCTAGAGAGTATGCGATTTCATACGCAGCCATTGCTTACTCTAATGTAGCTAACGCGATCATCAAACATTAAACAGCATATAAATCAAAACTGCCTAACGTTACCGAATGAAATGTTGAACCCAAGAGATAGCGACTGTGCAAATTTTGGGGGTGTTGATGGAATTACAACATTTACAATGTGCCATATTAAAATGGATATTTTGCCATTTGCTGAAGACTAAAAATGTAATAGCATTGATTAAAGTGTAAAGATTCATTATAATTGAGTATTTGATGATGGGGTGGTAAAGGTTTAAAAGTAAATATAAATGACGTTCTATTATAAATTATGTATCAAATTAGTGTTAAATATGAATAGAAATATAATTTCTACTTATATAATAAAGTAATTTTAACCAATATGGTAAAAAATATTGTGCAGGAGCTTTTGTTTAGTTTGAAAAGCTTTCAGTGATCTTCAGATATCCTCTCACATGGTGTCCCTCACATTCATCTTTTCTACTGCATTGGCACTTGTAGTGGAAGGATTGACTTTTAAATGACAGCTAGGTTGAGGATTTTTGAATTTGTTTTGAGATTATATGAAAATCATTGTAACTAGTGATTCACCGCACCACAGGAGTCATTTGACGTTGTGACTCTGAACGATCAGCGGAAACAGTTATCTTATTTATAAGTACTGTGATTAAGGACAGACTGATGTTTAAATAACATTTCATTTTCCATTTTAAAAGGTGTCCAACATTTTAAAATCTTTGAATTGAAAATATCATGAAAGATGTATGAGGTGACAAATTATAATTTTTTCTGTATTATATTTCAGTGTATTCAGTTTTGAATACAAAAAGCAAAGACTGTCTGATCCTTTAGTAACTGTGAGACGTGGGAGTAAGATGCATTCAGTATAGAAAGCAAGAGGACATACGGTCACAATACATTCTCTGTTCATCTTCAGACCATTTATCCATAACAGACACTTTCAGCTCTCCAATCATATTTGTTGTGGAGTTTGACTTGTCATAAAGATTTTCCGTGACTGACAGCTCCTCAAACCGACTCATCTCAAATCATTAATTCTGTTATATGTCTGGGTTCTGTCATATAACACGATTTTGGTTTGTTCCAGTTTCTTTCTAATTAGATTTTTGCCCTTGGCTCTCAGGATGCAAGAAAGAGGTGATCTGTTTAATAAAGATGTAGCAGAATCTGATTTACCCGCATTTCCTATCTTCAGCATGTCAACTTCTCCCTGGAGATCCACCACCCAATGTCTTCGAGTCTTTGAACCAGACTCTTCCTCCAGAAGATGGTCCCATCTTTCAGGGTTTTTCGGTTTCTTTGAGCTGGAAACAGAGAACGAAATTATTTTTGGAAGATAAACTAACAATACCAAAATGCCTTGAGGATGACAAATGCTCGCAGGCAGGTGTCTCCTTGAATATTCACTGCCTTGAGAAAACGCCTGACTTTTACTTGTGTTCTGTCTCCTCAGACTGTCAATATAACAGGCTTCTGTCTTGTCACTGGAGTTGGCCTTCTCATCAATCCTCCTTATGATTTTTTACATTTTCAACTTGTTAAAGGGGTGGTATAATGGCCCTTTTTACAATATGTAAAATAAGTCTCTGTTGTCCCCAGAGTGTGTATGTAAAGTTTCAGCTCAAAATACCTCACAGATAATTTTTTCCAGCATGTTAAAATTGTCCCTTTTTGAGGGTCAGTAAAAACGCATCGTTTCGTGTGTGTCCCTTTAAATGCAAATAAGCTGCCGCTCCCGGTACAGAGGGCGGAGCTTCAAGAGCTTGTGTGTGTGTGTGTGTGTGTGTGTGTGTGTGTAGCAGCTCCGATTACCTCACGAAGACAAGCACTAAAATGTCAGAAACTGTTATGCCTTTTATGTTTAAACTGGAGACGGACAATGATGGAGAGACTCAAGAAGTGACAACATGTAGAATGCAACAGGACGTTTCTGAATGGTTAGTTGATGAATTTATTTTGCTGATGTGGAGTTAACTAACTTTGATAAGCATATTCTGTCATGATCATCTATAAAATCGCTTGTGTGGGAACTGTTGTAAGATGCCCACAGAGTGACATGCTATTGTATTTGTGTTACGTACTGTATTGCATGTGAAAATACGGATGCGACAGCTTGAGCAGTATGGAGCCAGATCAGACTCATTAATAATTCACGCAAAAAATACGATTCACACATGCGTAGACAATTTCACATGCGTGAAACCTAATTCACGTACACACAAAAAAAATTCACGTGCGTGAAAAAAAAATATATTCACAAAAAGCAATTCACATGCGCAAAATAAAATTATATATTCATAAAATACATTTCACAAATGCAAAACACAATTCGTAGATATACAACTGTGCACAAAAACCTTTGAATCTTTAAAATGTACGAGTGTGTCCTTGAATTTGAATGTGCAAATCGTCATTCACATACGAATCGCCTTGGATGTGTGTGTGTGTATTTTTGAGACTTTCCTGGCAGCGCTTACTCGTAAAACAGAGCAGTCGTACTCTTCAGCCAATCAGATTTAAGCTTATCAATCGACCAATCAGTATCACATGAGGGCGGGCCTACCTGCATGTTACGTCATCAGCTTTCGACCAGTTCATGGCTGAGCAGAGGTAAGTGCAGTTACTCGTTCATTTCTGTGTTAACTGAAGTTAAAGAAGCTTGAGATCAGTTGATGCAATAGTTTATTAACTGCTGTTCAGTCCACATGTGAACATAAACATTTATTTTTAGTATTGATGGATTTTCATGTCCTGTCCACCACACATTCAACTGATGATAATGTATGTAATGACGTGCTATAGGAGACATGTTTTGTTTTAAGCATCATATATTATGTAGTTTTATTGTTTCAGATTTCCGAGACAGATGATGTATGAAGTTGCAGACAACCAGAACTGTGATCTTACCATTCCTACTGTGAATCTTTGAAAACAGTCATGTTGCAAGCCAACCATTTTGACAGTTGTTTCAACAAGAGGTTGAAAGTGATGCATTGTTACTGTATTCATTTGTCTCCTGCGGACTATATGTACACGCTCTAGGAATACAGCCTTGCTATGCATGCATTATTAAATGTTCTTGTCAGAATGAAAAGATTCAAAGACATAGTTCAATTTGATGTACAGGTTTTATTAATTTTAACGTTTCCGAAATTCTTTGGGAATAAAATATATATAAAATGACTTCATCATGATTAATGTTCCTGTTACATATGAAGATCATGAACATTCAGTACAGAGAAATATACATCTCTTCCAGAGTTGTGAGATCCAGTCAGAGTCTACTTTGCTTTTAAAGTATATAAATATAAGTGCAATACATCAAGTGAAAAGTGAACAAATGAATTGTGTTCAATCCAGTCATCAGTAGACCTCTCTGTTAGGACATATCAGATTTTGTCCTGATATTTAAAATAGTAACAACCTATAGAGGTGCAGACAGAGAACGTGGGAAATTAAGTGATGGTATTTGAATAGAGTTTACTGAGTAATCTTAGTCGCATAATCTTAATTGCCTCTCTATGATAAGTACCTTTGTCTTATCAGCACAAAATCAGATTTGCCTATTTTACTAAGCAAAGTAAAATTAAAGCTTCACAATATTGTCCTGTGAGACCTTAAGATGACAATAAAAAACCTTATTTAAAAACCTTAAGATGACAATACAGCACAAAACATAAGGAAATGCATGTTGAATATTGGTAACACTACAATATGTAAGCAATAAGGTACGAGAGGCTGTGCTGTATCGTGAATAAGTAACGGCTGGAGGGCGTTGTTAGGCACGACGCGAAGCGGAGTGCCTGCAACCCCTTCAGCCGTTACTTATTCACGATACAGCACTTGCCTCGAGTACCTTATTGCTTTTATAAAACGGTTGCCACACAATAAAAATATTAAAGCCGAAAAATATGTATCTATGCAACTTTCATGAAGTAAAATCACTAAAAGCCTGCCTTCCGCTGGAAAAAATAGTCCCGGAACGTGAACAGCAACAGAAGTTACATATATTATTTCGCCAATAGATGGCGGCAAAGACTGTCTTTATGAGTGAGTGAGTGAGTGAGTCTGTAGAGAAGGCTTTTGAAAGGACTCGAACTTGTGATCACGGAGAAGACAGACGCAACTGACAGATGACTAACGTTATGCACGGAAAACCCCATGACTGTTAAAAGGACAAAATATGCAGCGGACATTCAAACGCATTTTTTTATTATGAATATAGGACTGACCTGAAGGAAAATGCTACGTCTACTGTAAATGCAGGTACACTCGCTTACTCGATCTCTCACAATGCTCTGCTCTAGCTTTAAATGAACAATATCAATGAGATGAAACATCTGTTTAAGTTGCTAAGAGTGGTTGCTAGGGGTGTTGTGTAGTGATACATAGAACCGTTGGGTGAAGCGGTCATAGCCGTGTTTTATCGTGAATAAAGCACAGCTATTGACCAATCAGAATCAAGGATTGGAACTAACCGTTTTATAAGGTACAATAACATTACTTAATGTATATTAACTAACCATGAGCAATACATTTGTTGCGGTGTTTGATAATCTTTGTTAACATTAGTTAAAAATATAGCTTTTTATTGTTACTTTACAGTGCATTAACTAATGTTAACAAGATTTTAATTAAGTATTAGTAAATGCTGAAATTAACATTAACAAAAAATAATTAAAGGCTGTTTACGTGCAGTTCATTATTAGTTCATGTTAACTAATGAAACGTTATAGTAAAGTGTTACCAATTAAGACATAAAAACAAAAGTATAAAAGAGAATAAAGAAACAACATGGATTAAGATGTTTGTGACTGCTATCCAGATGTCACACCAAAGGTGAGTAATCCTGAAAAATGCAGGGAAACAAGTGTTAATAATAATTTAACAACATACACAAATAGCAAATAAACACTGGGTGCTCATTAAAAAGGTCTATTCACCATTATAAGAACAATCTCGATGAGGCCAGTGCTGAGAGAGCTAGGGTGGGTATTGACCACAGATGATTGTTTTGCAATCATTAGCGTGATGATTGTAGCTGAGAGCTGTCTAAAATACAACAAAACAAGCATCATCCTTCTTCATTTTTGACACGATACAATCTGATACAATTGATCTGATTACAACAACACTTGCTTACATCAGTTAATAGTTCATAAACTATTGCTTCAACTGATCTCTAACTTCAGTTAACACCGAAATGAACGATTAACTGCACTTACCTCTGCTCAGCCATGAACTGGTCGAAAGCTGATGACGTAACATACAGATAGGCCCGCCCTCACGTGATACTGATTGGTCGATTGATGAGCTTAAATCTGATTGGCTGAAGAGTACGACTGCTCTGTTTTACGAGTAAGCGCTGCCAGGAAAGTCTCAAAAATACACACACACACATCCAAGGCGATTCGTACGTGAATGACGATTTGCACATTCAAATTCAAGGACACACTCGTACATTTTAAAGATTCAAAGGTTTTTGTGCACAGTTGTATATCTACGAATTGTGTTTTGCATTTGTGAAATGTATTTTATGAATATATAATTTTATTTTGTGCATGTGAATTGCTTTTTGTGAATATGTTTTTTTTTCACGCACGTGATTTTTTTTTGTGTGTACGTGAATTAGGTTTCACGCATGTGAAATTGTCTACGCATGTGTGAATCGTATTTTTTGCGTGAATTATTAATGAGTCTGATCTGGCTCCATAGAGCAGACTCACAAACTATACAACAACTCTTCCTCTTCTCAACATGGACCGCGTTCTAGGGGGCGGGGTTTATGGAATGTCGTGTAGTCCCTACCAGCTGTTTGTTATAGTCCTTAAAAAACGATTTCTTTAAAAGCAAATATATTCCTTTGCTTTGAACTTTGAGTGTTGTAACTTTGCAGATGTTTATGCTCAAACAGCAATATTACACTCTAACTAAAGTTAGAAAAGTGAAATCATAATCAACCACCCCTTTAAGTGTGTAATGTTGCTGTTTGAGCTTGAAAAATGTCTGCAAAGTTACAAAGTCCACTCCAAGGCAGTTATTTTCTATACCAGTAAGTGCTGTTTCTGAACTACCTGAAATGCCTTGATTGTAGTCTTGAGTTTTCTTCCGGGAACGAACACATCACAATATTCCTCATTTAAATAATTCCCGTCCAAAGCATATGCAAAAAAAAGGGGCGAGGCCTGGTTGAGTTGCATTAGTACTAGTAGTGTGTTGAAACTCAGAATTATGATAAGGGGTGTGACATTTCTGAAACACTCTCAAACGGTTGACCGATCACAACACAATGTTCCAGCTGACCAATCAGAGCACATTGTGCTTTTCGGAAGGAGGGGCTTCATAGAGAATAGAAGCTTGTTCCCGCCACCGAATAAAACATTTTAAAAGATAATTACGAATTTTGAGAAATCAAGTCTAAATTGCAAGTTATAAAGTCAGAATTCCGAGATACAAAGTCAGAATTGCTAGATATAAACTCACAATTGCGTGATATATCGCAAATATAACTCGCAATTCAGACATTTTTCTCGCAATTGCGGATTTATATCTTTTTTATTTATTTATTGCAGACTAAATAACACGCAATTGGGACTTTATATCATGCAAATCTGACTTTATATCTCCCAATTGCGTGTTATAAAGTTAGAATTGCGAGATATAAGCATGCAATTCTGAGAAAGAAAGTCAGAATTGCAAGTTTATTTCTCACAATTTTGACTTTATAACACAATTGCGACTTTATATCTCGCAATTCTGACTTTATAACTCGTAATTGCAACTTAATATCATGCAATTCTGAGATAAAAAGTCCAAATTGTGTGATTAAAAGTCGCAATTACCTTTTTTATTTTTTATTCTGTGGCGGAAAACAAGCTCCCATAATGGAGACCGGAACTAAACAGAGCGTTACTGACAGACTGTGAAGAGAGGCGCTGCAACAATATGTGAAAAATATTGTTTTTTTGAACAATCATGAAAACCTGTTCTATAGACTCCAAAAACAAAATCAAGACTTTGTAAAAGGGCACAAAGTAGCCTTTTTAAGCAAAATTTAAATGCTTATAGGGAGATTTTGACAACAATAAATAAAAACTGATCATGCTGTTCTCATTTATAAAGCTGCTGCGTCAGTGCTTGCTTTTGTCCACCGCTGCAATGAATAATATCACACAAGAATTTCGCCTCAGGCTAATTCACCTCCGGCGGCAGGTTCACATTTAGCCGTCGCTAAAGACCTCGCATGGACAGTCAGGCCACAGAGACACCATGTTCACGGTCTGACTTTAGATTTGAAGCAGATTGGAAAGAACAGCTTGAGAGAGGGTAATCTAATGGAACAGTACGTCACAGTCCTCAGGGCATCTGTCCACACATTCCAGGCTGAAATGTTAAGCTCTTAAAACATTTTTTAAGCACTCCCACTCAAAAATAAAAAGAGTTGTATTCAGCAAGGACACATTCAATTTATCAAAATGTAATAAAACCACGGTTTTAACAAAAATGTATAAACATTGATAATAATAAGAAACAGTTATTGAGCACCAAATCAGCATATTAGAATGATTTCTGAAGGATCATGACACTGGATGCTCATGTGATAAATTATTTACGTATATTAAAATAGAAAAGTTATTTAAAATATTAATAATATAGTATTTCACAATATTAGCCTACTGTTTTAACAGTATTGATCAAATAAATGCAGCCTTGTTAAGCATAATAAACTTCTTTTTTTTTTAAAACACTAAAAATGATAAAAGCACATGAAAATATTAAACTAATTACAAATTCACAGAAATTAGACTGAAATGAAAATATAAAAAAGCTTAATATTATTAGTTTTATATTAATTAATGCTATAATTGTACATTAATTAATACTACTGAAATAACTGTCGATAGCATAGAAAAGTAATAACAGACTTTTTCATGATAACATGATTTAAGCATCATTTATCTCCATAGCTCAAAGATACTTGCATATGTTTGTGTACAAAATAAAGAAATGATGCAGAAGCTGCTTTTCGAGCAAAATGAGTATTTACCTTCATTTCTTCAGCTTTTCCATTTTCCACAGTTTGATTTTAACCTTTGAGTCATTCAGCTGTGTGGTGTGGTCAGCCAGCTGGCTCTCTCTGACCCACCAGCTTGGGTCCAGACCTCACACCTTTGTCCTCTGACCCGGCAAGCCCCTCGCTGCACCACCTGCCCACTATCATGGCCTGCTGCCACGCCACCTCCACCTCTCCAGCTTCCAATGACACTTCTATCTTATACTTGGCTTTCCAGAAACCTCCCCGGAGTCATTATTACCCTTCTGACCCTCATCTTCAGCCCAGGTGTTGGTTTTGCTTATTGATGCTTCAGAAGAAGTTGAACTTGAAATCTCATTTCATGGCTTTGTTTTGGGTTTCGCTTGCCGCTAGAAACGGTACCAGAGGAGTTGCCATTAATGACTCTTGCCGCTAAAGGTACAGTCCAGATCCCACAGTGCACAGCAACACCTCCTTTTCAGACCAGATGGATGATCATCCAGGAAGAGTGACGAGGGTCACCTCTCTTTCTCCCAATACACCCTTCAGAAGTACTCTCATTGGTTGCTGTGGCCCTAAGTATTTGGATATTTAAGCTACATTCTAAAAACATTTTTGGCTTGGTTTTACAGAAAGGGTTTAGATTCAGCCAGGATTAGGCCTTGGTGCAATTAGGACATTAGGCTTTTATAAACATGCCTTAGAACCAAAAAACAAAAACAAAAAAAAACATTACTGGTGTGCATCTTGAGACAAAACAATGACTGACATATTTTAACAGTGCAAATTACTTTCAGTTAAAACTGCTCAAACATGCATTTTAGTCTGGGACTAGGCTTAAAGGGGTGGTTCAGAATTTTGGACATCGGGCCTCATTTCCAAGTTAGCCTGGGTGTTATTTATCAGTGGAGACAGTTTTCAAAAATTTTCATCCAGACGTTCCAGTTGCATAGTTCGCCGGTGCTAGGCTAGCGCGAGTCAACGGTAACTGCTAGCCTGCCATTAAAAACAGTTTTACCCACTCCACAGTACACCAAACGCAAATAAATTATAACGCCAGACTATCGATGTAAATGTCTGTTGAGAGAATAATGTTAGAAATCAAACTACCCTTTCATTGCATTGCAATAGTTATACTTTGTTCCCTGTATTTATTAGCATAGTCTACAGCAGCGGCGGAGTGATATGTTGTTACCTAGGCAACCGAGAGAGGTAGTGAGAGAGAGAGGTAGAGAGAGGCAGTTCCGACTGTAGTGCGCTTCGGTTCTGTGTTTACTTTTCGGCGCAGCACTACTAACCAGAGCAAAGTAAAATTCCGCCGCTGCTGAGAAACTAGTTCCTGTAAATGTATTGCGATCATTGAGAGATGCAAGAGTAGTTTGATTTTTAACATTATTCTCTTAACAGACATTTACATCGATAGTCTGGCGTTATAATTTATTTGCTTTTGGTGTACTGTGGAGTGGGAAAAACTGTTTTTAATGGCAGGCTAGCAGTTACCGTTGACTCGCGCTAGCCTAGCACCGGCGGAATATGCAACTGGAACGACTGGATGAACATTTTTGAAAACTGTCTCCACTGATAAATAACACTAAGGCTAACTTGGAAATGAGGCCCGATGTCCAAAATTCTGAACCACCCCTTTAAAGGTAAACTAAGTAACTTTTTTACCTTAACCGAACAGCTTTGGAGTCATTGTAATGTTTATATTACTGAGTTCGTGTTGAATGGTGGTCGTCTCGCACCCCCCTGGTGCCTGTGAGCCCCAAAACCACCCTTGCAACTTTGGGCCTCAGTGTTAGGAAGTATCGTGTGATATCAGGTCTCGCGAGGTAACGAATTGCTTTACGGCAAAAAACAGATCTGATAAAATTCTGATAAAATGAGCATCAAACAGAAATAACCCGGCGCCGTATACATGTGGTGTTCGAGGCGCACATACAATACAGACTGCCGACAGTTAAACAGGGCACGCGCAGCTCTTAAAGGGGCCATACCTTATTTCCACTCGTTACAGCGTCCATCCTACTAAACAGGTACCGGTGTACAGGGGGAGGGGATCCGGCCGTGAGTGCGAGCCATCTCTGCGTGAGTGCTATTCACGACAGAACAAGTACTCCACAGCGACTCTAGGGGTCGCTGTTTGACAAAAACGGAATTCCTACTTAGTGCTGCTTTAAGCCTTGTCTGTGAAACAAGAGGATGATTTTCATTGATTTTTCTTTTTTTTAAAACAGCTGGTGTCAAGGTGAAAATTATTTTTAGGAAGTCAGTTCGCTTTAATTTCATGCACGAAATGTTTTGCTTGACGTGCTTTTTTCCTTTAAAAATGAATGCTCCATTTGATATTTTGTTATCCAGTGCAATGAAAATGTAAGGCTTAGATGTTAATACATGTTTCGGTGCCAAATTGTGTCATGTTCCTCTCATGGCTGCTCTCTCTTTGACAGTTTTAAATGAGACTCTTGAGTCTTCAATGTCAGGGTCTCGTGTAAGAGGCTTTTATGTTGTGGTTTTGGATGAAGATAAAATGTTTTCCCGCCTTTCCACCCTAAACTTATGTATAAACACACATGCTTCTCAGATTGACACCTTGATCTAAGAATAGAGCAGTCACGTATTGTGGCTGTAGAAAGTGCGCAACGCCGGAGAATATAACAAGTCTTTAATAAATCCAAAAAGGAACACAAAGTAATACAGTACACAACCACATAAACCAAAACAACACGGAACAATGAATAGACGAAACTAGGAGTTTAAATACACGGACAGAGTAATTAACAGAACTGAGAACAGGCGAGGAACTAATAAGTAACTATAGAAACTAATAATGACCAGGAGCACAAGGAAAAATCGGAACAGGGAAAACAAAACATAATAAAACTAAACAGACTTAAATAACCCTGGCAAGAGCAAAGATAGAAATGAAATACACATTGCTTTTCAGGGTTCTTATGTATGCCTAACTGTAGTTTTCAGGTAGCCTAGATATTGAATAAAGTAATCAAATGTAAAATAACACTGCATATTATCTTCAAAGTATAAACTAAAGGTTTATCCTTGTTAAAGTTACAACAGTGAGTGATTTCTTTGCCTTTTATTGTTTAATTAACATTACAAACACAGCAGATTCATTAGGCTGCTGTCATTTTAAGACTAATGTACTAATACAAGACACATGCTTTGTCTTTCTCTGTTTACATTCACTTAAGACATAACTGACTATGTTTGCTAGTATACTCGCCAAGATGGGCATGTTGATTGTTCATATCATTTTTGTGTGAATTTGTCCGTTCAATACGACTTGAAAGTTTTCTTTCAAGGTCTGAGACGCTGCTTTCCGCATGCTTGGTACCTTGATATTGATGGATGGATGTGTGTATGTTGCACCTGTACACTGTTTCTGGCCTCCTCTTTTATTTTATTTTATTTTATTTTATTTTCTGTTAGTAAGTTATAGTTGTGCTTCTCTGTTTTTGTCTCGCTGTTGACGACTGCTTCTGCCCTCTTTCCTTTTCTTTTTTTGAGGGCAAGCAGATGTTCATTTATTTCTTGGTGATGTGACTCTCCTAACATGGAACCATGGAGCGAAACATTAAAACTACTTGCATCACGTACAGATTGAAACATTTTTTTATGATTTATTTTGACACAAAACACATCAACTATTAACTTCATCATTTTTTTTTTAATATTATAAACCACTAAACTCATCTGGATGCCTCAAAATGCTCCATAAATGAAAGTTTGTAAATGACAGCAGAATTTTCTTTGGCTGAAGATTTCGAGTGTCTATGGCTGAATTCTGTTGGGATGCTGAGGGCACTGTGACCTCTTTCTATCTGTAATATGACAGTCCCACTGATGCTCCTGTCACACCTATCAGATGCTGCTGACACCTCATGCTGCTGTCTGATGGTCTGATTGTTTGCATAATACAAATAATGTCCCAATAAAAGTCTGGATTCCTTATTTTGGGCTGAAGAACTGGTAATCTAAGCCATATCTGCCTTGGGTAAATAAGAATGTAAATATATTGTTTATCTGAGCTCAAAAGATAACAGAGAGGGACAGATGCCTCGTTCACCCGCTGCCTACTGCTCAGATTCTCCTTCCAGCGGTATTCAGGGCCAAACTGTAAGTTGGAATATCATAAAACATTGAACTAAACTGCTCTCAGAGGCCTCTCATATAAGAAAATGTCTGTGGCCACATAACTCAGGGTCATAGGTCTGTGCTACTCAAACGTTGAAGCCCATGGTGTTTTATTTATGTGTTTTTTTTGGACAGAACTGTTTAAATGGTCCCGCACTGCACAAGTTTGGAGTTTGGAAACATGATTTGATAATAGCTGCAAGCAGCAGGGGGTAAAGTCTGTTGGTTGCTTACATGAGCCTGACTGTGCCAGTGCCAGCTATGGGAAACAAGAGACTTGAGAGAGAAAAAATACAAATTGTGTGAAAAATTCTTGAGGAGCAGCATTTTGGATCTCAAGAGATTGCAGAGAGATTTTGGCAGGAAAGCAAAGGGTGAGTTGCAGGGATAAGGGTAAATATCATTAATAATTGTGGTCTGGGGGTATAAAGGTAGAAACTAAGTAAACCATATTTTCTCATGTAAAATTAAAGAGGTTTGTTTAAATAATACTGCAAGTAGCCTAAAACCACTTCATCTAGTAATTCATTTTGGAAGTCATTTGTCATTTCACTGTTGAGTGAAAGCCTTTTATTTGTGCTTACTGTTTTGTTTGAATACTTTATATGGACAATTTTACACAATACACTGTAGTGCGACTGAACCATGGCCTAGCAGTTATAGTGTGTGTGCAACATGTGTTGGGGTTAAACGTAATAGGGTTATGTCTCGTTCACACCAAGAACGATAACAAGCTTCCACACCAACAGATGACAACGTTTGGTTTATTATAAGCATGTGCTGCAGTTTTGTCATCTGCCGCTTTAAATGGTCGATTCTGATTGTCTGTTAATGTTTTTATCGTTCATCAGAATCATATTGAATGTGATTCCAATGATACTGTTTTTCTATGTCGTTATTATTGTTGTGCTGTGGACTTCGCTATTTGCATAGAATTCAAAAGATTATTAAATCTTCATAGTTTAGTTATCGTTTTGTGACATATATATCCAAGTGAAACGGCTTCTCTAATAAGAATACATTTAGGGCGGGACTAGATTTTGTCCATGGGGAATTGATTGGACAGTTGTGGTTTGCTATTGGTTGAACTCATGTGAGTGACAGGTTGCCCCGCCCTCTCGACAGTAAACACCTCACTTAATTTGATTAAAGATTATGAGGACACATAAATAAATAAAAAAACAATGATGTGCACAGATATATCATTTATAATAAATAATATTTCATAAAAATAAGAATGGTCCATTTTGATTTCATGGGGACTTAAAAATGGTAAGTAACAGTAGTAGTGAATATACATGACTTACGTGACTTCAATTAAAGTGCCATTATTAGTTTTATTTAATGTAAACCATTGTATGAATGAGGACATGCAAATTGGCTGATATTCAGATGTCGACATTTTAAGTATCAAACTTTTGCATTGCAAACTAACATGGCATCATATCTAACAACACTGGACACACAGCTCTCAGATCTGTGATTATAAATAGAGGTGTGTTAAAAATGTGAGTCCTGTCTTAATTTGAAAAACTGTACCTGTGAGGCTGTGGCACATCTGTGGTTCAGCGTAGATGTCATTTTGTTTTGTTGGTGTTTTTGTGTGAATAACAGAAGACTGCACTGTCACTGACAATCCCCGTCTGTTGTCTCTCCGGTTGACGTCCTGTAGAGCTCACGTCTCATCAAGTGCCTAATCACACAAGAGTCTGACACTCATCCAGATCCAAGACTAATAATCTAGCATGACACTGTCAAATCTCAAATACAATGTTAAGTCAAATAATCAGCGCTAAGTAAATATCAAGTGATTGTGAATGATTCTTAGCAAGTTACCTCAAATTCCTTTTTTTATGTCAGAACATTTATTAGAGCATCTCTGATCCAGGTTATTACAGTAAGATGTTCTTTTTTCAGTCATTAAGCCTATAAGCAAAGTTTCTTGCTCATCTAGGTGACTCCAGGTGAACTTTGATTGGTTCTCCAGGGGTTTCAGACCAACTGCCTGAGCTTAACGCTAAAATTGTATCGGGTAAATTAGATGTTAGAACAAAAAAACTGCTGGTGTACATATGTACTCACATAATGACAATCTTTGTTTTACTTGTGGTCATTTAAAAAATAAATAAAAATACATTTTATAGAGGTAAAATAAGCAAATTATGAAATAACTCAATTATGTAAACAATTTAATTTAATTTAAATAAAAATGTAATTTAATCATTTAATTAATAAAATAAAAAAATACACTATACCGTTCGAAAGATTTATTTTTAAAATATTTTTGAAAGAAGTTTTTGTGCTCATGTAACATGGCTGTTTCAGAAATGAAAGAGGAGTTGGATCCAAGTGCAGCAGACACATTTCTTTAAACGAACACAACAAGAGTACATCGAGGCAGAAACTCAATATATTCCAGACACGTGCAAAACCAGAACTGAAACAAACACACACATCTATCAAAAAACAGACAAAGAACATGGGAAACACTGGGGTATAATGCTGCTTTCAAATGCTCTCTGAATTATCGCAAATACCAGTTTCCTATAGTTAAACACTGGACATGAACGCCTTGGAACAAGGAACAGGTGAAAGTGCTATGGACATTAATAAGGGTATCTATGGAAACAAACCAGGGACTAGCCCCGTTCACACTACACGCGACCAAGCGACGCGATACCATTCATTTCAATGGTGAGCGGGCGACTTCCGGCGAGACGCGCGACAGCGACCGTTGGCGACTAGATGGGGCGTGTCTGACGACACGACAAAGTTGAGATCTGTTTAACTTTATGCAAATGCAGAGCGACTTTCGGGAGCGACAACCAATAGGAGTGAAGTCAGTGGAGCGCGTCACTCTTCAGACTCAGCTGACCGAGGCAAGTTGAACGAGAAGGTCGTTTTAGCAGTCAGAAACTGTCCTATTATTTATGATATATCTCCGTGTACATACAGTGGTATTCACCGTACTGACTCCATGCCTGAATGGTTTCGGGAACCCAGATAGACCGGTATTTGCCCGTTTTCTGCAGTTAAATAGCCGCGATGGCAAAGACCACTCACTGTTTCTCATTAATATTATGCATGTTATGTACTGATTCCATTTAGACTTTTCCTTCCGAAATATTTGTTTGTAGCGGCAAGAAAACGTATTTGTTGTCTAACATAGAGTAACATCCGTGAATGTCACTCACAAACATTACTAGGCAACCAGTAGTGGGAACGCCCACTAGCGACGTCATCGCCAGCGACTGGCGACTTGCAGCGACAAAGTCGCGTGTAGTGTGAATTTAGACATTAGAGTCCAAAGGCACAAAACAGGGAAACATGAAACAGGAATCATAATAGCATTTATTTGATTAAAAATACAGTAAAAACAGTAAAATTGTGAAATATTATTTCTATTATATCTATTTTTATATCAATATATGAAAAAAAAATATTTATTCCTGTGGTGAAAAGCTGAATTTCCAGCATTATTAGCTACTAGTTTTCAGTGTCACATGATCCTTCAGAAATACTTCTGATATGCTGATTTGCTGCTCAAGAAACATTTCTGATTATTATCAATGCTGAAAAAAGTTGTGCTGCTTCATATTTTTGTTTAAAAAATATAAAAATCTTTTGTAACAATGTAAACGTCTTTACTGTCACTTTTGATCAATTTAATGCATCCTTGCTGGATAAATGTGTTAATTTCTTCTCTTCTCTTTTCTTTTTCTTGAATTTGACCCAAGCTTTTGAAAGGTTATGTAAGCATCTATTTAATTCTGGGCTGAAAATGCTTCCATTTCTTCTTACATTATTTGAGGAAAAACCCCTTCATCAGGATAAACAATGAATATGTGAGCATGCAGACATTGAGTGATGGTGTTAAACACCTGAAGCCTGTCTCTTTAGTTCCTGCACTCTAGCTGTCATCTCAATTTCGTCTTGCTGCCTTCCTCTCCATTGAGTTTGACCCCACTTCAAGAGATTTCAATGCCAGAGTGGGTGAGCTAAAGACTCCCAGCACATGTGTCGTTTGGAAACCGAACAGAAGAGCACAAACGCAGGAATTCAGAGCCTGAGCTTACCTCCCAATTACCTGGCCTGGCTTTCTTAAGCTCTTACAATGAGCTCCACAGCTGGAGATCTGTGTACTCGCCCTAATGAGGCAAAGGGAGACAAAAGCAGCTCTCCTGGGAATCACGCAGTCCTTCTATGTTTTAGGCAAATGACTCAGGTAATTACAGAGCTTGGGGGAGACTCCATCCTCATTAAACATGAATGAGTAGAATCAGGCCACCGCTGGTATTGTATACAATGTCTAACATGCATTTATCTGGACTTCGGTTGCGGTTGTTTATTTAAAAAACTGCCTTTGAATGGTCTCTTTTTTTGTTGTTTATTTAGAGATTCCAATAGGGGGGTTTCACTGCGATGCCAAAGTAGAACCAAATTGTGTACCTTTTTAGTGAACCATGTTTTTCTTAGCAAATCTTTTTCCACTGTTAAGAACCTTTCGTGCAATGGAAGGGTTCAGTGGATGTTAAAGGTTCCTCGTGGAACCAAGAGTGTGTGATTTATGCTTGATCTCTCACTCAATGTAGTTTCTTTACCAACAGCATAACACAAGCAAGAAAATACTAAAAACAGCCTTCACAGAAAAAAAAAAAACCCCACTATGATGTATGTGAATATATGATGAGGGTGTCTCACTAAGGTCCTTGAGGTTGGACAAGGTTTGGATATGGTACTCTTAAGTACCTTATAGAACATATATGAGTAATAACTAAGCCAGAATCTTAAAGGTAAACTCCGGCGCAAAATGAACCTTTGGTCTAATAAAACATTGGAACCTAGTCAACCGTACTCTGAGATTTGTTTTCATGATAATCGAATGTAAAGAGTTTTATCTCTAAAAACTGTTTAGCGTATAACGCTAGTAATGGGGGCATCTATTAAGTAAAAATAAATCGCTAGTTTATACCACTAACAAGACTCAAAATAGCCCCACACGAACACAGTAACATAATGAGGGTCCCTACATGCAAAACGAAGCATTGAGAACTTTGTAAGTGTACAGACCGTTTAATAAGAAGATATCTTATGAAGACAGTCCACTTCGTGTATACAGACAGGAGCCATCTTTGGAAAACAGTCTCAACTAGTCAAACCACGAACGACGTGCTAAGTGAGCTAAACTGTATGAAGTTCAGTGAACTTCTGAACTGTATGAATGGCGTTCGTGGTTTGATTAGTCGAGACTGTTTTCCAAAGATGGCTCCTGTATACACGAAGTGGACTGTCTTCATAAAATATCTTCTTATTAAACGGTCTGTACACTTACAAAGTTCTCAATGCTTCGTTTGCATGTAGGGACCCTCATTATGTTACTGTGTTAGCGTGGGGCTATTATGAGTCTTGTTAGTGGTATAAACTAGCGATTTCTTTTTACTTATTAAATGCCCCCATTACTAGCGTTATACGCTAAACAGTTTTTAGAGATAAAACTCTTTACATTCGATTATCATGAAAACAAATCTCAGAGTACGGTTGACTAGGTTCCAATGTTTTATTAGACCAAAGGTTCATTTTGCGCCGGAGTTCTCCTTTAACCTAAACTTAACTCAAGTGCTTCCATAAATTACAATGTAGTATACTGTAAAGTAAAGTACAATCACACAAATATGTACTAAAGAACATACCTTACAGAAAATTACTGTGGCAGTACCATAGTTTAGTGATAGTAACAGAAGATAATAATATGGTACTTTGAAATATACCGTATCTTACAAAAAACAGCATTGCTAAGGCCATGGTACCATGGTATGTTTCAATGTATTACCGATTGAAATCAATGTGCCACCTTTTTTTTTGAGGGATTGTACTAAAATCTCTGTGCCATGCCATTACTCCAGGGTACCATGGTAGGAGTACCATAGTAAATGACAAAAAACCCAAAGAATGTTAATTCTATAGTACATGAATATGTTTATCATGATGGTGCCATGATGATACTGTACCATGGTGCTGTCACAGTACCTTTTTGTGAAAGTAAAAGATAGTGTTCCACCACTTATCACCCAAGTTAACGATAACCTGCTAACTACTCAACTCATCCAGCTCAGTCTCTAGCTTCCGCAGCTTGTTATGTTGTTTTTCAGACAGACTCTCAGTGGAATTACACTTTATAGAGTCTCAGTGTCCAAGGCCTGGGCTACCATCAAGATTTAAGGGCTTATCACAGCTTCAGGATTTGAGAACAAATGAGCAAGCACTCGAATTCAGCAAAACAGTTGCTCATTAGTCGGGCTTATTAGTATGACTTGCTGAACTTGCTGAATACTGCTTGTATTATAGGGCTATTTTATATTTGTCCAAGTTTTATAACATTTGATCAATTACTCAATATTTTGATTTCTCTGCCAGACAAAATTGATTGAAAATGCAAATCCATTGGCCACTAGAGGACACTGGAGAGCTGAGAGAGAATTTCAGTTTGATAATCATGAACCTCTGCATCAAAGCTATATATATATATATATATTACTGTGATGTTTACTGTTCTATCAGCACAGCCCCATTTGTAAATCCTCATGAAAGAAAGAATAAAGCAATGTCAAGATGCTTTATCAAAAACTGGTAAAGCAAGCCAAATGCATACTTTCACAGACATATCTTGTCTTTGATTTGGACTGAATTCAATGGACGTGTCTGTGCTGCCTGTCACACCAGCGGATGGTTGTTGAAAACCAGTAGCTTTTGTTGTTTTGGCGAGTACGCAGTCTGTGAGCACAAAAAGACTCTTTCATCTCTTTCTGTCCTGTCATGAGCTGTTTGTGTGTGATGCAGTAAACAGAACTGAATAACAGAGTATGTTTTACCTGTGCTCGCTCTCTCTCGGTTTCTTTACCTCTGCTTTGAGCTCTTGCGGTGTGTCTGTTTTTCTGTCTGAATCTGTGACTAGAACTGTTGTTGACTTGCAGAGCTTCTAGACCTGGAGTCTGGGGCTGTAGACACTGAAACGCCTGTGATGTGAGTTAGGAACTGTGACAATTAAACACTGTTATACAGGATTCAGCCAGGAACGAGACTGCAGGTGTTCACAAGGCTATTAAAATCCAGCCTGATAACGATAAGCTTATAATTCATTTGACAGTGTTACGACTTAAAACTTGACTTGAAATGAAAATGATATGCTTGTATATAATTTAAAACCATTCTAAATGCTAAAAAAGTGAATTTATGCATAACAACATTATGTACAGTATGAAAAATGGATATCCATCTTAATATTCACTAAAGATTGCATTTGACTGTGTTATTAATGTTTGTAATCTAAATATAAAAATGGAAAGAACGAGCCCAAACTGCTTTACATTCAGTGCTGCGTTCGTCCAAAACATCATTGCTTTTCTGTATGGTAGCCTGTGTAATAATGTTTCAAATGTAGAAAGGGAAAGTGAAAGAGACAAAACTAGATTTTTTTGTATTTTCTGAAGAAAACAGGAGTGCTGCGTATCCATGCAAATGTTGCTGGCAGAATGCTAAGGTGCTCTGGAGGCTTGCAGGGGTGTTGCTATGTGGTTGCTAAGCCCATTCCCAATTTATCTCTTTCTTTTTTTTATCTTACATATTCCCAAGCATTAATTTGAAATATAATTCCTCTGTAACATTATAAATGTCTCTTTTGATCAATTTAATGCATCCTTGCTTAATAAAAGTTTTTAAAAAACGTACTGACTCCAAACTTTTGAAATGCCGTAATATATAAAATGGTTTGTAGGACAAGTGGTGTGGGTTGAGCAATGTTCAATATTTTAATATTTATGGTTAGGGGTGTCGCAATTAGGTTCAGTTTCTGTATTAGTTTTAATTAGTCACTATGGTTTCTAATAAGTCAATTCTTGTCAGCTGTTCCCGTTTAGTGTCCTCCTCATTTACTGTGTATTTATACTCCCTGTTCTGTTCTATCCTTTTTCGGTTATTGTTTGTGTCAGCCGTGTATTTGACAGTTCTCCTTGAGTTTGGTATTAAAGACTGAGTAATTCATCATCTTCTTTGTCGTGCGCTTTCTGCAGTCACTTAAACGTGACAAGGGGTTTGCGTAAAAATTTGTGCGATAGTAATATTGATGCTTTCTTATCACATGAAGTGTTTTAATACAATCTTTATCTCATTTGATTTGGTCTGCCGGACCAGTAGTAATGTTCTCTTTTCTTATGTTCGTAGACTGTAACCTGTGATTGACGGCCTCAAGGTCCAATTTGTGCGCTTGAAACAAGGAATTATTTGAATACCTTACTTCTAATGTTTCAGCAGCTCTGCGATGCTCTCCCACGCTTTCATTCTGCCCTCCAGACCTTGGGAGTTCAGTTTACTGAGCTGAAATAATAAAAAATAAAAAAAACCACTCACACATATTTCAGTGTAAACATCTTATCAAAGCAGAGCCTCATTTCTGCTCTCTCATTACCAGCCTTCTCCATCTGCATTCACTGACTCGGCTCTTGCTGGAATTCAGTCTGGCCTTTATGACTGCAGTGACATTGGCATCAATTAAATTAAAATATGTACAGAGCAAAATGAAATGAGACAGTGTTGTCGTTCAATTAAATACAGTCTTAATAGTAAGAGACAGGGAGGTGAGAAAATAAACTCGAGGGGAAGATAAACTGAGCGAAAATATGGAGCATTTATATCTTTACTTCATATGTCAAGAGATGAAGCACAGACCTCGTCAAAAAGGTTGTTAAAGTGGTGTTGACCTTTACCTCTGTGTTTCCTATTTGGATTCATCTTTTTAATGCATATCCTGCAATCATAGCCATCATAACAAAGAGATTGTTAAGTGCTACTCTGCTGAAGAACAGGATTCACACCTTTGAGCTGCTCCATCTGGGTCCTGGATCATTCCCGCTGCTCTCGGGTCACTTCCTCACCGACTTCCTGTCAGGAATCCAGCTGGTGTCACTTCTGAATTAGAGTCACCAGACTCCAAAACCTGTTCCACAGTCTTGGTCTTCGGCTGCCGGATCATGGCCCATACCTGGTGACTCCTCGGCCTCCACTGGCTCCGGTCGATGCCAGGTCAGATTTGACCAGTTCCCAGCTGAGGCACAATAGCTTACCTTAGGCAGGGATTGTAAAAGCTCTCTGGTCCAGCTGACTCTTCAGAGCCTCAGCTTTAGTATCCAGACTTCCTGTTTGCATGTCTGCATGTGTATACAGACTTAGTGTCAGTAAAATCCACAAATGAAAATGGCCATTGTTCCAGTGTTGTTTTAGACACCATTTACTTGTATGTTTTTTATGGACACAACAGCTGAAACATTTTTTTATATATATATATATATATATATATATATATATATATATATATATATATATATATATATATATATATATATATATATATATATATATATATATCTTCTTTTGTGTTCCACAGAAGAAAGAAAGTCATTAAGGTTTGGAATGACATGAGGGTGAGTAAAATAATTTAAATTTTCAGGTGAACGTTCCCTTAAAGTATCTCAGGTGTTTCTTCTAAAACGCATTGCATTGTAAAAAGTAGTCAGTTGACTTAACTTAAAAAAACCTGTTGCCTTAAACATTTTAAGTAATAAACTTCATGCGTAATTGAAAAAATTATGTTTTGTTCACTTGGCAATTCCACATAACTTAATTTTTTCAATTACACGTGTTTATTTACTTAATAATTTTAAGGCAATAGGTTCCCTCACATCTTTAAGTTGTCAACTGATCACTTTTTACAGTGTGGGAAATAAATATGTGACAGTTGTTGACATATAGCAAGACTATAGATGTATTAAATAAATGTGGATGATTGATGATGAAATCATTTAGTTAATATTGACTTTGTTGACATATCTGAGCACAGTTTGTGACATTGAGGTTTTGAAATACTACGGGACAGAAGTTTTAAAAGGATTGATTAAGTATTAGATATGGCTTTCAAAGTTAACTTGTGATGATGATGATGATGATGATGATGATGATAACAACAACAACAACAACATTAATAATTATTATTATTTTAATGTAGAATTATTATATAATATACTACTTTTACTACCACCAATTATTATTATTATTATTAACTGCTTTAGAATGATACTTATTGTGAAAAATGCTTTACAAATACATAATCACTGAATTGAAAATTCTCTTTAGGCTTATACATGTAATATTTCTCTAATATTGGTTCAAAAATATATTTTGTTAGTATAATGCAAAAGTTAATATATTTAAAGATAATATAAATATGATGTACTGTAAATACAAATATAAAATTATTATATAAAATAATCAAAAATATATTTTAGTCTTTATATTTTGGCAATATAAAAAATCGAATTATTTATTTCTATTTTCATCTCTATTATCACTTAAAATTATAGCATTAATTGGACTTTGTTATATTAATAGGAAAGTCGCTATATATAAGGCATTTATAATATTGCAAGGCTCTGAAGTCTCCATTTGAATCTAAAGGGTGAACAGAAGAAACATTTGAAACGTCATATTTGATATGAAAAGGTCTTCCATGTTGGTATGTTTGAAATAAATGTCCCCTGTTGTCGTTTGAACAGTGTGTTTGAATAAGATCATTTTATAATAACAAATTTCACACTGTTCAACCAACCTATTAGTTTCAGTTTCTCTGTGGGGAAAAAACTAAACAAACATGTTTTTGTTCTCAGCCATCTGTGCATTGTGTCAGTACCTTATCTCTCACCTGCAAGCTTCCCAAAAAGGCATATGTGAGTACAACAGCGAGATTTATCTGAACATAAACGCTGTGTTAGACTGTTTCCACAATCAAAATCAGTAACATGATCGCTGGTTGTGAAATTGAATAGCATAGGTGAGTATAGGCTTTTTATAGACGCTAGTTTCGCAGCAGCGAAATGGTCAAGAACATGCAAAACATTCCAGGCCTTACATGCAAAATAACTTAGACAAACAAACCTATGAAAAAAACTCTGCGATCATAGAAATATTGTGTGTGTATGACTTTGTGGAATATAGTTCTGTGCTGCTGCATGCAAATTGATGCTGCATTTGCATTAGTCGAGGCTGTTCAAACAAATCACATACATAATTAGAAACACTGATATCAGTGTGAGGGACGAACATTTGGCTTGATGTATTTACCGAACAGGACTCAGGAAATTTGAGACATTTATTTTTTTTCCCTAACAGCATGATGAAACGCAAGTGCCAGTGACAGTTGTTAAAATAGAAAATTAAATAAGGATATGAAGCGTTGAGAGTTTGAGAACCCTTCAAAATGATCTGTGTTAGGTTACGCAATGAGAGTTGATTGTCGTCCGTGTCCTGACAAGAGGCTATGAGTGAAGAAATAACACAAAAATAAAACATGCTTTCATCTATATTCATCTGTCCAATATTCATGGTTTTTGTTGGATAAAAGACTGGAAAGTTTTCTGGTGCTCTACAAAATCCGTGTTCTCATGATAATTGCGATCCAACTGAGTCCAGAGGCCTTAAAATGCATCCTTTATATTGAGATGGGATTCTTTTGAGGTTTGCACTAAAAGTGCTTCACTTTTGTGTCCGCAGTATTCTTGCAGAAGTCGCTGGTTTTGGCAAACTTCAAATGTTTTTCTCAGAGGGAAGGATTTCCATCTTCATAATCTCATAGTAACACCAGTCATGTTCAGTGCATTGCTGATGATTTATTCATGAACGCTGACGTTAACCACAGTAAAGACACCACATCCTGAGCTGTTGCCCTAAGGTTCTTCACGACCGCATCAATTTTCGAAACCTTCCCTCTGGCATGATTCAACGAATTAACGAAATGGTAACATTTGATTAATTAGATCTTCTTTCATATTTTCTATTTTCTATAATAGATGATGCAAAAATACTTTGGTATACTTTAGTAAATCACATTAAGAAATAAATGTTTTTCTCTAAAACACGTTGGCCATAATTATTGGCACCCTTTTATTAAATACTTTTTGCAACCTCCTTTTGCCAAGATAACAGCTTTGAGTTTTCTCCTATAATGAGTTTGGAGAACATTCCTCCATACAGAATCTCTCCAGATCCATGTTGGTGCTTCTTCTCTTCAGTTCACTCCACTCATTTTCAACAAGGTTCAGGTCAGGGGACTGGGACGGTCATGGCAGAGGTTTCATTTTGTGCTCAGTGACGGATTTTTGTGTTGATCTTGATGTTTGTTTTGGATCGCTGTCCTGTTGGAAGATCCAACCATGGCCTATTATAAGATTTCCAGCAGAAGCTGTCAGGTTTTGATTTTTTATCTGTTGGTATTTGCTAGAATCCATGATACCATGTATCTGATCAAGATGTCTGGGACCTCCAGCAAAAAAAAAAAATAGGCACACAACATTAAAGATCCAGCAGTATATTTAACCTAGGGCATGGGGTACTTTTCTATACACGTGTGCACCAAACTCATCTGGTGGGTTTGTTGCCAAAAAGCTCTTTTTAATTTCATCTGAATAGAACCATAGAACCCGGTCCCTTTTGAAGTTCCAGTCGTGTCTGACAAATTAATATGCTGGATTTTGTTTTTGGATGAGTGAGGAGGATTTTTCTTGAAACCCTTCCAAACAACATGTGGTGAAGTTGGGGTTGTTTGATTTTTTTTAGGCTTTCTGACCCAAGACTCAAGTAATCTCTGCAATTCTCCATCTGTGATCCTTGGAGAGTCTTTGGCCACTCAAACTGTCCTCATCGCCGTGCAGAGGAGGTATTTTACTTAAGGTATTTAAATTCTGGGGGTGCCAATAATTGTGGCCAACCTGTTTATTTATTTCATAATGCGATTTCCCCCACACTTTCAATTATTTTACTTTTACTTAGATTTTTGCTAATTTTTGTAATGAAATATCAAAAGGATAAACAATGCAGATTTATTTTTACAGCCACATTTGATCATATTTATCAGGGGTGCCAATAATTCTGACCACAACTGTATATATACACTCACCTAAAGGATTTATTAGGAACACCATACTAATACTGTGTTTGACCCTCTTTCGCCTTCAGAACTGCCTTAATTCTACGTGGCATTGATTCAACAAGGTGCTGAAAGCATTCTTTAGAAATGTTGGCCCATATTGATAAGATAGCATCTTGCAGTTGATGGAGATTTGTGGGATGCACATCCAGGGTACGAAGCTCCCGTTCCACCACATCCCAAAGATGCTCTATTGGGTTGAGATCTGGTGACTGTGGGGGCCATTTTAGTACAGTGAACTCATTGTCATGTTCAAGAAACCAATTTGAAATGATTCGAGCTTTGTGACATGGTGCATTATCCTGCTGGAAGTAGCCATCAGAGGATGGGTACATGGTGGCCATAAAGGGATGGACATGGTCAGAAACAATGCTCAGGTAGGCCGTGGCATTTAAACGATGCCCAATTGGCACTAAGGGGCCTAAAGTGTGCCAAGAAAACATCCCCCACACCATTACACCACCACCACCAGCCTGCACAGTGGTAACAAGGCATGATGGATCCATGTTCTCATTCTGTTTACGCCAAATTCTGACTCTACCATCTGAATGTCTCAACAGAAATCGAGACTCATCAGAACAGGCAACATTTTTCCAGTCTTCAACTGTCCAATTTTGGTGAGCTCTGGTAAATTGTAGCCTCTTTTTCCTATTTGTAGTGGAGATGAGTGGTACCCGGTGGGGTCTTCTGCTGTTGTAGCCCATCCCCCTCAAGGTTGTGCGTGTTGTGGCTTCACAAATGCTTTGCTGCATACCTCGGTTGTAACGAGTGGTTATTTCAGTCAAAGTTGCTCTTCTATCAGCTTGAATCAGTCGGCCCATTCTCCTTTGACCTCTAGCATCAACAAGGCATTTTCGCCCACAGGACTGCCGCATACTGGATGTTTTTCCCTTTTCACACCATTCTTTGTAAACCCTAGAAATCCCAGTAACTGAGCAGATTGTGAAATACTCAGACCGGCCCGTCTGGCACCAACAACCATGCCACGCTCAAAATTGCTTAAATCACCTTTCTTTCCCATTCTGACATTCAGTTTGGAGTTCAGGAGATTGTCTTGACCAGGACCACACCCCTAAATGCATTGAAGCAACTGCCATGTGATTGGTTGATTAGATAATTGCATTAATGAGAAATTGAACAGGTGTTCCTAATAATCCTTTAGGTGAGTGTATATACATACATACATATGGCGTTACCTCGACCAGTCCTTCTGGAATTTGCCGCTTGCTCTGATGTCTAGTGGTTAAACATGAGATTTCATTTGTTTTGGGTATCTCTAACAGCCAATCTTTGGTCATATTAATCTATTATTTATTCCGTTGACCTGTTGTATAAACGCAATATCACATTAGTAGTCATGTGATATGGCTATATTAGCACGGCTTTGATGACCTCGTGCTTATGGCCTAATCGCAGCCTTGCTGATATAGAGCCATATCCTACTCATCTGATGTTGTGCTTTCATGTTTTATGGGGACTTTCCATAGATGTTACGAACTCTTATGATCTAGAGTCAGAAGAGGTAACATTGAGGTCATGATAAAATTTGGTGTGATTGAGGTGGCAAGAGACAACACGTAACGAAGTAATGCGAAAGAAAGATAATTTATTTTCCATAACTGAAATAATCATACAAAAAGATGGATAATAGTAATAATAATAATGGTGAATATAAGTAAGGAAAAATAAGCAAAATATTTACAGATCAAAAAGTTATCAGATAAATAAATAACCCAAGAGAAAAATGGGACGCAATTAGTGAAGCCAAAGAAATGAAAAGAACAAAACAAAACTCATTCTACTCGTATCTAACTAAAAATCGTCAGCGTCAAACGCCCTAACTTAATTACTCTATCTAACAAATACAAAACATACAGAGGGTGGCATTCACTTTCTTACCTGGGGTATATATATACATCGAGTTAGCTAGGTGTTGTTTTGTGTAAGTCACGTGACATTTAACCTGTCCACTTTTATCTTGGTCGAACAACGCCATCAAAAGGCAGAAAGAGAACGTAAAGGTTAAAGTATCACAACAATATTCAAAACCGAGATGGCAAACGAGCTCTTTTGATGTCACACCATTGATAGAAACTAACAGCCCTCCAAGCCAACAGCAGACCAGAGGTGGAGCGAGCCTAAGTAAATGTCAGAGAGAGAGAGAGAGAGAGAGAGAGAGAGAGAGAGAGAGAGAGAGAGACATTATATTGTACATTATATCCCCTAACCCTAAACCTACCCCTAAATATACCCATCATAGAAAACTTTCAAAAAATACCACTTAACATATAAGCTGTTTTCCTCGAGGGGACCAAAAATGTCCCCACAAGGACAAGGATTTTGAATATTGACATCTTTGTGGGGACATTTTGTCCCCATAACAGGGTATATCTCAACCAGATAGTCAGATAGATAGATAATATAATAGATATTCCTCTACAATATATTCAAATGGTTTCAAACAAAATGTCACTGTACTTTACACTCAACCAAGGCAGAATTTCTGCACAGAATCCTCCCAACCCCCCATCCACTTTTCTGTCTTTCTTCTTGGCTCTCTCTCTCTTTTCCTCTGATGTGTCTCGTAATGACAGATGGGAGTCTGTCTGTATGCGTTGATGACACATAAGAAGGATTAAAGTTCAAACTGCCTGTACCGGCTCCAGCCCTCAATATACATTATGGAAAGAGTTACTATCTCATTTGTGTGATCCAAAAGTTTTAAACGCTACAGGCATCAGGGCGAATTCATAAATCTCCATTAGACGAAAAGCGTCAGAGTATGGCATGTTCAAAAGTGGGGGGATGGAAAAGAGAACATAAACATGGGGTAAAAATCAGCTTTATTTTCTAAATGGCTGAGCTGATGGAAGCTTTTTCCAACCTCTCTGATAAACATAGTTTTTAGGGGTTTTTTCAGCGTGTTTTTCCAGTGCACTGCATCCGAGTTACTGTGATCTTACAGAACATAATGCAGCAATGTAGGAATATAAATGCCATATTTCTGTTTAGAAATATGACCTAAATTCAGTCGAAAGAGTATGTGCAAACTGATATCTAAAGCATTTCTGAAAAAGTTCTCACTAATGAACGTTTTTGAATTTCGTTTTTCTCTTTTAATCTATACATCTAATATAAATAGTGGTTTAAAAAAATATATGGTGTCAGTGTGATACAAAAAGTTAAGCTGTTTATAGCTAGTATAAATGTAAAATAAATATAATCATAATTCTTCTGAAAAATAAAAATATACAATTTTAATAATTGGTTTTGGCCTTAGCAAGGGTAAAATCAAAATGCAATGGCAATATAAAAATATATTCATTTTATTTTCATCTCCATAATCACTTAATATTAATACTCACAATATCAATGGGTCTTGTGTACATCACAACATATAGCTGCCATTATATTAAAGCTGCAGTCCGCATGTTTTTCCTCTTTGTCGCCATCTCTGTTCGAAATCTGTAATTGCAGTCATTCGCGGAGTTGTACTTCGACACGACACAGATGAACACAATGTTTGAGGAGAGTGTGCGGCTGTCAGTCGCCGCGCCGGTGTGGATACTGGCATTCAGAATCACAGATTATTCTTTTTGGAAGTATGACCAACATAAGTATTTTCACCGGAAAATGTCATCTGAACAAGTAAGTAACACCCACTTTTTTTCTGGTTCTAACATTGCAGTAAATCGCGCTGATTAAATCTAAAAATCGCTTATCATATCACACAAAACCGTGCAAATTATACTTTGTTCTCAAATTGTTAATGTTAACAACGTCAGCATTGCGTGACTACATTTAATGTCCTTCCGATATGTATCATTGTTTTCGCATGGGCCCGGTTGCAGTCTCTTGTTTTCTGCAACCTTTTTTGTTTTCTGTAGTCTTTTGCATTTTACAGCGGGTAAATCTCCAGTTGTCACTGGTGATTGTCGTTTGAACCTTTCTGGATCCGCCATCAAATTGCTAAGTTTAATTATATCAAGTGCTGTGAGAAAAGGCTATAAATCTCCACCTCCAGCATCCTCACACGCAACTAGCCGAGACTCCTTCTTTATGTGTACAGATGTGACGTAATGACGCAAAGACAAATCCACCAGTACCACTGGAGTTAAAAACATTATTACAAGCTTACCGCTTTGAATCGAGCTAAGGCAAGCAGATAATTTTGAACACTGGCTGGTTATGTATTTTCTCAAATATGTATTTTTGATCATTTTTAAGCCAAAAAAAAAGCTATGGACTGCAGCTTCAAAGGAAGGAAAGTCTCTATTTGCTCTCCACTGAATCTAAAAGGTGATCAGCGTGTGTGTGTGTTTTTTTTTTGTGTGTGCACAGCACATAATGCAGTAATGTACCAATATACTGTATATGCCATATTTCTTTTTATAAATATGACCTAAATTCAGATTGGAACAGGTACAGCTGGAGATCATTATGTGCAAAACTGGCATTCAAAGCATTTCTGAAATAGTTCTCACAGGGTCGTCCTTCCAGCGTAAAGAAAGAACTCAACCTTCGCTGTTTGCCTTCAAACAACTGTGAAGACATCGAGATCCACAATATCTTTCGTCCGTGGGAGGACACTGTGTGTCCTCTGTGTTGTGAAACCACAGGACAGCTAGCGTTCACTATAGCAACACTATAACCTGACCAACACCCTGACCTTTTGCATGCTTTGACAGCTCTATCTCTCTCTGTAAACAGCGTCGCTTTCTGTTCCTCGTTTCCTTTAGACCACGGCTGCAACTTTTCAGATGCTGTTGCTTCATGCCTGCGTGCAGAACATCTGGCCTGTACCGCGACGTACACGGCAAGAGACATCGGCCTGTATTAGATGCTTATGTTGAGAGGTAATTGCTTGTATCCAAATAGCTCTGTGGGAAACATCTGCCACCGTGTGATTGGTGCTATCTGAAACATCTGCTGCAGTGCGATTGGTTTCATGAGACACGTCTGTTTGGTTGGGACTGGTGCTGTGATGCCCTCATTTCAACAGGATGAAGATTTGGTCAAGTCAAGTCATGTCACATTTATTTATATAGCGCTCTTTACAATGCAGATTGTTTCAAAGCAGCTTTACAGAGATACAGAGAAAATAATGCAAAAAAGTTTGTTTCCAGAAGAAAATAGTGTCACAGTCCAGCTTAAGTAAGTTCGCGATGTTTCAAAAAAAGTTATTAATTTAGTTCATTTATAAATATATATATATATAGCCGCTCTGGAGTAAACCGTGATGTCATCGTCCAGCTCAGTTCAGTTCTTGTATAATAGTGTCAATGCAGGCAGATCAATATTATTGTTGAATATTAAATGAAATGTAAATAACAATGGTCAAGAGTTAACCATCCATACAAATCCAGTAAGGCCACATTGTACATGTATGCTATAATACTATAATATGGTAACTCTTTATAATAAGTATACAGTAATAAAGTACTTATAAATCATTAACAAAGTATTAGTTTATAGTTAATTAATAGTTAATATATTTTAGTCTCTACATTGTTAATATAATAATAGGCTTATATAGAAATAGTGTGTTATTAATTGCATTAATATTCAGTGTTCCTTAAAATGTTTACAAATACATCAAACACACACACACACACACACACACAGGCATATGTTGTTTACGGGAACTCTCCACAAGCATAATGGTTTTTAGTGTGTAAGGGGATAGTATATATATTCTATCCCCTTACACTCCAAATTTCTGTGAAAAGTAAAAAAAATATTATATTACAATATATATATTGTAAGAGTCAAGTGCTGCTTTGTATTCCGGGTATAATTCCTTTTGTCTAACACTGGGTGGCGCATGTCTGCAAATTGGCCTCAGGTATAAAGGTAGCAAATACAATATTTTGGCAGGTGTTTGTCCCGGAAGGGCAAAGGGTTTTTGACCGCTTGCGCGCGGCTCCTTGTATTGTTGTATGTTGATGGGAACTGCTGTGGGAAAGATGCTATATGGAATTAAATGGACCACGTTGGATTTCAACATCAACATTTGTCTACATGCGTTTGTTTAGCACAGGGCAATCAAGTGAGCGTAGCACTCGTAACATCAAGCGTGTCAACCAGGCTGTTCCCGGTTTCAGACACCTCAGAAGTTCGGTGATAAACAAACTCCTCAAAAATATTTTCATGTATACATTAGGGATGCACGATATATCGGCCATCATATCGGTATCGGCGGATATGTTAATTTTTAATGTAATCATTGTCGGCCCGATTTATTATAGCCGATAAATATTGGAATATTCCCTGTAGACACTTCAGATGCACACTGTTCACCATGATGGTTTTGAATTGGTTGAAATATGATTGAAATCACTTCAAAAAGGAAAATACAGTTAAGTGCAACATGTGCAGCAAGTCAGGCTACATACAATTATGATGAGAACATTATAATTGTGTGTTTGGGACACTTCAAAAAGGAAAATACAGTTAAGTGCAACATGTGCAGCAAGTCAGGCTACATACAATTATGATGAGAACATTATAATTGTGTGTTTGGGACATGGCTTTTAATGGTGAGACTTTTGTTTTTGCAACCAGGCTCTCAAAAAATATATAGAAATTTGAATTTAGTTAAAATCGGCCAATATATCGGTCATCGGCTTTCAAATATAAATAATTATCGGTTATGGGTATTGGCCAACTTTAGTTTCAGCATAGATGTTTTTTACGTCTTCAATCCCATAGCAACATTCTAGCTAGCAGTGACTACTTTTTCACAGGAAAAAAACCCACTGATTTATTGTCTTCAGAAACATTAAACATTAACTTTATTTCTTATTTCTAATAGCCATTCTGCAGTGTATTCATAAAATTAGCCTTAACACTACAAGCGTTTTAGAGTTTCAGAGTTACTGCTTTGTTTTTCTCTGAGCTGAAAAGCTAGTTACGTTTTAGCGCTTAGCATTAGATTACATGGTCCTTAAGGTGAGAGCGTATGAGAGAGTGTTATACACTCTCATGAGACAACGATTCAACAGACTTTCCTTTCACACCCAAGCTCAGGCTGTTTTGGTCCATTACAATCTTTCGGAGGTAATAAGGATCTCTTTCAGCCAACACACCGAGTGTCTAAAATCTGCTCAAGTATAAAATTAGCACTTACCACACTTTCAGACTAGCACACACTCACACAACACACACACACACACACACGTGTACATACATAGGCTAGCAAATGCTTAGACAAACACACACATAAATGTGTGCAATACTAGGGAGAGGAGGATAGCAGGAGGTGAGTGCCTCTAAATTACAGGTAGGTGAAGAGCGTGCTGATAATAGTCTCACCTTCTCCCATTGACCCGGTGGGGTGAGTAGGATGGAGAATGAGAGCATGCGGAATCAATGCAGGACACTTAACATGATTGGTCACAATCATAGAGATGACAGCGTGAAAGCCGGTTACATGGCCTGTTCGATTCTCGCTCTCTCTCCTCTTTGTTGGAAAAAATACAAATGTGATCCGTTTAATGTCTCAATTGTTTTTCATAGATCGCATTTTTCACCCTCATGGCATTCCAAACCTGTATGACTTTCTTTTGTCCATAGAGCACAAAAGGAAATGTTAGGTTGAATGTTTATGTTATACCAGTTACAGTAAATGATTGCTTTTAAGCTGGAAAATGGCAAAAAGCATCATAATGGGGTCCATATGGCTCATAGCCTTCTGACGTCATGTGACAGATTTGTATGAGGAACAAAACAATATTCAGTGAAGATATTCTCCTTATTCAAATTTTATTAGATACATATAAAATAATAAGATATAATTTGAATAATCGTTTCATGTATTGTTCAGTTGATTGACTGACTCATTCATTCTGTGGTGTAGAGGCTGAGGCAGTTAGATCCATTTGCAGAAGTTTATTAACACAGGTAACAAAAACGAGGAAAGCTGACATAAACTCAAGCTGGCAATAGAAGAGAACTCAGGCAGGCATAAGTAGAATACTCAGGCTGGCATTAGTAGGGGAGCGATCCAATATTCAAAGTGAAACACAGGCTAAGGTCAGGACAGGCAGCGAAGGTTCAAGAGTTCATCAAACAGTCCAGGTCAGAGATCGAAGGTCCAGAGATAACAGAGAAACGTGCGACACAGACGGATTGGCAAATCAATACTTCACAGAGAACAAAAGAGTAAGCAGTCCATATAAAGGGAGGATAAGGAGCAACAGGTGATAATGCTGAAGATGACAAGGGAATTCAGCAGGGCTGGATGGTGATGAGTGCAGAGAGGGGAGATGGGAGATGAAGTCTTAATACTCAGGAGAGAGGGATCGAATGGTGCCAAAAGGAGGTGTTGTAGAGCGTTCTGTGACAGAGAGAAAAATGGTTCTGTGACATAGTTCTGAAAAGAGACATATGAAAAGTGGGTGAGATTTTGTAATGAGCAGGGAGAGCCAATCGAAAGGAGACGGGAGAGATTTGGCGCAGAATTTTAAACGGTCCAATGAACCGAGGGGATAGCTTCTTGCTTTGAAGCGTCAGACGCATCGGGTGGAGAGCCACACCCACTGGCTGGGACGATACTAAGGGCCGCCACGCCTTCTCCGATTTGCATAATGCAGATAGTGGCGGATGGCACTCTGCAAATGGACATGAGCAACATCCCAGGTAGCTTCACTACGACGGAGCCAAGTGTCCACTGCTGGGAGGTCAGATGGTTCTCCTGTCCACGGGAATAGGGGAGGCTAAAACCCTAAAACAAATTGAAAGGGAGTCAATCCTGATGCCGGGAGTTCTGGGCATACTCTGCCCAGACCAGAAAGCAGCTCCAGTCCTGCTGATTTTGGTGGCAATATGTCCGCAGGAAGCGAGTGAGGTCTTGGTTAAGCCGTTCAACCTGCCCGTTGGCCTGAGGATGGTATCCAGAGGTGAGGCTGACGTTAATATTGAGCTTGGAGCAAAGTTCCTTCCAAACACGAGAAGTAAACTGCGGACCTCGATCAGTGATGATGTCCTCGGGAAGACCAAAGAGACGGAATACTTGATTGAGGAGCGCCTCTGCGGTCTGAAGAGCTGTGGGGAGGCCAGCCAAAGGGATGAAACGGCAGGACTTCGAGAAGCGATCGACTACTGAGAGGATAGTAGTAAACCCCTGAGACCGCGGCAGATCCATGACAAAATCAATAGCGATGTGGGACCAGGGACGTTGTGGTAGTGGCAGAGGCTGTAAGAGGCCGGCAGGTTTCAGGTGAGAACTTGACAGTGTTACAAGTGGTTAATCGATGAACAAACTTTACGACATCAGGTCAAAGGGAAGACCATCAAAAGCGATTAGAGACCAACTGAGTGGTGGCTGCAATACCCGGATGTCCAGCGCAAGGGGTGCAATGAACCCATTGGAGTACTCGGTTACGAAGTTCGAGGGGTACATACAGATGGTCTGTGGGGCATTCAAGTGGAATTGAATGTCTTTGCTGAGACACAGTGATTTCAGAGATTATGTCCCACTGTATGGGTGCAACAATGAGAGTGGAGGGCAGGATGGATTCTGGTTTAGAAGGCTCGCAGAGGCTGTCGAATTGACGAGATAGGGCGTCTGCCTTTCCGTTCTTCGAGCCCGGCCGGTAGGTGATTTTAAAATCAAATCTGGAAAAGAAGAGGGACCAACGAGCCTGGCGAGCATTCAGACGTTTGGCATATCTGATGTATTCCAGATTTCTGTGGTCAGTGAGAACTGTGAAGGGCTGAAGCACACCCTCTGACCAGTGTCTCCATTCTTTAAAGGCTGCCTTCATAGCCAGAAGTTCCCGATCGCCCACATCATAATTGCGTTCAGCTGCATTGAGCTTACGTGAGTGGAAAGCACATGGATACATTTTAGCGGGACTACCGCGGCGTTGAGACAGGATCGCACCCACACCAGTGTTAGAGGCATCCACCACTACAATGAACTCCTTCTTGGGATCTGGATGACGGAGAATGGGGGCTATGGTGAATTTTGCTTTCAACCATTCAAACGCCGAACACCACTCTGGAGGTGGTGATGAAACCCTTAGCAAGCTGCTCCTCTATGTACGAATTCATGGCCTCAGTTTCAGGTTGAGATAGAGGATAAACTCTCCCGCGCGGTGGCACGGACCCTGGCAGGAGTTCGATGGTGCAGTCACCCGCCCGATGTGGTAGTAAATGTGAAGCCTCCCTCTCGCTGAATGCCAGGGCTAAATCATGGTAAGCTGTGGGTAACTCCTGGAGACATAAATCCTTGGGAGAGAGAGAGCCCGTTTCCGGATTCTGAACAGCGGACCTGCAGTTATTTTTAAAACCCTGGACAGCGGACATGCAACTTTTCTGACAAAAGGGTGACCACTGAATAATCCTCCTCTCTACCCAGGAAATTTGTGGGTTATGTTTCTCCAGCCAGGGAAATCACAGGATCACAGGATGAAGAGGCGAGTTGATAGTAAAAAACTGAATTGATTATGTGTGCTGCGAACCAATGCTGAGAGTGAGAGATTGCGTGGTGAACTGAACCTCTCCTGTCCCCAGGGGGCGCCCATCTAACGCTGCCACTGTCACACGGGGTTCACAAGGGAGAAGAGAGGGGTGATGAGTATTGGCAAAGGCTAAGTCAATGAAATTTCCAGCAGCACCCGAGTCGATTAAAGCCCTAAATTGAATAACTCTCTCATTGATGTTTAATGAAATCTCTATGATGAATGAATTAGGAGAGGGTATATACAAACTCACCGCAGCAGAATCTCGAGGTGCCGGTCTTACAGGACAGGAAGCCCTCAGGTGACCGGCTTGTCCGCAGTACATACACAGATGGTTGCGTCGTCTTCTCTCACGTTCAGCGGTGGTGATGTGAGTATAACCGATCTGCATAGGCTCAGGCTCCGGACTGGTATAGGACTCGATATTCAAACTGGATCTGAATGGTGTGCGTCGAGCCCGGATCAGATTGTCGAGACGAATGGCGAGATCCATGATTTGATTGAGGGTCTTTCCATCGTCACAACACCAACTCTCCCTGGAGGTCCGCATTTAACCCTCTGGGGACCAGAAACGCGCCGGCGCGTTTTGCTCGTTTTTTTTTCACATAGCAGAAAAATAGACTTAAAGTACTACCATCATTTCTGTTCATATAGAGTTAAGAAATATGAGAAAATAATCTGTTAAATGTCTACTTTTTTATGTAGCCACATACAATCGAAATAAAATATTGTACTTTTGTAAAATAAAGAAAATAAACAGGGTGTGCCTTCTGCCTCCCAGTCACCGTGAACTTTTTTTTCTGGAGCACGTCTCTAATCTTCAACACAACTGAGCTAATACTATTCACCCAGCCATAAGCAATATATCTTTTAAATCATTTGAGTTTGTACTTTTAAATGATCCGATTCAAAACTAAAATTAATATTCTCCGTTTATGTCATCTATATAAAAAGAGAGACGTGTCAGCCCGTCTCATTATCTTTCTCTCAGCTGATTATCTCTGGTAATGTGACACGCCCACGGAGAGCACGCGCTATTCAAACGCAAATATGTGAAGCAACACATTGAGACGCGTTAACGCCCATAAACTCTGAAAACACACATTATTTTTTAGTCAGATTAATCTACTGTCGTCTTGCGCGGCTATATGAGGAACAATCCTGGGACAATTTACCACAGAACAAGTGCTGGTTTATTTTCAGTTCGAGGAGGAGCAACAGATTCAGCTGAGAAGTGTAAGTGTTTTATGCTTACAAGTGCTTTGTTCTAATCGCGATATAGAATAACGTTAGTGTCTGTAAACAGAAAAATAGCATACTGTTTAAATGTGAATCATGTTTGTGTGTGTGTGTGTGTGAATGAATGAATGAATGAATGAACGCACAGATACGCACTGTTACAGACTCTAAAATAGACATCAAATAAGCTTTTGTTAGGAGTTTCTGCTCATATGTTAAATATATAGTATGTTTTGTCAATAAACTAATCAACTAAGATGTTATAGTGTTTGTTCAAGCTATATCAAAATAATGAATCCTCAACTTTGAAATATGTATGATCAAACTAAGACATTTATGGAAAAAGACAATTTTCTTTTCAAGATGTTTCCAACTCTAACTTTTGAACTGAAATAAAACCATGTCTATATGGTGAAGGGTGTGTGATAGAAGTGTCCAGACGTATGCACCCTGTATTTTCCTTATATAAATCCAAACAATCTAAAAGCCATTCTTTTTTTAAATCTCCTCATTCTTTGTGCAAGGCTTCTGTAATGATATGGCCTGATAGCACCTAATAGGGCCATTGTGGGAGGATCTTTGTCTTTCTCAGGTGTGGAATGCCACACATATTAATGAGAGATCACGCCTCCTGGCATAAAGCTTTCTCAAACAAAACACGTCATTAAAAATGTAAAATATTTTATTGACTTATCTGAATGAGTAGTCAGGATGATTCTCACATAGTTTTGGAGCAAATATTCTAGACTATGTGATACAATTTTCAAAAGTCTTGTGAAGAAATAATCAATATGTGTTTTGTGGTCTTATTTCAGCAACTTTCATTTTTATTTTTTTCAATAACCACGCATAAACATTATTCTCTTAAAAATACAAACATGTACATACATGTTGCTCACTCATCATGGTAGCCCCGTTTGTGCTATATAGAGTGAATTTACACCTTTGCCATTAACATGTTTATAAATAACTGAAGAAAGCACAAATGTCAGTGCATGTCAAAACATCCCAAGGGCCCCAAAAACACTCTGGTCCCCAGAGGGTTAATCCCTTTCGATACAGAAGCTTCAGTTGTTCCTCCCCCCAATTAGTTTGAGCAGCAAACGTTCGGAAGGAGAGAGTGTGATCTGCTGCGGTGGAACTTCCCTGATGTTGAGCGAGCAGTAGTTCCCCCGCGGGGGGTTCAAATACTTCTCTGAAGTGGGTAACAAAAACATCATAAGTTCATTCACATTCACATTGCATGAGAAAACCTTTACAAGTGACAATCTGGGATTGTTGGAAGAAGTACTCTTCGACTGGCTGAGAAGGCGCAGGTGCAGCCGGAGCCTGAGCCTGATTAGCGGCCGCGATCTGCGGGGATAATGCCTGAACGGACCTCACAAGCTCCTTGGTGAGAGAGGTAAGTTTGACCAACTGGTGACGATGTGTGGCCAGCTCAGATGCTTGAGAGAAAACCTCATTGGCGAGGCGGTGAAAGTCTACTGGATCTTTTGATGGTGAAGCATTCTGTGATGTAGAGGCTAAGGCAGTTAGATCCATTTGCAGAAGTTTATTAACACAGGTAACAAAAATGAGGAAAGCTGACATAAACTCAAGCTGGCAATAGAAGAGAACTCAGGCAGGCATAAGTAGAATACTCAGGCTGGCATTAGTAGGGGAGCGATCCAATATTCAAAGTGAAACACAGGCTAAGGTCAGGACAGGCAGCGAAGGTTCGAGAGTTCATCAAACAGTCCAGGTCAGAGATCGAAGGTCCAGAGATAACAGAGAAACGTGCGACACAGACGGATTGGCAAATCAATACTTCACAGGGAACAAAAGAGTAAGCAGTCCATATAAAGGGAGGATAAGGAGCAACAGGTGATAATGCTGAAGATGACAAGGGAATTCAGCAGGGCTGGATGGTGATGAGTGCAGAGAGGGGAGATGGGAGATGGGAGATGAAGTCTTAATACTCAGTTTTCAGGAAACACAGGACGAGATGTAATACATCCTTTAAGTGCAAGCGCGTACCAGGAGAATGTACTTGACCTTGGCAATGTAGTTGTCTTAGTGGAGTCTTCCGGTGGGCATCCTCCCTTGATGGGTGATCCGAGGGACACATCGTCAGTAGTACACCTCAACCTTCATTGGATGTTTCGGCCATTATAACTAGACATCCTTCGCTGAGGAAGGCCCTACGGGGGTGATCAAGTCCCCGCAGTGTATCCCCCAATCACCTAATCAAGCTGGAGCCCAGCAAGAGTCTTGTCTCTTTATCCACAGCTACTGGCTGCTTCTCTCAGCTGCCTCAGACATTGCTTTGATGGCCTGGCGCAGACTCTGGCCTCTGATTCCCAGGTCTCCAAGCAGTCTGGTGGTAGACACTGCCACGAACCCCCTGCACCCCACCTCCACTGGACGGACTTCAGTTTTCCATCCGCGATCTTGTGCTTCAGCACCTAACTCAGCATAGCGTAGTTGTTTTCGCTCATATGCCTCATCCACTGAGTCCTCCCAGGGTACAGTGAGTTCAATGATGAAGACCTTTTTCAGAGAGAGGGACCAGAGAACTATATCAGGCCTAAGTGTGGTGATTGCAATCTCTGAAGGAAAAACGAGCCGCTGGCCAACATCCACTAGAATCTTCCAGTCACAGGCCCCTCGAAGCTGACCATGCTCCAGAGAAGAGGGCCTGCAACTGGCTACCTTTGCCCCCATGCGGACAAAGTTGATATGCAGTGGATTGGGTGCTGATAGGGAGTTGGAAGCAGTCCGTTTGTTCTCCAGGGTGGCTGCGAGGATCTTAAGGACTTGGTTATGACGCCACGTATAACGTCCCTGGGTGAGGCTGACTCTACACCCGGTCAGTATGTGCTTGAGAGAACCTGGTCTGGAGCAGAGGGCACATCCTGGATCTTCACCCAACCACTGATGGAGATTGCTAGGTGTTGGAAGAACATCATATGTAGCCCTGATGATGAAGCTGATTCGCTTCGCTTCCATGCTCCACAACTCCTTCCAGCTGATCATCCTCCTCTCCACACTCTCCCAACGTGTCCATTGTCCCTGTTTACCAAGGGAAACTGCCTTGGTCCACCTTGCTGCTTCTTCCTGCCGATGTATTTCCTCCACCACCAATTTCCTCCGAGGAGAAAGGGATCGAATGACGCCAGAAGGAGGTGTTGTAGAGCGTTCTGTGACAGATTTATTAGATTGGATTAAACTGATTTCATTATATTTTGATTCATTCATTCATTCATTCATTCACTGAATCAATTATTCATATATAAGATTTATTTTGATTCAATTATTGTTGAAGTTGATTTCTTGATTTGTTCAATTATTCATTACATTTGGTTGAATTGATTTCTAAAATAATTAATGACATTTTGATTCATTCATTCATTCATTCATTGAATAATTAATGAATATATAAGAACATTATCATTAACAATGTGTTGATTGATTTGTTCATCCATATAAAATATTTACTTTGATTCATCAGTTCATTTACTGTTAAGTTCAATTAATTAATTCATTAGAATTGATTTATTGATTCAATAATTCGAATTTGATTTATTCCTACATTCATTAATTGAATCATTTATTCATATATACCATTTAATTTGATTAATTAATTATTAAGGTTCAGTTGACTGATTGATTAGCTCATTCTTTACTTTTGGCTGAATTGATTCATTGATTCATTAATAAGATTTTGATTAATTTGTTAATTGAATCATTCATTCATTATAAGATTGTGTTTGATTAATTAGTTAAAGTTCAGTTGATTGACAGATTGATTCATTCAAACTGATTGGTTGATTGATTTGTTTTGTTTTGATTAAATTATATACAAAAAGCGATCAAAAAACCCTCCCTTTATAATCACTGGAGCTGTCAATCACACAGTGCGAGTTTATCAGTGACAGTTCTGGACTCTCGACAAAACTCTCGTTATCAATGTCTACACTGCATAATGAATCTCTGATTTACATTGTATGTGTACTATAAATTATGATAAAAGCATTAGTGAGAGTGCAGAAATCGAGTTAATTGCATTCATGTGTTCAACAGACATATCTGTCATCGGCTACAATGCTCATCGCTGCAACCTTTCATGTGACGGACGGGGGTAATCTAAATATAATGCTATAACAAACACTATTCACAATTAGTTAATCTAAACAGCTGTAATAGTAAAAACGTAGTAAAAGTTTTCGAGAGAGTTCCACATTTAATACTTCTTATATATGCAAAGATGTTAGCCAATCACAGCAGTGGGCGTTTACATTGAAGTCCCACAGCAGACACACCCCTTCAAACAGAGCGTTCAAATTAGAGGCTAAAATCAGGGTAGGAAATAACCTTTTATTTCTGAATGATGACACTTTTCGAGGTAAAAATCATACTAAGTGCATCTCGCAAACATCAAAGAAAATAAAAAATGCAGTTCATGACCCCATTTAACTTCACAATATTTTTTTTTTCCAGAATCAAAGGATCTGGTCTGTGCCATCCTCATCTTGTAGCGCTAACCCCTTTGTACACAATTTGTATTTTGCCAATGGAGTTTAAGGAGAAACATCTGAGACAAAGGCATAAATGATAAATCCATTAAAGCTCTTGAGCTATGAAAAGCAACCTCAGAGCAGTACAAATATCCTTTGGCCTCTCCATAATGCAGCTCTGCTTCCTCCACACACGGTCAAAGTTCTGAGAAATCCATGTTTTTGGCCACACTGTGGCCTTCATAGAAGCAGGAAACACACGCACACACTCTATCTACACCTCAAACACACACACACACACACACACACACACACACACACTCACTCACTCACTCACTCACTCACTCACTCACTCACTCACTCACTCACTCACTCACTCACTCACTCACTCACTCACTCACTCACTCACTCACTCACTCACTCACTCACTCACCCACCCACACACACACACATTCCTCTCCAAACCCACAGAGCCAGAGGGGTTTGTGCTAATCATACTGCTGTCTCCACGACTACAGCTCTCTTTCATGGCAGGTCAGCTGTGCATCAATTATTCATACTCTGATATTACTAATGCATTAGTAATTTATCATAACCACCACATTTCTTGATGAGATTGTCTTTTCTGAGGAGTACATTATTATGGCAAATTAATAGTTTAATATTAAACTGGCAATTTAAAGCACTGTGGAGCTCACAGGGTTTGTGTGAAGCACTTTCCTCATAGAGAAGGACAGAATTGAGGGAGTGAATGAGTGAATAAACTCCGGGGCTGTTTGCAACCCTCATTCTCTGAGATAATTGAAAAAGTTTTAGAAGATGACATTAGTATTATTGATAGATGGATAAAAGATGAACTTCTGCACACTATGAAAATACAGTGGTAGGGGTTGGAGCTTCCTGAATGTGAATACTTCCATCAGAATATAAAATCACATCCACAATCTGTATTCATGCATCTTTGTTTCACTCATACAGTAAATATATCAAGGTTAGAAAGTGACTTTAGACACAACACAACCAAGTTTTCCTCTCAAAATGTTTATGTGCTTTGCTCTTTCACTCTTCTGAAATATCTCCCAACATTCATGAATGCCAAGTTCAAATATTATAATCCGAGTTCAAATATTGATTGATTGATTGACTGATTAATTAATTGATTCAAGATTTGGTGGATTGGTTGACGGAGTAACTCCTAATGCTTTGTTTATTGATTGACTGATTGAATCATTGATTCATTCAAGGTTTGTTTGATTGATTGATTGATTCCTAATTTTCATCACATTGATTGGTAAATTCACTGTTTGATTAATTGATTAAATATTTGGTGGATTGATTCATTAAAAGGTGTGGTCACATTTACCATTGTGTGCGAAAGATTTTCCCACTCAGATTTTGCATCGGGATACTTAGGTTTATAATGCTTTTGGGAAACATAGCCAGGTTCTGTATATAAGTTGATTAATTTATAATACTGGTTGACCTATTCATTCATAATATTAATTGATCAATTAATTTGATTTAATTCATGTATTTTGTGATTTAAATTAATTCAATTTGGTCATTGATTGATTGATACTTTTTTTTAGGGTTGAACCACTCGTTCTTAATATTGATTGACTGATCTGATTTTAAGTGATTGATTTATTGATTCATTCCTCAGTCCATCCATTATTCCAAATTCTCTATGGCAGGGGTTTTCAAACTGGGGTTCGAGGACACCAGGAAATAATAAAACCAGATTATTATAACAGAATTAAATAAGTTACAGAATTTGACATTATTTAATGATGAGATTAATGGCTCTTTAATTTGTTATATTTTATGTTTCTCTTCAGGTTTATACATCTATGGAGGGTAAAAAGGATACACTGTCAACGTAATAGAAAGTAATAATATTTAGGGGTCCGAGGCAACAATTGCTCTATGAGATGGCTTGACAGTCTGTGACGTACAACATGTTGTGCTTTTCTGTGCTCACAAATTCCTTCCTCCCATACGCTCGTCATGTTATTGCCATTGTGTGTTAACACCATATACCCTGTCATGGGGTTGCGTCTTGTGTTCCACGTTATGCTCTCTGTTGCCTTTCCACATCGCGCTCCACATTGTGTTAACTCTCTATGTCATTATGTGGTGCTGAATAAGAAAAACAGAGGTTCCTTCCAGCTGGGATGTCTACTAGCATTATACCTGTCCCAATACACAAACATCAGTGCTGCAGCACCAGCAATGTGACAAGCCATCAATTAATCTATCCTACAAGTAGCAAGCAGTCATTTAGAAAACCATTTTACCCAAAGCGACTCTTAGTATACTTAGGCTACGTTTACACGTGGCCGGTTATTTTCATAAATGGACATTTCACCCTCTCTGTTTTCAAAAATAACATTGTGCACACCTGTCAGTTTTCAAAAAAGTGTTAGTTTAAACGAAACCGTGTATATACCGTCAAGAGCATGACACACCTGTAGGTGGTAGTGTAGTGCGAGGCTCAAGCCCACGTTAGCCAATCGAACGAATCGATTCGCAAGGTCGCACTTTTGACGTCGGCTGGCTAAAACTCAGTTCTCTTACGAGAGTATCTCTCGTACTGCGTAATAGCTTACGCTAGGGGAAAAACTCTTTTCCGCGAGATATTGAAGCCAAAAATTATCCTTAATTTTTTATTAATGTAAAACGCTTTGCAGCAGCAAGCAGACATAGGCGAAACAGCTCGCGCGCCTATTGGTTGCTCTGCAGCAAATGCAGCAGCCTATCGAGAGAGACTCTGCGTGACGTAATGACCAATGGGGGCAATTCGCGCCCATATCGTCACGTCCCGCCAGAAGGGGCGTGGTCTCACCCTATAAATATGCTCGTTAGGCTGATACAAGCTGATTTTTACCTCTTCAGCGAAGCACACGCATCGCTGGATCCGGAGTGAGAAGCCGCGCCGTCGAAGCAAGCCTTTCAGCGGGACGAGCTCTGGAGTCGCTGGCCTCGCCGCCTTCAACTGCCGTACCTGCTGCGCTTTCCGGCGTTCTATATCCTTTCATACTCTGTGTGTATTTACTCTGTTGAGAGTGTTTGCTCGCTTACTTGACGCGACTCACACTTCTCTCACAAAAAGAGCTGCGTCTTTTTAAAGATGCCTTCCTGTGGCTCGTGCCGCGCCCCGCTCAGCGATGGAGACCGGCACGTCATCTGTGTTTCCTGCCTGGGTGAGGATCACGCGGCTCTCGCGCTCGCTGACGGCGGATGCCCTCATTGCGAGTTTTTGCCCATGGTGACTCTGAGGACTCGCCTGGCATCATTCTCCGAGCCTTCACCACAGCCCGCCGTGGTGCCGCGCCGCAAGAAGCGCCGCGCCCAGCGCGCTCCCGAGCTTTCTCCAGCCCGCCAAAGCTCGCCGGTTCGCCCGCCAGCTTCGCCGGCTTCGCTCGAGTTGCTCACTGACGGACAACGGCCGCCGCCTGCCGCCGCGTCCATCCACGAGTTTGACGAACCCACCGAGGCGTGTTCTCTTCTGGCATCCGATAGTGAGGATTGGGCGAGCTCCGTGGATCTCCCCTCCGCTAGCGTTTCCCGCCAGACCACTGGTAAGAGAGCCGGCATTGAGACTGAGCTGATGCGTCTGCTCTCTCAGGCCGTGGGAAGCATCGGCCTCGATTGGGAGGCGCCCGCGCAACCGCCGCGCAACAGGCGAGCTCTGTGGACCTCCGCCTTCTGTCCGCGAGTCGTCAAGGAAACGGGCCAGCATCAAGACCGCGAGCCCTAAAAACCGCGGCTAGCTTTCTTTACGTTATAAGAAATCTACCCCGCCCCCCATGGGCGTGCGTCACCGGCAAATGAGAAAAGAGTGTGTTTTAGTCCCCGCCGAGGCCGGACTAATCTCCATTTCTCAAACATTTCTCAGCTCCTAGTTTGAGCGGCTGAAAATATCATTATTGCAGCAATGAGCCTGTTGTATCTTATCTGCTTGCGCTAGTGTAGTTCTCCCTGTGGCCCAGTGGCAGAACCTGAAGCTTTCACGCGAGAGACCCGTGTTCGATGCCGGCTCTCGCAGCAGATAAAAATTTAGTCTCGCCGCGGCCAGACTTCCACCGAAACTTTTCGCTCGTTCAGTTCCAGAAAATGCGACTGTTCCAGTGTATTTTGCAGTAAACAAGCTGGTACCACGGCCCGCTTTGCCTGCGCATAAAGGCCGTTTCCATGGCGACCCAGAAAAATCATTTAATCATTGTATTTCTGGTTTTCCGGCCACAGCCGATGGTGTTATAAGTGTAATAAAATGCTCACAGCCCAGTGTTCATTTCTACACACAAACACAGCCCGCCACGGTACAGGGCTCGCACAAATGAAATCGACGCATGTCAATTGTGCATTAAATGTAGTGAATGTGCCCACAACCCAGTGCCCACAAACACTACCACGGTTTTTGTAAACGAAACCAACACAAGTCTTCCTAGCCTCCTAGGAAATCGACGGTGTTTCAGTCTCGCCGTGGCCAGACTTCCACTGAAATTTTCGCTCGTTCAGTTCCAGAAAATGTGACTGTTCCAGTGTATTTTGCAGTAAGCAAGCCAGTACCATGCCCGCTTGCCTGCACACAAATGCTGTTCCCACGGCGACCCAGATAAATCACATAAATGGTGTATTTTCTGGTATTCCGGCCACAGCCGATGGTGTTATGAGTGTATTGAAAATGCCTACAACCCAGGGCTCATTTCTACACACAAACACAGCCCGCAAAAATGCAGGGCTCGCACAAACAATCCGGCCACGGCCGATGGTGTTATGAGTGTTGTAAGAATGCCCACCCAGTGCCCATTCCCACACCCAGACACAGCCCGCCACGGTGCAGGGCTAGCACAAATAAAATCGACTCAGGTCGATTGTGCAAACAATGTAGTAAACGCGCCCATGTCACCATGCCCGCTCACACTACATGCTGCGTGTCCCTTGGTTTCTGTAAAAACGAAACCAACACACATTCAGTCGGCCATGACAGACAATGTTTTCAGTGTAATAAATGTGCCCGCAGCCCCGCGCCCACATTTTCTCACAGACACGCCGATTCCTACGGGATCTCCCCCGCTCGCTTTTTCTGCACAATCTGCCATAAAAAGCTGAGCGCGGCCAGGCCGCCCGCTGTGATCAGCGCGCCCCCCGCCCCGAACGCTGTAAACACGGTGTTGTGTTCCCAGTATGCCCGGGCTCTCGAGCTGCCGTTATGTCGCGGCCGGAGCCCGGATTTCATTCTGCCTCTAGCTATTCACGCAGATGCGTGGTCAAAGCTTCCCGGGGTATCAAAATGGGTGCTGAACACTATAAAGAGAGGCTATTCGCTACAATTCGCTCGACGCCCGCGCCGTTATACGGCGCGTGTCGAAACTACGGTGAAAAACGAAGTGTCTCATCTACTTCGTGCCGAGATAGCGAAACTACTGAGCAAAGGGGCTATAGAACCTTTATCTCAGGCTCAGAGCGAAGGGGGCCTATACAGCAGATATTTTCTGGTACCGAAAAAGGATGGGGGTCTCAGACCCATTTTAGATCTACGACAGCTGAACAGAGTGCTTGTGAAACGCCAGTTCAGAATGCTTACGACCAGGAAAATCCTCGCGCAAGTGCGCCACGGGGACTGGTTTATGTCGATAGATCTGAAAGACGCCTATTTCCAATTACAAATAGCGTCCCATCACAGGCGATTCTTGAGATTCGCCTTCGAGGGCCAGGCATATCAATACACAGTCCTGCCGTTTGGCCTGTCCCTAGCACCTTGTACATTTACGAAGTGCATGGACGCGGCGCTCGCACCCCTGAGACTTCAGGGCATGCGAGTCCTGAACTACTTGGACGATTGGCTGATTCTGGCTCGATCACGATCGGAGCTCATAGAACACAGGGCCGCATTACTCGAGCACCTCGAGGAGCTGGGCCTCACAGTCAATTGGGCGAAAAGCTCACTGTCTCCCAGTCAGAAAATTTCCTTTCTGGGAACCGTGTTGGACTCGCTGTCCATGACAGCACGCCTGTCACCAGAGCGCGGGCTAAATATTCAGCGCGGCGCGAAATCCTTCCGCCACGGCGCGATAGTTCTGCTCAAAAGGTTTCAGAAAATGCTGGGGCTGATGGCCTCAGCAGCCTCTGTACTCCAGTTGGGCTTGCTCCGCATGCGCCCACTGCAGATGTGGCTGAAAGCGCGGGTTCCACCCAGGGCATGGACAGCGGGTCTGTTTCGCCTCAGGGTCGACCTTCAGTGTGTTTCAGCTCTGGAACCTTGGAAAATAACCGACTGGTATCAGTCAGGTGTGAGTCTGGGGACCGCTTCGAGTGTGAAGGTGGTGTCTACGGACGCCTCCACCTCGGGGTGGGGAGCGCTGCTCGAGGGCAGACCGCTAGCTGGCCTGTGGTCAGAACGGGAAAAGCTCCTTCACATAAACTGCTTGGAGATGATAGCAGTCGACAAAGCGCTACGGCGTTTTTGTCCCCAGGTAACAGGCCACCACGTCTTGGTCCGGTCGGACAACATGTCAGTGGTGGCATACATAAATCGCCAGGGCGGCGTCAGGTCACGAAACCTTCACAGGCTGACTGAACGCCTCCTGGTCTGGGCTCAGCACAACCTGCTCTCACTGAGAGCAGCGCACGTGCCTGGTCACCTGAATGTGGGACCAGACAGACTGTCCAGGAACAATGTTCCAGCAGGGGAATGGTCGCTGCACCCGCAGACGGTCCAGCTGCTGTGGAAAACGTTCGGCAGAGCACAGGTGGACCTATTCGCGTCCCACGAAAACGCTCATTGCCCGGAGTTTTTCTCGAAAAGCAAGGACGCGCTGGCTCATGTTTGGCCCCGCTGCCCCCTATATGCTTTTCCTCCTGTCTCGCTCTTGCCTCAGGTGTTGGAACGAATCAGGGAGAACGGATGCCCAGTGCTGCTCGTAGCTCCGCTCTGGACAAACCAGACGTGGTTCCCTGCCCTGATGCAGCTGACCAGCACTGCCCCATGGCCTGTACCATTGAGGAGAGACCTCCTCTCTCAGGCGGAGGGCTCGATTTGGCACCCTCGCCCGGAGTTGTGGTCCCTGCACGCATGGGCCATCAACGGGTACCCGCTAGCCTCCCAGAAGGAGTGTTAAACAAGACTGCGCAGGCTAGAGCTCCGTCTACCAGGCGGCTCTACTCCTCGAAATGGTCTGTTTTCTCTGCATGGTGTCAAGCCCAGAGCTTTTCACCTGTGGAATGCGGGGTTTCGGAAGTACTTTCCTTCCTTCAAGAGCTACTGGATAAGGGCAGGACCCCATCCACGCTCAAAGTATATGTGGCGGCCATAGCAACGTTTGCAAAACCGGTGTCTGGCCAGTCGCTGGGGAAAAACGACTTAGTCGTGCGTTTCCTTAGGGGAGCTCGGAGGCTGAACCCTCCCAGGCCCCCTTCAGTCCCGACGTGGGACCTTTCCACGGTCCTGGAGGCCATGAAAGGCGCCCCGTTCGAGCCAATCCAGCTGGTGGACATGAAACACCTGTCGTTCAAAACAGTGTTTCTCATGGCTCTCGCTTCAGTGAAGCGCATAGGGGACTTACAGGCGCTTTCAGTAAGCGCGTCGTGTATGGAGTTTGGGCCTAATGACTCGAAGGTCATTCTCAAACCAAAGCACGGGTATGTCCCGAAATCCCTCAATACACCGTTCAGGGCCCAGGTAATTTCCCTGTCCGCCCTTCCGGTTCTCAGTGAGGAGGAGGATGCGAGTCTCCTTTGCCCCGTCAGGGCATTGAGAGCTTATGTGTCACGCTCGTCTGTTTTCAGACAGACGGAGCAGCTTTTTGTTTTGTTTGGCGGGCGTTCCAAGGGACTCGCCGCCTCAAAACAGAGCCTATCCAGATGGATAGTGGATGCCATTGCGCTCGCTTACTCTGCGAAGGGCCTACAGTGCCCCTTGGGTGTCAGGGCGCACTCCACGAGAGGCGTGGCCTCTTCGTGGGCATGGTCGAGCGGGGTTTCCCTGCAAGATATCTGTACGGCCGCGGGCTGGGCCTCGCCGTCTACATTTATAAAATACTATAACCTGGAGGTACCCGCCTTACAAGCTAAGCTTTTGGCGGTCTAAAATTCAGTGCTATCTGCCCCGCTGTGCGGCCCAGATGCTGAGTTTACTGCAGCCCCATGAGTGTTGACACACGTATGGCCACCCAGATCAGGCTGAAAGCTTTCACCCTGGCTGCGCGTTTTATTGTCATATGATAGCCCCGCTGGGTGCTTTTTTATAGGGAATGACGCTTCCAGCCTCTCTTCCTCCACTCTATGTGAGTTTATGGTGATTATGCACTACATGAGCCCTGGGCTTCGGCCCCCGGGACTTTGGTGTTGGATCCCTGTACGCACGGCGTGTTGCATTGTGTTCCCCTAGCGTAAGCTATTACGCAGTACGAGAGATACTCTCGTAAGAGAACCTACTCGGTTACTAACGTAACCTCGGTTCTCTCTAGAGAGGGAACGAGTACTGCGTATCTTGCCGTGCTTGGAATACGCTCTGGTTCGCTTCAGCGATAAAAACCAGCTTGTATCAGCCTAACGAGCATATTTATAGGGTGAGACCACGCCCCTTCTGGCGGGACGTGACGATATGGGCGCGAATTGCCCCCATTGGTCATTACGTCACGCAGAGTCTCTCTCGATAGGCTGCTGCATTTGCTGCAGAGCAACCAATAGGCGCGCGAGCTGTTTCGCCTATGTCTGCTTGCTGCTGCAAAGCGTTTTACATTAATAAAAAATTAAGGATAATTTTTGGCTTCAATATCTCGCGGAAAAGAGTTTTTCCCCTAGCGTAAGCTATTACGCAGTACGAGAGATACTCTCTAGAGAGAACCGAGGTTACGTTAGTAACCGAGTACGTTTTCTCAGTTTACATGCAATCGTGCAAACGAAGTTTTCCAAAATCTCCACACGGAGTTTTTAGAAAGAATAGTTTTCAGAGGCGAATTCTCCGTTTGCGTGTAAATGAAGGGCACAAACGAAGGGAAATGTCTCCGTTTTTTCAAAATAACCATGCACGTGTAAACAGGGCCTAATGGGACAATCCTCCTCAAGTAACCTGGGGTTAAGTGGTTTGCTCATGGCCATAATAGCAAATAATGGATCCTCGTTTACTAACTGGTTTAGAAAAAGAAGATCATTCACACACTAGTACTAATTTCAGCTGTCCATCAATAGCAAAAGTCAACAATCTGTTTATTAATTTTTGTTTATTCTTGGTTGATTCTCTCATTCCTGTTCAGTATATTGATTGACTGACTGATTGATTGATTCATCGATTGATTCAGAAATGGATTAATTCATTCATTGAAGATTTGATGTCTTAATTGATTGATTGAGTCATTCACAATGCTTAGTTTAATGACTAACTGATTGATTAATTTGAGTTTTGAATGATTGATTCATTCCCAATATTCAGTAGATTTACTGACAGATTGATTGACTGGTTGATTCATTGATTCAAGATTTGGTGGAATGATTAAGTCATTCCTAATGCATTAGTTTATTGACTGACTGCATGGTTTATTTATTCATTTATCCAAGGTTTGATTGATTGTTCCAATTTCTAATGTTCCGTAGATTGACTGACTGATTAATGATTGAGTCATATCTCCTTTTGAAAGTAACATGGCACTTCAAATAACTATTGTATTATATTGTTACGCCATGCATGGCGACAAATGACTGTTAAAAATGTATGGTCTTTGAATCATTCATTCAAGAGATTTGTTCATAAATGCTGATGCATCCAAAGAAACAAGTAAAGTATTTATGAGTATTTAAGTGAGTCATTGAATCATTCATTCAAACAGAGTTTTTAAAAAATAATTCAGATTAATTAAACATTTTAAATAGACTGCAGCAATTAACATTTTGTAAGAACTTCTAGTAAATTAGATGTTAGTTTGTTTAGTTGTCTGTTCAGAATTGTGGGAGAATCGTTATCTCTGTTTAAAACTCAAAAATTGTGATTCTCAATTGATCATGCAATGATTCAAGATTTGGTGGATTGACTAAGTCATTCCTAATGCATTACTTTATTGATTCATTCAAGGTTTGATTGATTGATTCATTAATGGCCAGTGAATTGACTGACTGTTTGATTCAATGATTGATTCATTGATTCAAGATTTGGTTGACTGACTGAGTCATTCCTAATTCATTACTTTAATGATTCATTGATTCATCTAAGATTTGACTGATTGATTAATTCCAAATGTTCATAGATTGATTCAGTGATTGATTGTTTAATTGTTTCAATGATTGTTTCATTGATTCAATGATTGTTTCATTGATTCAAGATTTGGTTGATTGACTGAGTCATTCTCATTCTTAATGCTTAGTTTATTGATTGACCAATTGATTTATTCAAGGTTTGATTGATCAGTTCATTAATGTTCAGTAGATTAATTGATTTATTGACTGATTACTACATTATTAGCACCATTTTTTTGCTCCCCATGAAGAGCAAGAGTCAGCAATTGCACAGACATGGAGTTTGCATGTGTTCGAGTGGGCGTTTGTTGGCCGTAGCTCTGCTCCATTGTGGGTGTATTCATTCAGTTGTTCGATTGCATACTGCTTTCTGCAGTATGTGAGCAGGTATGTTCATGGTCATCCTTTTTATCGAGAACAGTTCCATTTATCACTGAATTTTCCATACATTCATACTCACGACATCTGCCTCAATCATCTATTGATCTGTATCATTTGCCTTCAGAATTTTCCATCTGCGCTCTCTTTCTATCTCTCTGTACTTGCTCTGTGCAATGTTTAAAAGGATCACAAAGTTTCTGTAATCAAAAACAAGAAAATGTTCAGTTCACACTAAAGAAAACAGCATCCTCTGATGCTTCCTTTATGGCCATTTGTACTTCTCCTGGAATTCTCTAATGTTAGGGGTCCATTCTCCTCAGATCACATCGAATGCTGTACAGAGCCTTTGGCAAGTTGCTTTTTTAGAACAAAAGTTACCTAATGGGGTTCAATGGAGGATTTTGTAACTTTGAGTCACAAAACATTTCCAGCTACAAGTAAGTTTAGCAAAGAGACTAACAACTATAACAGAGACTATAATTGAGACTATAACAATTCATCCTATCATAAAACTGCCAGTCTTCTATCTTTTCAGTCTTGAAACATATATATCACATGGTCATTTTATAAAAATTTGTGGGTTAGAATTTTTTTTTTTTTTTTTTTTTTTTTTTTAGAAGTTTCTTATACTCATCAAGGCAGCATTTATTTAATTTTAATTTTAACACAGACAAACTGTAATAGACTTTAAAATGTAATTCCTAATTGTATATGCAATTTACAATGTAATTTATTCCTGTGATGCAAAGCTGAATTTTCAGCATCATTGCTCCAGTCTTTAGAGTCACATGATGATCCTTCAGGAATAATAATAATAATAATAATTCATCACATTTATATAGCGCTTTTCTGGACACTCAAAGCGCTTCACATAGAAGGGGGAATCTCCTCAACCACCACCAATGTGCAGCATCCACCTGGATGATGCGACGGCAGCCATAGTGCGCCAGAACGCCCACCACACACCAGCTTACTGGTGGAGAGGAGACAGAGTGATGAAGCCAATTGGTATATATATATATGGGGATTATTAGGAGGCCATGGACAGAGGCCACTGGGCAAATTTGGCCAGGATGCCGGGGTTACACCCCTACTCTTTCGAAAGACATCCTGGGATTTTTTGTGACCACAGAGAGTCAGGACCTCGGTTTAACGTCTCATCCGAAGGAAGGAATCACTGGAATATGTTGATTTGCTGCAAACATTTCCAAATTCCTTTTATTGTTCATGTTGAAAAAGTTGTGCTACTTAATTTTGTGGAAACTGTATTGAATTAGTTTTTTTTCAGGATTCTTTGATGTATAGAAAGTTCAAAAGAACAACAGTTTGTAACATTAGAAAAGCCTTTACACTAACTTTTGATCAAAAGTGACAGTTAAATCAAATCAAACATCGAATAGGAGATCCAGTCGCACTTATCTGTCATTAAACAAATAATAAAAAAAGATAATTTAAAATGCTTAACTTATTTTATTGTTTCCTTTTTTTAAAGGGTATTAAAAGGAATTAAATTATGTGAATAAATGAGGAGAAAGGCATTTAAATCACTGTCTTTGGGGAGAGAAATGAAAGAAGCGAGAATCCAAATGGTGAAATGATCTGATAAATAATCAAATATTAAATATCATTTCTTTGTCGCAGCTTGCATATAGCTAAAAAACACTAAATTCATCATTTTTTTCTTTGCTTTTAAATGCATTTCTTATATGGACCAACCTAACACAACACTGTGAAGGTCCCAGGCAGCTGACCACGAGACGAGAGAGCCTGGCAGAAACTGTTGAGGTGAAACCCTTCATTTCAATGGCAGACACGTCTTGTGCTTTTGCATTCCACATGGTATCACTTGATCTCAACTGCTCCTAAGGCTCCTCTTCCAAAAGTGTGTTTTGGACTTGTTTTGCAAATTAAGATCACAAATTATGTGCGTTTTAAAATGCAAATTCCTGTTAAACCGGGTCTCATTATGTGAGGGACACCTACATAAGACTCAGCCTAAACTGATGGGAGCTAAACTAATTTGCTTAAGAATCTCTCTGTGAAACTAATTTGCTGGATTTACAAGAGTATAAAAAATGCAATCGGGAGACGTCTCTGACATGCTTACATGATTAAAATAGAATGTGCAAAGAGATCAAACTGCACCCAAGGCTTTGATGAATGTGACTCAGAAACAGAGGGAAGCTTGTGAAATGAGATGTCTTTGCCACCAGGAGGGGGCACTGTGGTGCTTCTCTGCTAAAAATGCAAGGGCAGAGCGAATTTAAAAGGGGGGGGGGGGGGGGTGTGTGTGTGTCATTAGTGATGCGTATAAAATAGAATTGAAAGTTTTGACATTGACTGAACCCACTTCAGATGCACACATCAAACCATGACTGACTGACAGTCCGGCCGCTAAGATGGAGGGAGTTGCTCTAGGAAAAAATTAGGAGAAAGTGATCAGGCAGTTAGGTTCGATGGCTGAAATTTCCTGGCTGAGAGTACCACGTATAATTGCTAAAAATATACTGTATCTTACACCGTACATCTCCACGAAAGCAACAGGAAGTCAGTGACAAGGTGTCGTAGCAGCTAGCATGTTTGTATAGATATTCAATACCAAAGCTCGCTACAAACCGATGCAGTTGTTGTTACAGTCGAGCGAGCGAGCTCAATTTCACAAAATCCCGAGATGCTTGCATTTGTTAGCGTAACCGATGACATTTAGCGTAGCTGGGCAAGGCACTGTGCATCTGCTGAGTTCCATTGCACACAAACCACTTAGAGTTAAATGAGATTGTAGGCTCAAGTCTCACTTCTTTGTGAAGTCCCACAAGGTCTGCAGAGGGTTTGTCGTTTACGGCAGCGAGAGAAACAGGTGTGCGGAGCAAAGCAGATGATTCTTTAGCTGGAGGCACAGAGCTAACGCTCCAAACATATTATGGTGCGCTCCCTCTGACAATCCATATGGAGTTCAGACACATGAGGGTATTGATTTGTTGGCTAATTAAACCACATCAAGAAACCCTGCCTGCGAAAAATATTGAATTATAGCCCGGGCTGATACCTCAAGCTACGCACATGCATATTAAATCAATAGCTTTCATCAGTCATGCATACGTTCTTGTTGATTAACCGATTGTGATTTATTTATTTTACATGAGCTGACATTCATTGTCTCATTGAAGATGTTTATTTGGATTAGCGTCCATCACGACGCCCCCTACAGGAGCAGGGATGCACTGCGGGCCGGTTCTGATGACATGCCACAGTAATGATAGCCACATCTGGCCTTGGGGTGCCTCTCCCAAGGGCTTGGATGCTCAGCGTCCGTCTGATGACATCGACGGGTAACCCCACACCCATTCTTGTTTTGTTTTTTGGAAATTAGTCCCTAGTGATGCAACAATCTGCAATGGGTTAGGCTTCTAAAAAATAAAATAATTCCCTCACAATACAGAATGTCTAAAATGCAATGTCAAGTTTAGGCCGGTTTTACCTCACCGCTTGATTCTCTCTCAAGTCAAAATTTAATTACTTGAGCCCTGGGGATGTTTAGTTGATTTACTTTCTTCTGTGCTTCAATAACAGCCCATTTTGTAGCTCTCATTTGAATTTGCCAACATCGTCGTGGGTTTCAACCACGCTGTGATGTCTTGCACGAAAAGAGCCATAGAACTGTCAAAGGCCTTGTAATGAACTCGGACCGATATTCGTCTTGTGATGTTCTCTTCATAACCTTGCATCATGCTCACAAGACATCATTCAAATTGCATTGATTGTTTGATAAGTTTTACTGTCTTCTGCGTTAGAATTTTTCTAATTGTCCTTGGTTGCAGCATATTTGCTCATTCTTTGCTCTGTGATGTTCAGTTTGGTGCATCATTCAGACATGAATTTATAATGTATTTAAAAATCCTGGATTGAAATGAGGTAGAAAACAGATTGTAGAATTTAAATTTGAATTTGATGAAGTGCAATTTGTGTTGAGAGTTTAAAAAAGGTATAGACAATTTTTAACAATTTTATGTTTTGGCTAATAGGTGTGTATGATCTCATTCGTACGTTTTTCGTACGATCTGCTTACGCCCATGCCCGGATTGGCTAATCGGGAGCACCGGGAGAATTCCCGGTGGGCCGGTCTGTTTTATTGGCCAGGAGGGCCGGTGTTGTCATGGCACTGGGTTGAATGCTCCAGTCACAGCGCAGCCCCACTATTTTTTTATTGTTATTTTCTCGCAGCCCCACAAAAAAAGTCAGTTGTTAGAGATGTACGTGCGAACAAAAAATAAGAGATACAAAACATGGATAATAGGCGCAAAGGCGGCGCTGAAAAGGCCAGAATAATAAAAAATCTCTAGAAACTCAAGCGGCCAAATAGCCTCAGGGCCGTACCCACCATTGAAGTCTCCGAGGTCCGGACCTCGGTCCTCGAGTGTAATGAACTTTGTGAAATAATTGCCTAATACTCTAATTTGGTGCTGCAATGATTCGCATATTGCGACGATAACCGACCTCATAATCTGAGCTGCTTCAGTAGCTACTCAACACCGGTCGTCGGCAATGGCAAAATGTTTGAGATGACCGATCAAAGCAAGCGGGATTTATGTTCACAGAAGCGCGAGTCGCGGCCGCGCGCGAATCCCAACGCGGCGCTTCACGAGATAAATGCAAGTGGCTAAACAGCTGTTTTACCATAGAAGTTTTAAACGACCGACATAAATAATCAGTTTGCAAAGACTGTATCAATCAAAGGTAACCTAAAGATAAAGAGACTGAGAGAAGAAGAATGAGAGAAGGAGATGGAGATGAGAGAGGAGAGCAGGTAGAGGAATAGCCTATTGCATATTGTGCCCAGAATGAGAATAACTTTATTACAATGGATTCCTATTGATATACATGTTCTTTGTCAATGACAGTGGAAAAATAATATGCCCCCGAACCCAGATCACTTTTGGGACCTTTATTTATAAAACCCTGTGTACGGCTATTGCACTGAATAGAAAATTATATTTTTGAAAGTACAATGAATTACAAGGTTGTACAGAACAGTGCACTATTGCAGACTTATATATTGAGGGTTTAATTACATTATTTTAATATAGTCGGTCGGGAACTAAAGTGGGCCGGTCTAAGGTATGAAACTCCAGGGCTGAAAATTAGTCCCACTCCGGCCCTGCTTATGCCACACAGATTTTTCGGTTAGGGGTGGAATTCTATGCTTACATTTTCTTTCTAAAAATTCTACGTTTCCATACGAATCACATCGAATGCTTACTGAATCGCCACCTTATAAAATAGTATGAGTTTTTCAGGAGACTGGGTTGAAACAACTCAACGCTGGTGGTGTTGTCAGTATATGGGAATGTTGCAGAAAGAGGCGTGACCTCTGTGTTTACCTCCCTTCTGGAGCAGACAGAACTCACACGCACGCATCTTCACATCGTCTGCATCTCAAACATCTGCGGGTCATGTTAAATACCCCCCTGCAGAACCAATACAGCCTTGAGAGACATGGAGCTCTATTGCTAATGCAACTCCAGGTTACATTTACATTATATAATCTCATGAAATGCGGTTGAATTTGGCTGTGGTGTGGTGGTGGAAAAATGATTGTTTAAACATTCATTTGTGATATTAGTCTCACGTTGCCGAATAAAATGGCACAAGATCTGGACAAAAATACGAATACGAGGTTTACGCCTGACCTCGTATTCCATATTTCATAATTTGTATTACTTTTTCCTAAATCATAACTATTGGTGGTCACCCTTTATATCTGTCTCTGTTTTGCAAATATTTAACCAATAAAAGGTATTTAAAAGAGCTTGTGACTAAAGCTTGTGACACCATTGGATGCTCAAACCCGCCTTTTTCGTGAATGAAGTGCTGCACACGTTTTGGATCGTCTCGGATGGTTTGCAATGCAAGGGTTTGTAAAGATCTGTTTGTTTGAATAAGTAGTGCTTTCTTTACACAATAAACACTATGTATATATCTATAAAGGCTAATGTTTTATGTATTTGAGGAGCAGAGAAGATGGAAAAAAATACTATGGAAGTCAATGGGATCCATCAACTGTTTGGTTACCCATATTCTTCAAAAGATCTTCTTTTGTGTCCAGCAGAAGAAAGAAATTCACACAGGTTTTAAATAACTTGAGGGCGAGTGAATGATGACAGCATTTTCATTTTTGGGTGAACTAACCCTTTAACTTCAATAACAATTTTTTTTTTTTAATTGTGCAGCAGGGTTACTATCTATTCTAGGTAACAAAAAACTCAAAGCAAAATTTTCATGACTTGCTATAAAATAAATGTTAACTGAAAGAAAATGATATATATATATATATATATATATATACATTTTTTTAGTTTAACTTGATGTCTAAAAATTAAAAACTTTCTAAAAAAAGTTGCTGCCTTAAGTTTTTAAGTACAATCAAACTGGCATTAAACTGACAAGTTGAATCTTGTATAACTTATAAAAAAAAAGTTGAAAATTGCTCAGGATGTCAACTTATTGATCATATAAAATTAGTTTTACAGTGTATTAAAAAACTAATAAAAATGACAAATTAAGAATCTCAATGATACTAAAATATCACTGCGCAGCAGTTCATGTGAACGGCTGTACATAAAAAAATAAAAAAAACCCTGAAAAATAGCAGCAATGTCCGTAGATTTACAATGAAGTTTACACCAGACTGCAACGAAGCCCAATTAAAGTAGCTTCACGTCGAAATTCTACGAGAGTTGAATGTGGAGTAATGCAAAATAATGATAATTCATAATTAGGATGTTCGTCATGAAATCTTCCATTGTCAGAACAACCCATTAAAAAAAGATAATTGATCACAGAGGGAGAAATTGGACCTTGAAGTGTTTTGCTGAGTAGAAATCCGTGTTGGGGGAAAGGAATCATTTTTAGCATTCACCACAAGGACTCATCTAGAGGGAATTACCAATCAATCTCGGGGACGTTGGTTTAGCAGATAAATCGCGATGTCAGTTTTGTATGCATGCTGCCATGCGATCATTAGCCGCGGTGCTCCCCGGAGCTAACGCGGCCATAGCAGCTAATCAGTAACCATAATAGTCGTTTACGGGTTATAATGGACACACTTCATAACTGTCAGTCTCTGGAACCTGTGCACGGAGCCTTATTGGCTATGAAGCACAAAAAAAGTGAGGGAAAATGTCGCAAAACCCACAAGCTAAGGCCCTAACAGCGCTCTACATGGTGATAATGGGAGAGCTAATGCCCTTAAAATCCAGATCTCCTCTTGATTCAAGCCCTTTCAGAGAAGTATAGTGTGGCTTTTCTTGGATGCACTAAAGAGCAGGCAGTTCATCATAATTAAGGCAACTTTATGAAAGCAGCTCCCGGGCTGCACTACCTGTGTTAGATGTGTCATCTTTATTAGCCCAAGCATGCTAAGCCAAGCTCTCCATGCACTAATCCCTAGCTAAAGAAACAGCTTTCAAGGAATTAACATCAAAAGTAGAGCCTAGCATGCCGGCGGGGGAGCTTTCACCAGTTTCAGCCGCAGCTATCTCGCAAGTATTTCAGAGGCTCAGGGATGAAGAGGAAGTTAAACTTAAACTTGCTCCTTGTTCCACCATAAGTCTTTGACCTTGTTCTCAGGTTCCTCTAATAATCCCTCCTCAGATGTGCGCAGATCTTCACAGGATTCGAGAGGGATCCGGGAAGCGGATGCTGCAGGGGTCGCTATGTTCCCCCTCGGGCAGGTCTGTGATTTCCCAATCCATGTAGCACTTATTTCAACCTATGATCATCTCAACCTATGATCAAGTCCAGAGTTGAAATCGTGGGCGATTCTAGGAATTGAGCCTTTCTGAACACTTAAAAAAATCTAATATTAACCAATATGGTACTGATATGTCTTCCGATTGCCTATAAATATACATATGCAACATCATTGCTTTACAAAGCAAAGAAATGTACAAGTATGTCAGCAACTGTGCTATATTTGATTGTACTTTTTGTGATTTGTACTGGAAAGGAGAGTGTCTGGATGAAAGAGACACAGAAGAAGAATCCATATACTGTATATGCGGAGGCTGCAGTTCGTGGCGCATATTGCTAGAGGGACGGATTATACTTATTGTAATAAATTTAAAGTTTTGAACAACTAGTAAGGTGCGGATTCTGAGTGAAATAACCTCAGATATCCTACTGGAACTGAGGGATCAGATAATCACAGATTTTTTAAAAAGGCTGACAGCTTAATTGCAGATTTTGAAGGGATCAGAGATGAATGATGGGGTCTGGCAATGTCGATGAATGAAATGATGGACTCTGGTACTGCATTGACTCAGAAACATGTCAATGTTGTATGTCTTGGTCATTCTGTTTGTCCTGTCATACAGAGCATTTCCCGTATGTCTGAAAAATTAATGCTATTATCTGACAATGGGGATAGTAAAGAATTTAACGATTCCAGTTCCATAACGACCCAATTAATGATTATTAATGGAAGATATTTGTACAGAAATGCTATTCCATTGCAAATGATGAGATCATTTCAATTAAACACATTCAAAACACTTGCAAAAAAGGTGTGTTTACACTGATTTCAATGAATTTTCACAGTCTCTTTAGAAGCGTCATAAATACAATTAAATAACCAGCCTTATATTATTACACAACAACAATAAACAAACAAAAATTGTGTTAACATATTCCATTCATCACTATTTATAACACTACTGACAAAACACTAACGACCGGTCAGTACACTGATTTAATCTCAGTAAGTTGTAAGCTGTATGTGTTTGATTCACTAATAAGAATTGACTACTTAGAGTCTTTTGCTTCAGGAATCAGACTACACTCTTTGCAATGTGACTGCATCTGAATTCACATATATTCTCTGTGCAGGTAATTTGTTTGAATAATTACTTCACAACCATTAAAAAGCATATTCTATATAGTATGAATGTGTGTCGTATGTCATGTGACTAACAGTGTCAGCTGTGTCACTTCACTGCCATTCACAACTCCTCTCTCGTGGCCTCATGGGATAGTAAAGTGTCACTTCCGAATCTTAGGTACCAGAAGTAGTAAGTCATCTGGGTATATTTTAGCTATATGAATACAGTAAATTGGTGCTGAAGCAGGTTGTTAGAAGGATTGGAGGATCCACTCCAATAATACAAATAATACTTATTAATTGGCCTATTCTTTAAATTCTTCTAAAAATTTCTTGGAATCAGCAGCTGAAATCATTTTGGACAATTCTGATATAAGAGTAGAACTACATGTTATGTCTATGTAACATCCTAAACTGTAAAATGACTGTAAAGCTATGATATAAACAGCGTAAGTTTTACAAACTTCAGCCTAATAAATGATTATGTATGTTATATATGATTGGTCTGAACAAAAAAACGGCAGACGGGCTAAATGAAAATGCAAATACTGAGAATAGGCACTTAAGGAAAAGCAAAATGAACCCCAAATAAAAACTACTTGGGCGAATCATGTGAATGGTCTATTTTAACTCTTTTTTAATATGTAAAGTTGCCAGCTACCACCAGCATTTTTGATAATTTTCACAAATTTCACAAACAGTGAAAACACGGAAAGCAATGTCAGGGAAGAGATAGATGATAATGATAGAATATTCCCTCAGTGGCGTGTAAAGAGTATATGTAAGGGTGAGGTCAAATTTAGAGTTGCTCGGCAAAAAATTCACAGGTGAAATCCAGTCATTCCAAAAAGAATCCACACAATCGGGAGTTTCGTATGAGGGCGTAAATGTTCAAGTTGGCTGTGTGAACTGGCCGCATTGACCAACAGAATGTTGCTTGGTTTGTGACTTCTGTGTGAGCCGTGCTATACACTATTGACAATAGAAAATGGACCCTGACATTTTTGCTAATGTGACCATACCTCGAGAACAGCGAATTTCACCAAAAGCCGACGAGTTTGCAGGTTTGCACTGAAGAAACCGGAACGTCAACCGGTTCTTTTTGGTTTTGAAAATCACTATGAAATGTATAGCTCTGTATTATTTATGCAGGTCAACTATTGTCTCATTTCTTTCTTATTTTATTTCTCCCAAGGTATTTTAGATGAAACATCTGTTGCCACCCTCAAACCCAAGACTGATTGAGAGAGCTGTCAGCATCACGGCAACAAAGCGCACAGCTTATTGCATTGTTTGCTACCCGGCCCCAATGAGCCCTATTACAGTAGAGCGCTCTGCATGCTGATGTTCAGAAGCGTTCAGACCCTCGGTAATTTAATTCAAGGCCTTCTGCACCTTTTCAACGAACCAACCGAACCATCTCTCATCTTTTCCACCTGGGCGTCTGTTTCGCACCAAGCTTGCTTTCACAACCAGGAGAATTAGCGCAGCGGTTAGAAAAGAAAAAACGGCATAAAAAAACGTCGACATGGTTTCAAGCAACTGCGTCGAGTCTGTGTAAACGAAAACACGGCTGCCGCAGACGTTCGCAATACTCACTCCAATCTGTGTTTTAAGTGAACATCTTGTTCTGAGAACTCGGTAAACATAGCAAGTTATCTCCCGAGCTGTACCTGAATGCTTAACTACTGTGACAGCCCAACCTGCTCGCAGAAATGACTGACGTCCCGGCGCATTTCCACATTTGTTTCTGCTCCTCAATCTGTTTTATCTGTCAGTCTCTTCACACCTATCAAGACGCTGTCTTCAGGATAAAAGCTGCTGATCACCAGCCTGTGTTTGAAGCGCACGGTTCAAATTGGCTGAAATAAAATCGCAAAATGAAACCTGTCGGAAAAGATTGGGTATTTTAATCTGCACAGGATATTATCCTTTCAACGGTAACCTGCAAAAAGTTTAGCTTAATTCCTTTCATTGCAGAGCAATAAAAAGGAATCAATTTGCAATCAAAATGATGTACTAAGCCTGGTGTGAGCTACATGATTTTTTTTTTTTTAGAACTGTTTGGTTGCATCTCTAGTGTTGTGGAAGTCAGCCCAGCATGGTGTCGGAGCGAGGCAGTGAAACCCTGATTACTTCAGTGGTTTTGTAGCATGACTGGCCACTTCAATCTGACTTTTGACTTTCGAAAAATACTGCTGAAAGGAAACGCAACGAGATTTACAGCAAAATCCACTGATGAATCGTACAAGAGGCAGATAAATGAACAAAAATGTTCAACCGAACACTTGTCTTGGTGCCTAGCATGCTTGACACTGCTAAAGAGCTTTCAGATTGCTTTGTATTATAGTCAGAAGTAACTCTAAGGTATTTTGAGAGTCAACGATCTAAACCAGAAAGAATATATTGAGATGAGAGAGAGAGAGAGAAACACATAATCAACACATGATACATGTGTCTGTTATTTAGGCCAGCGTGAGGAAAGGATAATAGATAGTTCACCTTGAAAGCCATTCAGACAGCACAGCCAAATGTTTCACTCATAATTATCTGTAACACTTTACAATAATAGTACATGAATAATCATGTACTAATACCTGAATTAATAATTACTTTACTATGAACTAATGATGAGTTAAGACATGTACTAATGAGGAACTAACCTTAACTACGACATGAGTCATATGAATTCCTGTATGAATATACCATCTTAACTACACGTTAGTACACCAAAACAATATCCCATATGCAATAAAAAAACAAACAAAAAAAACCAACAACGCACATTCCCCTTCACTTTATACCTACAACACTAGGTACCTTGTTTTTTGAAGCCCAAAGTCCGGTGTATGGCTTAGCGTAAGCTTAGGTGAGAGTAGACACCATTTGCGGTTCAAACAAATAGATCTGGGCAACAAACTAAAGGTCCTCTGACATTTCTCTTTATAATTTCTCATTTTAGACTTCTAATTCGTGGGTGTTTCATTTTGCTCTATCCTCTGCGTTTCCACGTTTGCCAATACGTCATGCGTCAGGTCAAAGTTCACTCTTCCACAGGAACTAGACTCGCATATGGCAGTTACTGGAAGCCAGTCTGTCTATAGCTATTTTTCTTACAAAAACGCATCACCGCAACACACCACCTGGAGCCGTATGGAGCACTTTTATGATGGATGGATGCACATTTTTGGGCTTCAAAAAACAAGGTACCATTCACTCCCATTATAAAGCTTGGAAGAGCCATGCAGGATATTTTTTAATATAACTCCGATTGTGTTTGGCTGAAAGAAAAAAGTAATATATGTACACCTAGGATGGCTTGAGGGTGAGTAAAGTATGGGATCATTTTCACTTTTGGGTGAACTTACCCTTTAAACACCACACAAATATTTGAACAGATTTTGATGACAAATTGCAGTATTTTTTAGCATATTGTAACTGCACATTACTGATAATGTGATTCTATTATTATCTGGCATTTTTCACAATATTTGGTCAGAGGGACAGAGTAATAGTGAAGGGAACAGTATGCATTATGTGAATCTATTTAAATCAATATAGTAAATTAAAATAGAATAAAATAATTTTATTGACCTATTTTATGACCTTTAATATTTTATAAAGACATGACAAATTTCATTTCTTGCTTTTTTTCTTTTGAGGTAAAATGTGACTTAGAAATGTTTTGTGACACCCTGCTTCTTTTATGAGCAGCGTTGCTCTTGGGATCACTAAATCATTGCACTAAATCATTGCACTTTAAGTAATTGTCATAACTGAACAAAAACATGGAAATAGGTGAGAAACCTTCAAGAAGAGCTTAATATTTGCCATGTTATTTATATTGGAAGGGGTTAAGGCCAGTGGTTTTTAACAGGGGGCCTCAGAAATCTTCCAAGGGGGCCGTATGATAACTTAAAGGTATGACCATTAATAAATGATTATTAATATTAAAATAGTCTCAATCTAAATTGAAATTGAAATGCCAAAAAAAAACCCAAAAAACCAAGATGATGAAAAAGTTTCCATTTTTAGGTGAACTAAGTCAATTTAGCTTGCTAGATGTTAGATTTATTACAGGAATTGTTGTCTTTAAGATAACTTTAAACTTACTGATCATGTTTGATAATTAAGTAGAAAATAAAAACAAATGAGTTTGATTAACAGTTTAGGTCTTTGTTTATCATTTTAATTATTAAATGTCATCATAAATAAAAAAAGCAAAGCATTAATCATCCTTAAAAAACAATAAATCCATTTAAATAAGCATTTCACTAATCAAAAAAGTTTTACACAAAGAAATACTGTATCTAATACTTTAAAAAATATTTGTATATTATGTAAACTCAAATGAGTTCAAGACTCCAGAAGCCTAATAAAAGCTGTTTTATTTCACATACAACAGGTCACCGTGACCAACTGAATGCTACTTGCAGTACTTCATCTTCCATTATTGTACGTTTTGCATGTAAAATAAACAAATTGTAACGTTAATATAAAATAGTGCATGGTAGTACATTGTAAAAAAATATGATTTATAAGTAACGACAATTTTTTTTACATTGCTTTAATTTTTTTATAAGTTATACAAGACTCAACTAATTTTTTAAGTCAGTTTAATATAATTTCAGTTGAACATCCAAGTTGATTGTACTTAAAAGTTGAAGGCAGCATTTTCCATCAGAACTACATGTTTCATCTCTAGAAGAAGTTGTCTATTGCAATTACATACATTAAAGGAAATAATTCCTTCTTAAATTCTTGACCATTCCATCAGAATTTACTTTAAAACGCTCTTATTTACTGTATATGGTGATCGCTCAAAGACAAGCAGAGGCAGGAAGTAAGAGGAGATCTGGACCGTGGTGATTTTTACATGTGCTGGGCGCCGGTGACCCAAGCTGTGCGTGGGCAGGTGAGCCGAGACAACTCGTTACTGTGAGCTCCCACGCTTCCTAAACAGATGGATGCAGGCTCACACGCACACATTCACATACACACAGATGGCACACATGGACAATACACACAACCAACCAACACACTAACTCACCTTAATTAATGGTCCTATCAGGCGACCTGACACACCAAATTATCAAATCTAAGTGCCAACCTCCCCATACGGTCACATTCATTGTCCCAGATTTATTTACGCCACTTATTCACCCAGTTTTAGAAATGTTTTTGTTCTTGTTGCACCTCATTTTTTTTCTCTCTTCACAACACATATTTCATATTTGGTGTCCAAGAATGCTAATTTCTTTGTAATGAATGGCTTCTTGCCCATTCTTCCATGTAAATTCTTCTGCCAAATAACTGGATTGCCATCGGACTGAAATTTTCAGGTCATACCACAGATTTCTGGTTGGAATTAGATCTGGGCTCTGGCTGGGGCGTTTGTGAGTGCCAACCTTACTTTTCAAGTTATTTCATCAGCTTGTGCTGCGTGATGTGGGTCATTGTCCTGGTGAAAAATGTATCTTTAAAATAAATACTGTGCGTTGACTAAAACAGGTTCTACTGAAGGATTTGCCTGAATTTGGCTCCATCCACACTGCTCTAGCTGGCAACAAACGTTTCTTTTTTTCTTTTTTTTCAAGGTGCTGGTGTGTTTTTAGTTTGTGCCAAACATAGCACATTCTTTTCAGGCCACAACTCAGTAGACCACAACATTTTCTTTCAAAAGGTTTCAGGTTTTGTCACATGGCTTCTAGCTATCCCCAGGCGTGACTTAATGTTGGCCTTCTTCAGAAGTAGTTTCCTTCTAGCCATTCTCCCAAAGAGGCCAAATCTGTGAAGAAAGTGTTGATGCCTGGACAGGTTCTTCCATTTCAGCATAAAATCTCTTCAGCTCTGTCAGTGTTGTAGCCAGCTCACGGTCACCTCTCAGACAAAAGCCCTTTTTGTCTGGATGCTTGGGCTTTTAGGATGACCTGATTGTAGCGCTGTCTGGATTGGGCTATTTTTTTTTTTAGAAGTTCATTCCTGGACGACACAGTTCTACTATACATCTGTTTCTATTTTTGATGAGCTGCAAAGCTACTCAACCAAAGTAGTCTTCAGCTTTTGTCTGAAATAAAATGATTTAATTTGCAAAAATATAGGAAAACACTTTTTTTTAAAAGCCCAGACAATCTAAAAATGAAGAAACAACATCAATTGCAAGATAAAACCACTGCTTTAATGAAAACAATTGGTAAACATTTCGATCACGTGACCATAGTTAATGATTAGTGTAGGAGGATCCTATTATGAGGAGTCACATGGTAAATGGACTGCATTTTCACAGACCCAATGGCCAACAAAGCGCTTTACAATTTTGCCTCACATTCACCCATTCACTCACTCATTCATTCATTCATTCACCGACGGGCGACGGCAGCCATGCAAGGCGCCAGCCAGCTCGTCAGGAGGAGCTGGGGTTAGGTGTCTTGCTCATGGACACCTCGACACTTGGTCAGGTGGAACCGAGGATTGAACCACCAACCTTCCGGTTTGTAGACAACCCACATGAACCACTGAGCCACTGCCGCCACATGATTACATGGATCACATGACCAACCAAACTAGGGTCTAATAACAATCCAAACAACATATTTGAACAACATGAAATGTCCTCTCTGCATAATCCAATAAAGTTTCAATAATGGAGTTTTTTGGTCTACATGTCTTAAGGAGCCGTGAGTTCTTGGCTATTTGCAATTATAAAACAATTAGTTTTGGCCCTCAAATCCATTTTTTTTTTAAATTTTGTGATGCCAAGGACCACCTGCCTATATAAATTCAGATATACAGTACATTTCAAAACTCATTTATACTTATAATAGACATACTGTCACAGTAAAAAAAAAAAAAAAACATGTACTACGCAAGTACTAAGTATGTAAACAGTGTGGAAATGCAGTAAATGTGAAACCCAAAGCCGGCGTGGAGTAGCCGAACGCAATGGATAATCACAACTTTACTGATGTCCAGCTGATATTTCTTATTATAAACTGTTTTAATATTGAAATGTAATTTATTTCTGTGAATCAAAGCTGAATTTTCAGCATCGTCACTCCAGTCTTCAGTGCCATGTGATCCTTCAGAAATCATTGTAATATGATGATTTGTTGAAAAAAAAAATCCATCTTATTATGTTGAAAACAGCTGTGCTGCTTAATAATTTTGAATAATCCATGATGATTTCCTTTTTAGGATTGAGTAAAAGAAAGAAACAGCATTTATTTTAATTAGGCATCTTTTGTGACAAAGAATAAAGGTTCTTGTTGAATAAAAGTAAAAAAAAAAACATCTTACTGGCCCCAAACTTTTGTTTGCAGATGCATGTTATTATATATTATTGTGGGGGTGTTTCTTTGCAGAGGGTTAAAAGCTTTGTTAGTCTTTTGATAAACTTCTCCAGGTTTTTTTTTATCACTATAACTTCACCTTGACGTCTCGCAGAAACCTCTTTGGTCTTTGTGACAGCCTTTGTTTTGAGATCTCACAAAGTCAGAGATATTTATTTAGCAATCAAACAACTGAACACAGGAGGTGGTGGATTCAAGAACACATATGCGCCTTGTTAACACGAGGCTCAATCTCTCAAGATAATTGAATATCTCTCTCAATTTAGGCTGTTAGCAATTACATCATTTTCAGGATTAATTCCTTTAGTCATATTATAGAGAGAAGTTTTTAGGAGAAAAAAAAATCCTCTGTGAAGGTTTCAATCTGATATCGATAAAGCAGAATGAGGAGCAATCGATGTAAGTTGAAGCCACAGCATGTTGCACGAGGACAGTATTCTACTTCTTCAGAGATGTGAAAGCGAGAGTGACTGATCGGGTTTCTGGCATAGATTAGAAAACACAAGAGCCAAACAAATCATTTTCAATACGGTGGTCTCTGAGAGACAGGCAGTCCTGACCACTCCACCACCACAGGGGTTCCGGCCATGACCTGGACTTTTATAGCACTGTCTTGTCAACCATCCAGGGTCAAGAGACTCTTTAGAGTTCAAGCACACTGAGGCAAGAGAACTCTTGCCTGCTGCTCCCTGCATTGAGCCCTTACTGGCCGACAAAGCACAATAATCCACATTAGATGCTCCAGTGGTGCTGGTGTCTACTGGGGCCCACAGTCGATTGACTGAGCTGAACCTTCTCCATACACAGGCCCACACTGTGTGATTGACAGCCATATTGTTGTAGTCCCAGCTTTCTCTGGCCTGTTGTTGTGGCGCGCAGCGGGCGCTGCTGTGTGCGTCCCCTTCTGTGCGGGTAGGGGGCGGCCAGGGGGGTTTAACTTACATCTGCGGGTGGCATATTCGAACATTTAATGTCTTCATATGCAGGATGTTGGTCTTGAGACAGAGGGTGATGCCATTGCTGAAGGGTCAGAAGGTTTCATTGCTTTGTAGCCCTGCTGAAAAGAACTAGCATGGATGTCCAAAATGGTTAGTTCTTGTTTGGTGCTGGTGTAGCCAGTGGCCATGTTGTTCAGCAGTAAAAAATGTTGATTATGGTTGTCCGTTTCATTATTCTCTATTGGCTCAGTGGTTCATGTAGGTTGTCTACAAACCGGAAGGTTGGTGGTTCAATCCCCGGTTCCACCTGACCAAGTGTTGAGGTGTCCATGAGCAAGACACCTAACCCCAGCTGCTCCCGACGAGCTGGATGGCGCCTTGCATGGCTGCCGTCGCCCGTCGGTGTATGAATGAGTGAGTGAATGGGTGAATGTGAGGCAATATGTAAAGCGCTTTGGTGGCCAGTGGGTCTGTGAAAGCGCTATATAAATGCAGTCCATTTACCATTTAATCATTTATTCTGAATTCATGAAGCTTTGAATCAGGCCAAGTATTCAGAGTGTGGGGTTATTTTCTTGTAAAGTGTAATGGTAACAATTTAAATAATTGTATTTGTTTAATTTGCAGCTTTCTGGAATACTTGATTCTGATTGGTGAATCAAGCACATTTAGCAGTAAGATATTTCCTCAGCGTTGTCATATAAGTCTGTTTTTTCAGGAAATTTTCAGAATTTTCAACTAAAAAACGTTTTATGTGTTTTGGCTGTTCATTTACATGACAACATTTACATGTTCATTTATTGCTCTTAGCTTTAAGCTAATATACAACTTAAAGGGATAGTTCACTTTGAAATTAATTTTTGATATGTTTTAGCTTACCTCAAGGGCATCCAAGATGTAGGTGTCTTTGTTTCCGCTGTAGTTTCAATTTTGATATTTTTAGGTCAAACCGTTCTTGTCTGTCAGTCATATAATGCAGGTCTATGGTCACCACCTTAAAGAGCATGCACAGAGAAGTCCAAATTAAACATGATTTAATGACTCGTAAATGTAAGTACACATTGATTGCCTAAGACACGAAACGAGCGGTTTGTGTGAGAAAACGAACAGTATTTATATTGTTTTTATACCTCTTGTAAACACAGCCACGTCCAAGTGATCTGAGGGCGCGGGCGCGGGCGCTTCGGTCTGCGCAAGCGCCGGAAGTGATGTCACTCATTGTTTACACAGAACAGAGATTGTAGGTAAGACGGCTAATTATAATGGTACTAATTTGCGCTTATCCGGGATGTTTAAACCGTCGTAAAAGAAAACAATTTAAAAAAATAAAAAATAAAACAATTGTATGAGTGACGTACACGCGCGAGAGATCACTTCCGGCGCTTTCCGGCGCTTGCCGAAAATAACAGAAGCGCCCGCGCCCTCAGATCACTTTGGACGTGGCTGTGTTTACAAGAGGTAAAAACAATATAAATACTGTTCGTTTTCTCACACAAACTGCTTGTTTCGTGTCTTAGGCCATCAATGTGTACTTACATTTACGAGTCATTAAATCATGTTTAATTTGGACTTCTCAGTGCATGCTCTTTGAGGTGGTGACCATAGACCTGCATTATATGACTGACAGACAAGAACGGTTTGACCTAAAAATATCAAAATTGAAACTACTGTGGAAACAAAGACACCTACATCTTGGATGCCCTTGAGGTAAGCTAAAACATACCAAAAATTAATTTCAAAGTGAACTATCCCTTTAATTTCAAATCAATATAATATTTCATGTCCAGGTATTTATTTTGCCATGTCTGCTTCCTGATAACCTTGATAATTTTGTGATAAAGTGACTGCACATTATCCTTTACGTATTAATTACGATTAAAAAAATATAAAAAATAACCTTTTACAGAATGTAATAATATGGTTAATGTTAATTCATAAATATACTATTGTGCATTGTTAACTCCTGTTCATTTTTACAATTTATAAATGTTAGATAAATAAATGCCCTTAATGTATTGTTTAGTTTGAGATGGATGATGCATTATGAACCATTTTGTAAAGTATTGCCAGTTTAACTTTAACCAGTTGGACAATTATTTCATAAATGGTACAAAAAATGTCAGTAGACATTTCTAAATATTAATGTACTTACTTCCACTTTTTCATATTAAATTGAATTCCATTAAAACTCTGCAACATAAAAGGTCTTTTCCTTGTACAAACTCAATAATTAAATGCAGGCCGTGTCAAAAGAAACTAGATTAGGCGAAACCAATTACCACTTGTTCAAGGAGTTTTTTCTTCTTCTAAAAGGCTAAAGAATAGATGTATGATTGTGGCTTAAACAGTGTATGTTGGACGGCTACGAGGGATCTGCGCTCGTTTCCTCAAAGGTCTTCGGCTGGCATTCAATCGCATTGTTACTCGCATTCTGCTCAGTAACCATGGAAACCAATGTAATAATCACACATGAACAGTTACAAGGTTCCCCACCATAGAGAGAGCTGTGTGCTAAGATAACCGAAGTGTGTGTATTAGTGTGTGCTGGCACATAGCAGCACATTTCTGTTGTGCGCTGGTGCTTATGCCGAGTGTGTGCGCTGCTGAACTGTGCGCAAAGATAACTCAAATGAATGCAGTGTTAGTCTACAGACACATTATGATAGCCGAGCTTTTCCCCCAGCAAAGCCAAAGATCTTCCCCTGGGTGAAACACAGCAACAGCCTTGCATCATTACAAACAAAACAATACAAGCAAACATATTGCTTCGAGAGGACTGTGATTCTAATAAAGATCGAGTCTGGATGTTTGTTTTCTACAAACACTTTGTGACAGTGTCAGGGCAATTAATAATCTACATTACACAGCGCTCGTCGAGCCACTGGGCAGCAAGGGTCCAGCAGGCAAGCAAAGCTTTTAATACGACACGGCCTGGAGAATATAATTAAACACCAGTAACAGAGTTAATGTGGATTCCCGCCCATTTCCTCTTTCAGGTCCAAGGGAACACGAGGTTAACCAAACGGACATTAATCCAGCATTCCACTTATTCCAGTTCGCTAATGATTTGAATGGCAAATAGAAATTAAACACTCTTAAAGGTTAAAAAAATTAAATTCTGTCATTATTTACTCAGTTAACAGTCTCTTCAGTATCAGTATCTTGTTCTCTTATTGTTCCATATTTTTCTTACTGTGTTGAAATATGGGGGCATGCCTACACCACAAACACAAAACCCATTTTTATTTTACAAAAAAAAGCTATAAGGATAGTCAATCATTCACCGTATAATGAACCGACAAATGCTATATTCTGTAAATTTAAAGCAATAAAATTTTCTGATTTAGTCAGTCTGAATACTGCCGTTTTTATGTTCAAAGTTAATAGGAAAATAGTGCCTGAAAATATTCTATGTTTGTTTGAAAACAGGCAACAGAAATATAACTTAAGAGGAGAGAACATGTTTAAAAAACAGATGGTCAGAACAAACTTTAAAATGAACACCATCTCGGTAAAAGGGGTCGACTTGTGGAATGGTCTCACTGATGATATTAAGAGGAGTAATTCCATTCATTACTTTAAAAAACAGTTTAAAATCTTAATTTTTGACAAATATTCGGATGCTTAAGAAAAATTGCCCAAGATAAGTTTATGTATAATTGTTGTGTTTAGATTTCAATAATATAAGTAATAAATAAATATTTGTAATCAAGTGCAGAGGTTTGTATGTATGTATATATGTATGTATATGAGTATGCAGTATGTGTATAGGAATGAGTGTATGTTTGCATATGTTTATACATGTATATTGTTTATGTTCAAATTTTGATGGGTAGATGTTGATGTATATGATGTAAATAGGGTAGGCGTAATAAGCCATGGCTTCAGCCTACACCTGTTCGGTTACCTTCTTTGTTTGTAATGAATTTGTTGTATATATTCTGTTTTATGTTTAGTAACCGAATAAACCTTTATTATTATTATTATTATTATTATCTTCCATAGTATTGTTTTCCCTACTATGGAAATCAATGGCTTCTGGTAGTCTGGTTACCAACTTTTGTTCAAAATATCTTCTTTTGTGTTCAACAGAAGAAACTCATAGGTATGGAACCCCTATCGTAATGTATGTCCAAATGCTTTCCAGAAGAGGGCGGAGCCTTTACAAGCTAGTGCCTTGGATACTCAACCAAAAACTAAAACATCTGTTTGGTTTTGATTATCATCTCTCACGTGACATTGCAGTTCTTCATCGTCATGAAAGTTTATTATCTGGATGTCAAACGGTGCGTCCCGTGAATATGAAACTCATTTCTCTTTCACGTCTTATTGCTCTTAAACTGTTAAATACACACAAGGTTATGTCAAAAACACACAAAGTTCACATAAACACAGTCGTAAACCGCAAGTAAAGAAATCACATGTGTATATTAGATCTGTGTATTAAAGTGACAGCAGTGTTACGTACATTACCTATTGCTACATATGCTGATAATATGAATCAAACAATAAAAGAAAAACAGAAAATCACTCAATGCTCTTGAATAAATTACCTTTAGTAGCTATAATAAGAACACAGTTGAATTCTACTGTTAAATGCTCTGGCGAGCAATTAAACATGGTGGACTGTGTACAGCTCACTCGGGGCGGGTCTATGCTAATAGGGCAGAGTCTGTAAGCAATCATGGGCGGGGCCTAAGCATTTGTGTCATCAAAAAAGCTACAATCTGCAAACAGCCTGTTCTGAGACACTGCTTATGATTTATGGGGATTAAAAAAAGACGAGTGGGTGGATTTTTATCATTATAGGGTGGTTGTGTACACACACTGCCAACACACATTTATGTTTAAACACCATGTTAAAGTGAATTTTGCACAATAGGTCCCCTTTAAGATTACATTTAAAGTATTTTGACGTACATCTGAGGGAAACAGACATTAGGCATTGACTTGCAGTCGATTGTAAGAAATAGCTGGGTTTTAAGCAAACTAAATGATTGGAGGGGTACACATCACCAGAGAGAAGTCTGTTATTACAATGTGAAATTCTGATTAAACATTTAAAAAAAAATATATATATATATATATATAAATATTAAATAAAAAAGTAAAAATGAAACATTAATATAGATAAATCATTCACAATTATATATATATAACATGCATTTACAAATAGATAGGGCGAACTTACATGTCATGCTGCTGGTGAAGTTCAAATCAGTTTTTGTAACTAAGCAACAATAAACACAATAAAAGTAATATTCATGTATATGATAGATTGTTTTCTGTAATTAGTCACTTTTTAATAATGCAGTATTGTAACACATACATTTTTTAAAACATTTTAACAAACAGGTATTTCATAAACGGTGCAAAATTGGCATTTCTAAATATGAATAAACACTCACACTAAGCATTTTTCCATACTGGATTGAATTTCAAATCCTTTATCTTGTCACTGAGGCTGTACCCTCAAAGGTACACTTTTGTACCATATCTGTTCCTAATGGGTACATGTTAGTGCCCTAAAGAACCTTAAGGGATAGATGAAATATACAGGTGTATCCTTGAAGGTGCTGATTCAATGACAAGCTCTTGTACAAAGGTACCATTTTCACACATTTTTTTCCTGACAGTTTTAATCTCAAACTTGCCGAATGTACACTACTGTATATAAAATGAAAAATGGTTCTTGATAAAAAGAAGCTGCTAAAGTGCATCAAAGAATTCAAATGACCTTTATTTTTAAGAACATAATGGCATATCAAAGATGTTTTCGGGTAAAAGGTATTGGGTAGTTTTTAGATGATATCTAACAACATTAACACTCTTAAAGGGACAGTTTACTCACAGGTGAAAATTCTGTGTTCATTTACTCAACCTTATGTTGTTTCAACTCTGTATGATATTCCTTCTTCCGTTGAGCATAAAAGAAGATATTTTGAAGTATGTTGGCAACCAAACATTTTGCTTACCAGTTTTGGAGGAATGTTAATAAGCAAACAGCTTATTGAATTGTATGGATCATTTCTCAAAGTATTTTCCACAGAAGAAAGAAAGCCCTACAGGTTTGGAAGGACATAAATGATGGCCTTTTTAAATGTGAACTGTCCCTTTACAACATCATCAATGTCAGCGATTATAATATACTGTGCATAAATGTGGCAGGCACATCTTTCAAGCAAGAAGAAGACTCTATTCTTCCGATCTAAAATGAGACTGGCAAGAGTCCTAAACATGTGAAAGCAATTTAACAGAGCCATAATAACAGAACCTCTGAGCTTCACTGTTCTGGCATTATCTGTGCACGGAGTGTGATGACAGAGGACGGTGTGTGGTGTAACATGGCCTGATGCCACAGCCTGCGTCCGCAATTCAATTTGAGACCATGCTGCGGATCTAGAGCCTGCGACAGTGAGGTGGAGAATTGACTCCGTCTGAGCGTGTAGATTAAACCTGCTGGCAGACAGAGGAAAGGAGCGGAGCAGGCTTGGATCTGAGGCGCAGAGATAGGAGAGCTTCAGCCCATCCAATCAGATAAACAAAGCCCACGGAACTGTGATTTATAGCACGCGTGGAGGGCCTGACAGCTGCACGTCTCATCAGCGTGGAGCTGGGCGTAATTAGCGCAAGGCTGGAGCGCGAGGGAAGGGATCGGGCTTTTGATGTACCACGCCAATCTTCCAGTGGAGCTTGAGCGCCAAAACGTCACCAACCAACAACAACAACAAAAAAAGAAAAGAAAAGATGAGGTCGAAATATCTTGCGAGACTAGTTCCAATTCGCTGACGACAATGAGGAATTATATTGTTTTCAGTTTCCTCTCTCACACCCACACACCTTCCCCTCTCTCTCTCTCTCTCTCTCTCTCTCTCTCTCTCTCTCTCTCTCTCTCTCTCTCTCTCTCTCTCTCTCTCTCTCTCGATATCTTTCCCTCCAGCGATTTCCACTCCAACTCCTATTGTGTGCATATACAGAGTGAGAAGATAGGTTTGTCAGGTGAGCCAGAACAGAGAATGCCAGTAATCCTGTCGGCATAAGAACCTCCCAAGGCTTCTGGGATTGCGCTCTTATATCCGTCCCTCACTTAGCGGCTGAATTTCGGGTGATGTGATGGTGGGAGTTGTGTGAGTGCCTCCTCAGCACAGGAGCCATGCAGTGTTTGTACACAGTCATTTGAGGCAGATGGCCTTGTATGGGGGCCGACAAGCTTGATGGCGTGATTAATGGCTGGCTGTGGACGGTGAGCCGTATCGATCCGCCACAGGTCAGATCCACTGAATGCACTGCCGAGGCAGCACTGTAATTTGACTGTATCTGTATCTGCTACTCACCCCCCTAAGGTGACTGTCAAGTTAATTTACCCAGTGACAACCGCAGAACAAAGACTTCTTAATCAAGTACAAACAGAGTTATTGTATCATCTTAATACACTGATAACTCTAGAATAGCACACCGGCTCGCCGATCAAATTAAATAAGAGACGGTGGCATTTACAGAGGCACGACACAACCTCGGCTAAGTCGCGGCACACGTTATGAGAAAATCTCCTTGTTGACAGATTAGAGCTGCGCTTCTAAAATGGTTTTGCTTCAAGAACTCAGATTAGATTTGAAGTAATGACCCATTTACACCTCAGAGTTAAAAAAAAGTATTTTTTTAAATTAAAATTTTATTTCACAATTACCCTTTTTTCACTCTGAGGCGGAAACAAGTTTCCAAATAGAACAATACCATACATTTTTGTAAAGTAGCCCAACATTAAATGTAAAAGTATCAGACATAGAAATTTCTTAGTATTACAATTAACTGCACAGGCCAAAAAGCATTTGAAATGATTAGGTTAAAAAATATAAATGTAAATTTGTATAATGTTATACTACGGGGATGTTGAATGCTTGAATCTGATTGGTTGACAAATGTTCTAGAGTTTGTGCAATTATTTTCTGGGAAACGCACGGATAAAGTAGTTCCAGGCAGGCCTTGACCGCATTACAGTTCCATATCACTAAGCCAAATGATGACCCAGGAGATGAATAAAGTATGGGATAAAAACGACAAATTATTTCCATGTTTTTTTATGTATGGACACCACATACTCTCTTTCTCCCGCTCTCTCTCCAACTCACAGGCACACACACACACACACACATACAGTACGGACACACTCTCACACAGAAACGTGTTGTCAGCGCTGCTCTGATGATTTTATCAGTAAAATAGTTTAGCAACTTAAAAGCTACATGCCATTTCTCAGTAGCGAGGTAATAACGCTGCTGTTCTTGGAGCAGATAAACGTACAGTTTAGCTATTAGTAGAGACGCCACTGCCGAACACTGTTGAGAGACACACAGACTCAGGTAATTCATGCACGTTTGATACTTTAGCGTTAAAGGACAAAAACCTGACAAATGTCTTGAAATGCATCATCTGAACAATGTTTTGAGGTGTGATAACCGTTGTATAAGCGAAATATTTGACTCCGGGCCATTGCATTATTGAAAAATAACAAAGCCACAAAGCTCCATTCCCAACTCGGGTTTGCATTATTTTTCTAATAATTCAACGGCCCGTCGTCAATTATTCCTCACATAAACAGCAGCAAAAGTGTGATAAAAGTTTATTTTGCTATCCCAAGCAATGCAATCCAATTCAGGGAAAGTCAGTTCACTCTGTGGCCATATTTGCAAAGCCTCTGGTAAATTATTTTGGGTATATAAGTTCTTTCTACTTGAATGTGAAATATCAAAAACTACTTGCCAAACTCACATTTAAATAACATTTCATTAGTTCATATATATATATATATATATATATATATATATATATATATATATATATAGCCGACTTTCCTCTAATCCCACAACACTTTAAATATGGGGAAGTACTCTGGGTTCGGGCCAAATTCCAAGCTCAGAGCCCTCCCTTTGGACAGCACGCCACATATGCATTCTCTTTACTCTATCTGATTATATAAGTCTCCACTCATGCTGATTGAGTAGATTATCTGATGGTGCTCCTCTCCAACTTTGTTAATAAAACATCATATTTCAAATCGGCAACATAAACACATCATTTATGGGGCATGAACTCTCCCATAAATATTGTTTCTTATGTTGCATACTTGCACTTAGTAGTTTTTTTTTCTGCTATCAGAACAGACTTGCAAAACATTTTTGGTTCGTGACCCATCAGTTGAGACCCGCTGGGCCATAATGATCGTGAGTGGGTCGGAATGACTTGAGACTTGGATTTTGGCCAAAACAAATGAAGACAGCTGAGCGGCGTCGAAGAGTGAGTGCTCTCCGGATTTCAGCGTGGGATGAGCTTATATTTCCAACAAAGCTCTGTGATGAGAGAGGAAGCAGTTCCTAATGAACTTGTGTGAATTAATGGCAGCAGCATTATTAGTCTGCCGCAGAGTAATTAATTAGTCCCAGGATAGCCAACCTCTCTTACACATTGAAGTTTAACATGACCCCACCTCAGTCACTCCAGTTTTAAAGGAATAGTTCATCTTCATGTCGTTCTAAACCCGTACTTGCTTTTTCAGCGGAACACAAAAGTTGATTTTTAGAAGAATTTCCGGGCAATTCTTTTCAATATATGGATGAAGACTTACAAAAAGGTACAATAAAAGTATACATGTGATCCATATGACTTGTGCAATACATTTGAAGCCTTCTGAAGTCAAAATAGCTTTGTGTATAAAACAGAGCGAAATTGAAAAATTCAGTTATAGATTAAGAGTATATATAATCACAATAAATAAATAAATCTCTCTTTGGGGTGTTAAGGGATATTGATATGTGGACTTTTTTTATTCATATATTTTCAATTTATCTTTTAATCCAATTCACAAAAACCAGTCTCAATGATTCATTCATTAATGAATTAACTCAGTGACTCAATGATTCAGTTGCAGCTGTGAATTTTTTTGAACAATAACTCAAATTTTAGCCTGTTCATCTAAAGCTATCATATAATCTCAGAAGTTACCACTTTTATGATTCTTTTATCGTGTTTATGTGCCCTGTTTGAAACTTGAAGGCAATTTGGAAAAGAGCGACCAGCATATTATTCAAAATTACCCTAAGGCTTGGGACAACAAAACGGTGAGTAAATGATGACAGATCTAATTTTTGTGTGAACTATCCCTTTAAATGTACAGCATCCATAGGCCCTTGAAAGAGCTAATAACGTTTTTAATGGACTCTGCTATCATATCTCTTGGACCGGAGGTGTGTGGATAAAAGGACTCTCTGAAAAGAGAGGAGAGAATGGAAAGCACAGTTAATCTGGGTAATCTTTTTTAGGAGGCACAATGTAGACATTCATTTTATAATCTGTCTCAGTATGTCAAATACAATAACAAAGCCATTCGCCATACTGCTGATGCTGACAGCAAGGTTCACCGCTCGGTCCAATACTAATTTAATGGTTCCTTTGCAGTTCCTTTGGGAGCAGCAATAAAGCCTGGTCTGCAATATTGGCAATGCCGCTGAACTCTCTCTCTTTCTCTCTTACTTGCTCTCTCTTTTTAACTCCTTCTCTATGCAAATCCTTGTGTAAATATGCAAAGTAATATCCTCTGATGTAGATTTGAATTATTCTGACTATTTGAGAGTCAATATGGATAGCATTCGTCTGATTAGTGCTAAAGACCGGAGCTCCACTTCACTTTGAATTTCACACATTTGCTATGAGAGCTCAGGGCGAGCAGATTTATCCACATGTTAAAACTGAATCATTTGGATATCGTGAGAATGATTTATTACATTTCATTACCATAATAACACATTATGTCGGTGCTATACTTTCTCATATCCACATATCATATAGTCCATGTTTTACATGACTTCATTCCTCCTTATCGTACAGTCCTCTTGGGTGTATTACCATATCACCAATTTGGTCCCAGAGAACCATGAAGGCTATTTCAAAAGACTTCATTTTTCTACACCCCGATAATCTATCAACCTAAAGCTTAGCTGTGTCATCTGTGCTACATGTTAAATGGACAAATTAGAAGTATGAATACAATGAGACACACTTCTTTCTTAGGGAATGATATGGGTGCATGAAAAAAAAACTTTCAATGCTTTTCTGATGCCAGTTCTAATACGAATGTAACCCAACATAAACAAAAACTGAGCACTTTATTTTTTTATCTGAGCATAGTTGAGCCAATTTGTTTGTCAGGACAAATAATGTTAACTTGGCTCAACTATGCTCAAATTATTTTTTTTAAATCAGTTTTTGTACTGTACTGGTTTTAACTCCATTTTGATGAATGTGTAGTTACTGTATTTTATCTTTTTAGGGCAGCAGAACATGATTTACACAAGTTCAAATAATATCTGTTGCTCAACCAATCATCACCCTAGCTGTAAATTAAAAGGGATGCGATTGGCTGATTCGAATGCTGTTCCAGGAAGAACAAAGGATGTCGATCCAGGAACAACTACTACTTGTGTAAATCATGTTAAACAACATCAATATCCAGGGAGAGTAAAAAGAAAGAAAAAAGACCAAAGGCTTGGCAAATCTGAGAAAATCAAAACAGGCTGCTGTGCAGCCACACAAAAAAAGGCCTGGCTATATTGTTAAATGCTCTTTGGTCATAGAGTTTCTTACTAGGCTTTAATGTTACATTATACTGGTTAATACATTACCATATCATTTCCCTCTCTTCTCCCCATGGTCTGAAAGGCAAGGCGTGAAATGAGAGAGGTGAAATAGAGACATTAGCAGGGTCAGAACCTTCACAGCCAATCATCAGGATGAAATTCAGATGGTGTGTGTGTGACCTTGTAATTTGCATTTCTTTCCAACCTGCTCTCATTCAGCGAAAGAGAGCTTAGGCCAAATCAGAACACACATACAGACGCCCAATGAAGTTAAATTGTCAACTATGGTCCGTCGTTTTATGCGAAATGATCGCCTTGAGTCATTCTAGTTGCCGTATGTAATTTTCTCGCGTATGAATTGAGAGAAAATTAAATTAGCCGGCTAGAATTAGTTAAGGCAATTGTTTTCTGTAAATCATTTGGGTAAACGCCACTAATCAGGTTTTCAGCGCAATGCGGGGTTGAGCTTAGCAGCCAAGGCCTCCACTGTGGTGATTTATTAGCAGAATGCAGAGAATGGATGGAAATGATGAAGGAGATGAAGGAAGAAAAGAGAGGCCAAATTGTGGAAACCGAGGAACCTCCCAAGTAGGCCTAGATGCTGAGTAAGAGGTACGGCAGATGGATCACAACGAGGGTTTCCCAGGATTCCCTAGGTCCGGGGACACCCGCGCTGATTCAGAGGAGCGTGTCAGCATCGACTCTGCCAGCGTGACCCTAATCATCTGCTTCTTCCTGTGAGACGTGGAAGCAGTTCATATTGCTCCGGCGAGGAAGGCGTGAATCTTTCTGATCTATTGCTGGCTCTCCGGGTGTTTGGAGGATAATAAATCAGCACGATTGGTTGGATGGGAAATCAGAGGAGTCTGGAGCTCCATTCACTGGTTTTTAATGGCCATGCAAGTTGATTTGTGTTCCTGCGAAGTCACAGTGGCGGGAAATGCATGAGGTTGTCAGCCAAAGCTACGCAGCAACTCCGGGAGTCTGACTCACATGTGGGATAGTAACAGCAGGGATAGGTAGCGCTGATGGACTGTCAGGTTAAAACTCAGATAGAATTGTGAGGATTCCAGCCGAAGATGAACGAGCTTCACTCTGATCATCCCATCTGGATTTGTCTTTGACACCACCGTCTGTTCCATTACTGCTCCAAATCCAGATGTGACCTTAATACTGCTGTCAGGAGAAGATTACAACCATTATAAGTCTTATAGGTCATGAAGGTCTCCGATGTATAGGACAGTGTGTGAGGAGCTGAGTCAATGGCCAACAGACACAAACTACTTTCCGCATCCCAGCCTGAATCAATGCAGCTGGATCCATCGGACTCAGGAGAGGAAGGAAGAAGGGACAGGTGTCTGAGGCCAAACCACCCTGGCTCTCGTTCCTCAATTGTTTTCCCACGTGCTGTCTGATGGCTCCATTCCAACCTGTCTGATCTTTACACAAGCTAAAAGGCTTGGAGACGGTGCAGGTTTACAATGACTGCAAGAAGGTCATTTGCTTATCTGCTTCTTTAACCTTAGGGTCTCTTCTACGCCCACCATGGCCAAGAAGTCGAGCACCGTTCTGCAAGAAAACACATTAAAGTCTGTGGCGCGCTACTTGGAGTCTTATTCCATTCATGTGAATTAAATCTGATGATAATTGTCGGCAGCTGCTCATATTATAGGACTGTAACGGAGACATTTACGCTCTCGAGCGTACAATCACAAATGATTAACCTGGTGAAGAAATGAAGAGGTGAGGAAGTGGAACGCATCGCATCTCTCCCTGGACAGGTTCAGCCAAGTGATTTTCCTCCAAATTAACATCAAAACCTTTATTCAAATGCTGTCATTTCGAATCATGTTACCATAGCAACACAACTGCAACAGAAAAGCAAGAAAATGTGTGCCCAAGTATTTGATGATGAGCCCCTTATTACAGTTTCTTTCCAATACATGCTATTATTGTTTTGGAGAGGATGCTCGTTTGAAGGTGCTTCGGATCCATCCCACCGTTGAGTGATTTCTGCATTGTCTGAAATACAATGTTTTCTTCATTTGACAAAGGCACCTGAGAACCGACTGGCTGCCGGCGCAGTTAAGCTGCGTGTAATATTGAGGGACCTCTGGGAGCGAGGCCGATCTCAATCCCGACCTCATTTTCGACAGAACGTGTCGAGCGCCCCTCGTTCACGTGCTCTCATGCTGTCCTCAACCTGGTAGTCATGGGAACAGGTGTCATGTGACCAAAAGTCAGGCAAACTTGGGCAAAGGAGGGGAACTGGCCCCGTGGAGGCAGTCAGCAGCGCTCTTGTCTCTTCTGACACGTTACCTTGGAAACAAGCCGGGGAGACAGGAAGCAAGGATTAGAGTAAGCCCCTGTTTGTTTGAATAAGAGTGAGGATGCTGCTCGGACTCCAGACTGCGCTTTGTCGAGGGGGGTTCGTGGGGGGTGTTGTGTGTACAAGAGTCATGTTTGCTGCACAGTAGAGAACACTGTGAGTTTTGATGTCAACATGACAGGCCTGTGTTTCCGCAGCCCAGCTGTGTAAGGCCACAAATAACAGGCATCATAAATAATTCATCCACTGTAGTGCAAATGATTGCGAGAATTGTATGTCTCAGCTGCCTTATTTACACCCCTCACCCCATTATTAGATCTGTGATACTGTAACACATTCGTAAAACCTTGTGGTGAACTTATTAATCCAAGTGTAACCAGAACGCATAATTTTGATGCAATGACATAACGCTTATTATTTTACCTGCATGTCCAAATGAATAAAAAAATACATTAAAAATACTATTTATACATACAAAGACTTGAATAAACCTTCTCTAAAATGGTCATTTTTTATTTCTGAATTAACTTATTTTGATAATTTTGGGTGGTATACAGTAAAAAACTCTTGGAATGTTTGGCATGGTATGACAATGTTAATACATTTGGTCTTGGCGGAATAGATCTGCTAGGCTGCTTCTGCAGAGCAAGTACAGGACTTGCTACTGATAATACATACACGACACACTGCCGTGAGCAAGACATGCTGCTGCTGTACAATTTAGCATACATGAATTACCTATAGCCGATCTATACAGGTGGAACTGGGGAAGGTGGGGTTTTTCTGAAAATACGCTGACACGGCTGCAGAAAATGCTGACCAAGTATTTGAAGGTTGAGCATGCAAGCTCATTGGCTGCTGATACAAAGGGAACCAATCAACTGTGCCCTGTAGAGACAATAATGTGATTGCAAGCATTTGAGTTAAGGTCCTAGCATGCGCCACCTAGAGTTTCATTACAGAACTTTGTATTGATACTAATGAATTATTACTTCTTACTTGATGGTTACACAACATGCCATTTTTAGTCATTCAATTTTAAAACTTTCTTGAAAATGGTATGAAAGTTTATGAAAACCAACATGAATACAAAGAGTATATTTGTAAGAACCTAGGGCGTTTTAAACTAGATGTTTTTTAAAGCTTTCTTTCTTTATCATGGACACTCTTATTCTTATTGCCCTATGGACGTTGATGCTCAGGATGTGTGTTAAACGGCATGAAATGAAGCCCCTTGAGCGGCGACACGGCTAAGGGACGGAAAGAGCCCTGTGCCGCATTTACCCCCGAGAGCTGCCAGAGTAATTATTTAACATCAAACAGCCAGGCTGCAAGGTTAATAAAGGGGATGTAACTGAGCTCCCAAAGGCCCTACAGGACTAATATTTACTGTTGATTTGGACGTACTTGAGAAGGAGTCTGACAGTCTCTCAATATCACTGACAGTTCTGTGGATGGATGGGGGTGAGACACGCTGGCCTGGGGATATTTTACAGGTCCCGTTGCCTGTCGATCACGATGACTGGAGCCTGTTGCTGCTGCGCTCGTTCCCGCATGGGGTGAGCAAAATGCAAAGAGCGGCTCCTCGTATTCACAGGGGTGCAGAAAATGCCAATGAGAAAACCGCATTATATGTGCAGATTAGACTGTAGGTAAATAAGGGCATCTGGGCTGTCATAAGTATAATATCTCTCTCATTCTCCATCTCTCCAAGCAGAAAGACCTGGGGAGCTAAAAGACAGAAAAATCAGTGTTAAAATCAGATACAAAACCTCTATGCCTGTGGGTTCAAGTGCTCTTTCAACAACGGGTGACCCACTTATTTTAATTGCTTATCCGCAAACACAAAGGGGAAAAAAGATAAATAGCACAGCCTTGTTCCACCACCATCCCCATGCTTAAATACGCAGCATTGCACAATAACTGTATGATCAAGGCGTTTTCACACTTCAAAGCATAAAAGTGAATATATTAAGGATGTTCAGCTCCAAAAACTTAAAGAGTGCGTGGAGGATTATGGACAAACAAGCTTAACATACGTACAGTGGACCGCAGCCATAAATACATGCTAATTTGCTTGCAAAAATTTATGTTAGAATTCACATAGCAGGAAGTATTATGAAAATCTCTATGGAATATCCCTCTCAAAGAGTCTTGCTGCTTTTTTTCTCATGTTTGAAGTAATCTTGACGGATCTAAAAGTGTCAGTATTATTTTTCTAATATCTTAAGGCACTCATCCTCGCCATCTCCTTCATTTTCGTTTATCAATTCAAAATAGCTCGTAAATGACCCTTAAGGGATGTTGTATCGAACCAAAGTACCTTCATTTAGTGCTGATGAAATGCACTTTGATGTTTCTCCATTGATATTTCAATCCGAACTGCACAGAACTTCGGTTCATATTGTTGAAATTATTCAGCATGAACCTGACTCCCACCACAATGTCTTGTCGCTTGGTCTCAAACCAATTATGGTAATATTGCTTCAGTTGGCTAGATAAATACTCTGGCTCGAAAGCTCTCGGAGAATAGATCTGGGCAGTATTTCTCAATACAAGCATTTTTTTTTTCATATCTAATTTTCATAATGAATGTGTATTCAATCAGTTACGAAGCTCAATGCGAAAAGGCGCAGCCCCTAAGGATACGAACAGCTTTAGCCAGCGGCCTGTGACATTTCACAGTGGTAATGCCATGAAATATTTCACCATCTTGGTGGCATTTCTCATCATGGCCATGATTTGTACGATCCTGAATGTGGGATGAACATAGACATTCTTCACAAAGCATTATACATGGGAGGATATTCTACTGTAGTCAAATTTCATTTCCAAAGCAAGGCTTCTTCTGAATTATTTGAGGAAATTACGCAACGCACATCACACGGCCTGCCCGACTATGCACAGCCATCAGAAAACGGCAGGCAGAGAGATATGAAGATACATCAGTTGACATTTTCACTCGACTCCCTTACAAGAAGACAGCCCTGACAGACAAGCCGCTAACAGCGTTCTATTGACCCCAAAATCATTGAATCCCTTTAAAAGAATGCAATGACAGATCGGTGGGCTGTCCTTTACAGAAAGAGCACTCAATAAGTTGACATATTTGTGTTTAGTTTCTCACTTTTCCCTGACAGAGCTGTCAAAGCATTCATTCCTTGGAAATATCACGAATGTTCTAATCTCGAATGGCTGTCAGGCGTTTTTCCAGGAATAAATGTGAAACTTTAAAGCACGTAATGAGAAGGCGTATCGCAATTTTCCGAGAAGCGATTCAAAGTGCTACCTTAAAAAAGAATGGATCTCCCCAAGAGGGGCGTGCGGAATGATGAATTGCATATGATATGACAGTGAGAGCTTGAGAGGAAAAGGGAGGTAGCGCTTTTTAATGCTGTTGTCTAGTTGCTTTCATTCTCTGCACTGCTCCCCGTGTTGTCTTCGGTTTTTCAGTCTCAAGCTATTCTCCCCCATATTGTCCCATTCATCTGCCCTGACACCAAGACAATGGCCGAGGGACCATCACATGCCTCTCAGCACTTTGAAAAATGAACTCTTTCTCACTATGCTCTTACATCCTCAGCAGTATAAAACACCCCACATCTCTCAGTGCGTCTACGCCGGCGCTCTGAATCAGGCTTCTTGTGATTGAAGCCAAACGGGAGCATGGAGGAGATTTCTTCTTCGGAGCGAAGGTTAAAATCAGTCTGTAGAAAGATCACGGAGGTCACAGCTCTCGACTGGTGCGAAGGCGCAGACGTGTGTCCCTGAGGTGCGGACAATGGCAAATTGCTTTTCAAATAGAAAGGGTCACTTCCGCTCTCAATGGAACAGAAATGTTGATCGTCTCAGAGAGAATCGTGAGAAGTATATTTCGATATATTTCAGAGAATATGGATATGATTTAGAAAAGTTTTTATATGGACAATTTTGAAGAATTCCTAGTGAGCTGACTCAATGTCTACATAAAAAAAAAATTCCTTGCTAAATGTCCTATTTCACTCTGAAATACGGGTTTAATTTCTAACATTAACACATGACTAAGCTAACACATCATAATACTCTGATGAATCTTTTTTCTTTGTTGTTAAATATGTCATGCTATCAGAGTGAAATTGATTGTGAGCATGCGGCTGTTCTTCTTTAATTCTAACATTAGCATGGGGCTAAGCTAACATTGTGTAAAATAACACATTTAGCTCCATCAATACATGTCAGTACTGATCATATTTCTCTTGGCTTATCAGTGTGTTGAGTAAAACCTTGAACAAAAAGTATCTTAGAAAGAAGCATAATTAGTCTGAATATAATGCCCAAAAAGCATCTAGGTAGGCAGCACACTGGGATTTGAGACACATGCTAACATGTCACACGCTGTACAGAAAAGCAGCTGAAAGAAATGCCGGAAGACGTAATATTTAATCAGTTCAGCAATTTTCAGCAATACCAGAGCGCTGTCAAAACAAATGTGTAAAACACTTCTCGGCTTTTAAAACTACAGTACTATGTCTTGAAGGTAAAAAAAGCATTTTCTTTTTAATGGTTTTCATTTTGCTGCGTGTAAAACGCTAAGCTCTATCAGACCCCCGGTGTGTTGTTCACTCGGAAAACAAAAAGCCTATTTGTTGTTTAGACAGCGTCTTCAAAAAAATAAGACAAAAAATTAGTACTGCACCTTCTCTGAGTGCATTAGGAAGAATCTAGCGCTCCGAGGCACAATTGCTCGTGTATAATGTTCGAAATGATTGTTGACTTTACACCCTAATTCTGTTCCCAGTCCACCACGAGCCACTCAGTCTGCTAACACAATACAGACAACAGAAACTGCAAACACATTCTCCCAGTACTTGCTAGGCCAATGAAAACATCATCAGCTGCATAGTGATTACTGCTGTGGGCACATCATTGATCTCCCGGAGAGCTGGTCCATCCCGTCACCGCTTTCACATAATGGCCAAACTTTTTCCCTGGGCTCTAATCGATACGGCGTGAGAGCCTCCACTAATGTGGCCCGACCGCGATGGCGAACCCCCATTAACTTTGATCTGTGCGGAGTGCATCACCTCCCTGCATTCAGAGTGCCTTCATTGACCCAGTGCATCGCTGCATTCTAACAATCAAAACATACAGCAACTCCGTATTATTACCATTAAGCCATTTACTTGCGTACACCCCCTTCGGCGAAAATCAAAACGACCGGACTTAAAACGGATGCATAATTAATAATTGTTTAGGTTTGGCTTCATAAAAGGGGAATGTTTAAATAATGCATGTCTTTACGGTGTCGTTTTTTTAATTGGGTTTGCTCTCAGAGCCTTACGTATTCTTTGCTGTCCTACAGGAAGAACTGGTTATTGGGTGGTATTGATTCTCTTCCAACCCCCTCTAGCGTGGAGGCATTAGTCAGCTCTGGCCGTCCGCCAACTAGTCTACATAACTGAGAGTCTGGCGTGTCGCATTCAGGTTGAAGGATATTTTTAATCTCGTATATGCAGCCACTGTAAATCGGTTTATTTTCATAATTAAGAGAAATTGCTGCACTGAAAGATCAATAGGGTTAAAGATATACAACTGACGGCAATAACGAGCAATCTGAATGTGGTCTTGCAGTTAGTCCAGAGTTAAGCCAGAGCGCTGGAACTCAGTATGGAAGAATTACAATAGAAAGACACCTGATTCACAATTTGATGTCAGAAAACATTGTATTCTTGTATTGAAAACACAATATTCTGAGTTCAATGAAGTGAAACTCAGCACTTGTGGCATAATGTTGACTGCCACAAAAACATATTTCGGTAACACTTTATTTTAAGGTGCTTGTAATAAGCAGTAATTAACAGTTAATAAGACACTTATAAGACCTTATAAGACACTTATAAGACCTTATAAGATGCATATAAGATGCATATAAGCATTAACTACTTCATATAAGGGTTAATTAAAGGTCCAGGCCCTGAAGAGATCAGGGAAACTACTCCCTCTTGGGAAGGTCAATTTTTAAGGGCCTGGGAGTTTGTGTTACCATTCATGTTTGTTCGGCTGTTCTAAAAGTGCAATGTATTGATACTTGAGAAATTTATTATTTAATTTAATTTATTTATTATCATTAGTTAATGCTTATATGCATCTTATATGCATCTTATAAGGTCTTATAAGTGTCTTATTAACTGTTAATTACTGCTTATTACAAGCACCTTAAAATAAAGTGTTACCCATATTTCTACTTGTGCCTCCTCTTTAAAACAAATAGCAAAAATCTGGGTTACAGGGAGGCCCTTACAATGGAAGTTAATGGGGCCAATCCGTAAACATTAAATACTCAGTTTCAAAAGTATAGCCACAGGACGTAAATAATAAATCATAAGCCATAAACCCTAAACTTGACTGTATAAAACCTAATTTACACATATTTACAGGTTAAACTACAGATAATGTAAGGTTCTATCCAGTTTTACAACTTTATTGGCATGACAACATATCCGGTCCTACACGACCCGCTCCGAACCGTCATTTCCGGCATGGGAGGCAGGCATGTTAAAGGTTTACTCGCACAGCTCTTATAGCTTTGCTCCATTATGACAACAAAATGCCTAAAACCCTAAAATGACTTCTAATCATACACAAGTTTTAACAGAATAATTAATTGAAGTGCTCTTACAAAATTATAAGCTTCACATTTCTGCTTTTAAATTCTCCCAAAATTGGCCCCACTCGCAATCATTGTTAGTGTCTTATCATAACCTCAATGTTCACCTTTTTTGTGCTTTTGTTGTTTGTTGAAAAAATGAGAGACAAGTACAGTTTTTAAATGTGGTACACCACAAATGCTGTCAATTGAGCTTAACTTGTATTGAACTGGGAATATTCCTTTAATTCAGTTTCTTTGAATCTCTCTCAAATTTTTCCTCTGGTGGCTCTGCTAAGACTTCCCATCTGTAATTAGTTACAAATTGGACGTATCGCTAATCCTCAGTTTAGACTTTGCATTTACATTTACTTTTATGTTCCTGGCAGATGTTTCGATGCAAATGTCTCCCCTGGTTTCAATAATGATCCGATTCTTTCCTTTGGGCAGTGGTGGTAAGTAATGAAGTAAAAATACTTTGTTACTTTACTTAAGTATTTTTTTCGGGGATCTGTACTTTACTTGAGTATGTTTTATTTGCATCTACTTTCACTTTTACTCCACTACAATTTTAAAGACAAAGTTTACTTTTTACTCTGATACATTTCCCCATGCCCGCTCCAAGTATTTATTACACTGGCTTTCCAAACCAATGAAAAACTTGTTTTTCTTTTGAAAAAAGAACGCACAAGCTCTTTGCCAGCATACGCTCACATAGCAGTCAGTCAGTTCGCCATTGACCGCAGAAACCGGTGAAGCTGCAGCTCTCGCTGCCAGCAATGATCCCAAGATTTCCGACAGGGATCACCCATGGCCATATATCAATGATATGTTCGAATTCACTGAAGTGAATGGAGATTAATATCGGCTGAAATGTCTTCTTTGCCTGCCACGGGTGAATGAAATTTCAGCATTCAAAACTTTACCCTCAAATCTGATAAAACATATTGAGGTTAATTGACGTTAAAGTCCTTAAAATAATGTTTTACCTTAAAATAATGTTTTCAATCAAGGCAATAACGGCGTCATAACAGGCTGAAAGGCACTTCTGCATTTGCTTTGTGGTCCTATATCTGCTAGAACCACACTATATAAGTTTGCCAGATCGGGTCGCGTTTCTGCAGTTCGAATGAGACATAAGAACACTACAAATCTGACTTGCTTTACGGCAAGTGTTACAATTGGACATCATTTACTCTAAAGCCGGTGCTGGATAAACAGTGGATAAACAGCGAGCGTGCGTGCGACAGTAGGCTGCGGTAGGCTAAATTATTTACGACAGCGGTAACGGACAATGCCGCTTCTAACCTGTAGGGGGACCGCAGAGGAAAAGTTCTTTAGTGTTGCTTTAATGTTACTATTGTTATCCAAGTGATTTCATATTGAAACGTGCCTTGTAAACAGCTAGCTAACAAATTCTTAATTGCAGTATCTAATCTTGTTCAAATAAAACATTGCATATCACTCCCAAAACAATTGATCTGCTTAATTATTGATATTTACAGTTAATTTGAATATTTACTTTTTACTTTCGGTACTTAAGTACGTTTTAAATCGGATACTTTTGTACTTTTACTCAAGTGATGTTTGAATGGAGGACTTTCTACTTTTACTGGAGTAATTTTTTATTTAGGTATATATACTTTTACTCGAGTATTACTTTTGAGTACTTTTACCACCCCTGCCTTTGGGTTGTAGATGTGAGGTCGCCAGGGAGGATGAGAGAACGCTTGGGGGGTAAGAGTGCCGGCTGAATTCATCAGCCCGCAGGGAAACCGGCATCCCACCCGGCCGACATTTTCAAAGAGCCCAAATGTGCAATTATAAACACGCTGAAGCGAAGTTGCTTCATTTTTACTTTTCCATTATTTCAGGGCCGAGTTGAATCATTTGGAGAGAAATAATGAGTCAACCTAATCAAGGACTTCCGCTTTTTGCTCAACAATAATTACATAGTCAGACCCGCTGCCGAGCTGTATGATTTATGACAGGACATGATGGATATTAATGGATTTCTTAATTGGTGCATATGTTTATGAAATTGGCTGGCTGGCACTGACATAACAGGCTGTCAGGTAATGCGAGCCCTCTTCAGAAACTGCCTGGGTGGCTGTGAGGATAGAAAGATATTTGCTGCAACTCTATCTCTGCAAATAAAAAGGAATAAGAGAAGAAAAGAATGGAAAAACCCAGGCTGCATTGAGGAAACCCACCGTGCTTGTGTAAAAATAATGTATCGCTGTTGCATGAATGCATTTTTAATGCTTTTTTTATTTAAGAATGACTGGAAACAAAGACTCCACAACATTAAACTTTCATAAACAAACCCGCTCACTTTTTATTGGAACTAACTGCGAAGAAAGTACTTTAGTGAGGTTCTCATATAATACGGTTGCGTCACCACCGTCTGGGAATGACTGATTTTATTCCATTTCGTTCCTCTCTTGAGCTCAGACAGAACTGTCAAAACAAGACCCTCTGCCTATAGGTCAAACTAGTTGATTGTTCTTTCAACTCACTTCCTAAGCCCATAAGATCATTATAGTAACTCAATACCGGTTTAATAGAGCATGTGGTTGGAGGGCAGATGTGTGTATGGCATTCTGGCATGGTTCACTTGCTTTTAACATATGTGTGATCTGAATTCCCCCGTAATTAAATAGTCAAACAAACTGTAAAATATCTCTCCAATTATTGCCACTGGAAGTAGTCAGTCATGTCTAAAAATGTTCAGGTTTAGTCTACTCATCAGAATTCAACCAGCCGGGGAGGTAAATTGTCATTGAGGTATTGGCGATGGGAAGCTCGCAACATTAGCTGAGGAAGAGAATCCGATTTAATTTCATTGTAATTCTCCTTAACGCAATTTGCTCCATGCCTCAGTGAGGTAAAAGACACGAGGAATGGCATTATGCCGTTTGATCAAATAACATTGTGTAAAACAACCTGAAAATGCGTTTTTTCTGTAAGATCTTAGCTTTTAGAACTCGATTTCAAAAAGTTTAACCGTATGATCTAGTTTAGAAGTCTCTAAAAGCCTCACAGAAGTCCGGTAAAATCATGAAGCTATTATTTCACACATATATGTTGCGGTTCGTAGTTCGTTGAGCGACGCGGCAAGTGACTGGCGGTAATGATGATATTTAAGGAGATGCATAATCGAACAGAAGAAGATGGCAGACGTTCCTCCGCGTGTGGCTCAGGTCTCCCACAGATCGAAGCTGAGAGAAAGACAGAAAAGGATGTTCTGCTTGGATGGACTCCTCTACATCTGCCCTCTGGGCTTGCGGTTTCTCATTAAATGCAGACAAAGAGTCCATGTTTTTTTTGTCTCCTGACGAGGCCCAGACTGAAAGCGCGGGGACCGTGGACACGCTCGCCCCATCTGCGGCCCTGACTCGCGGGCTCGCCCTGAGAAAAAGCTGCAGAAGAAATCGAAAGGAGAGCAATAACACAATCTCATTTTTCAACTGCGACTGTCGCTGTTGATGCACGGTGTGTACATACACATATACGTCAGTCCACAAATAGCGACTGCAGCAACGTTTCGATTCTGGCCCGAAATCTAATCAGCCACACGTGTGCAGATTTCACGTTTGGAAGTGGTGCGACGGGGGTGTCGTTCACACTTCTTGTGAGAAGAACAGCAGGAAGGCTGTTTCATTAAGCATCTTTCACCATTACCACACCATCTTCCTTTCAGTCACTCTTTCTTTCTGCTTTGTGGTGACTTACAGCTGAGAAAGTTCACCCTGCATTGTTTCCATCTCGCCTATTCAGATTTACAAGGGCTTCCCAGCTAGAAATTTTTTGTTCTAAAAATGTTCTGAGAACATTACCATGCAGTGTTCTAATAATGTTTTCAGCGGGTAGTTTTATTTTGGTTCCCAGAATGTTCTCCTAAAAGTTCTAATAACATTCTTTAAAAACATTCTAAATATGTTTAATGCTAACATTGTTAGAACATTATTCCCTAATGTTCTTATAACATTTTCAGCGGGTAGTTTTCTTTTTGTTCCCAGAACGTTCTCCTAAAAGTTCTAATAACATTCTCTAAAAACATTCTAAATATGTTTAATGCTAACATTGTTAGAACATTATTCTCTAATGTTCTTATAACGTTTTCAGCGGGTAGTTTTCTTTTTGTTCCCAGAATGTTCTCTTAAAAGATGGCATAACATTATCTAAGAACACTCTGAAAATGGTTTGTGATGACCTTCTATAAAGGTTTAATCATAACATTTTTAGAACATTATCCCCTAACATTCTTATAAAGTTTTTAGCGGTAAGTTTTATTTTTGTTCCCAAAATGTTCTATTAAACATACAAAAAAATGCTTAGCTATAACATTGTTAAAACATACAATTTTATTAATCTCAAAACTAAAACATCAAAATCTAACAGGTTTATAAATGGCATCCACATAAATTATTAGAAGTTCTGCATACAGTAAATGCCCAACACTACATGAAGAACTCAGTAAAGTCACTCATGCGTCTTGACTGCTGTGTTTGCTCAGAGCGCTCATCATCAGTCTTTGCTTGTCTTGGTTCTTGCAGAAGAGTAATCCAGTCATCTGTATTAATAGTGTTCTACTGTTCTTCTCTTCTAGTTGTCCACAGTTGCTTAGTTAGCAGCATTGAGCTCTGTTCTCTGTGTGCATGGTAGAGTTTTTCCTCATAGCCTAAAAAAGAAGATCATGCAAAAGTGTAAACAGAAAGAATACACATACATTAAGATCACAAGCAATATTGACATTGAAAACTTTCAAAATTAGCCAGCCTAATTAGTAATCAGAAATGATGTAAAGACTAATTTATTGAAAGTATAAATATGATACCTTATGAGTATCTTTTTTTGTTTCTGTAATTTAAAACATATACTTAATCCATTATATACATGTTAATAACACAACTAGAGGCTAAATTATGTGAACAAACTTTGCTGTTGTCTTGAGAAGCCTGAAGCTGAAGCAGGACTGGAGCTCAGGTCGCCGTGAGCACAGCTCCAGCACGTCACAGTGCTCGCTGCCCACGAGGCTAGTGCTCTCATATAACAGCAGTTATAGTGTCTATGGATCGGTACATTTCTTACAGATTTCTGCTTGTTTTAAATCAGATACAGATAAAGTAGCACTGCATTTGAATGCATTGGCGAAAGAACAATTTCTAGAGTGAATTAGTCATTCATGTAAGTGCAGTGTCTCTTTGCTATTAGTGAAGCTGTAAGTTTTAGTTACTTCAAAAGCAGAAATAAATATATGCTAAGCTAGTTATTTTAAAGCTAGTTATTTTAGTCAATAAAGTTTTAAATATGGATATTTTTCTTACACAAATGCATCGCTTCGCTTCAAAGGGCCTTTATAATCCCGCCAGAGTCGTGGGCAGCACTTTTATCATGGATGGATGCGCTTTTATAGACGGCCATTCACTGCCATTATAAAGCTCAGAAGAGCCAGGACATTTTTTTAATACAACTCCGATTGTATTCGTCTGAAAGAAGAATGTCATATACACCAAGGATGACTTGAGGGTGCGTAAATCATGGGCTAATTCTCATTTTTGGATGTCTTTTGGATGAGATCCTTTATGGTCTGTGTTAGGTGCTTTTAGCACTAAAGCTCTAGGAGTTAAGAGTTGAACATTTATGTCTCAGAAATCATAATAATAATATTTAGTTTAAATAGGTTAACAATATGTTGGCTTTCTTAAACCAACAAAATTATTTCCTAACATTTGAACAAGATTACTATAATCTGTAGCCTACTATAATATAAAGGTAATTCTATGAAGATTTACAACAAAAGTTACAAAACCACTTACCAGTTATAAGGCTCTTTAGCTCCCATATCCATTCACCTCTGCAGGTTTATGTTTGTTTCAATAGTTGCCAGATTGTGTCCTATACATGGACCATCAGCAGAGTAATTACCTGAAATATTTTAAAACATGGTCTGTCAACACACAACGCTATTACAAGCACATACAATATTAGCTAGAAACACAAATGACTGAAAATTGTTTTAGACTTAATGCTCTTTCCAATTTTTTCAATTACCTCTTTATGAATTACTGAAATAATTATTATTAACTTTTACTTTCAAAAGACATAAGATTAAGATTAACACTTTTAAGTAGCAAAAATACAGTATTCGTATGCATAGAACACAATACCGGTATTATAGGCTACCTTTGTTGTAAATGGAGACTTTGTGTCATCGGTGTTATAATCATCTTGAAACAGGCAGTTTGGAGTCTGCATTAAAACAAATCTAGCTGTTATTCAAAAGTAACATACACTCAAATTTATTGCGACTGTCATACAATTCTAAGAAAGTAAGATCTAATACTGAAAGTCATTGATATATCAAGGATAAGAGAAAGCTATGTAAACTGAAAAAATACACAAAAAAACCGGTAACGCTTTAGATTACAGCCCGGGAAGTACTGTGTAATTATGAGGAATTTACAGTGTAACTTTCTGTATTTATAGTGTACCTTTAAAGTACTTGCATGTAAGTATAAGGAAACAATATGTAAAGTTTGGGGAATAAAGGGGTAACAACCAGTAGAATTAAAAAATATATTTATACTGTAAGTATTATAGAACTAAGGGGTACTTATTCTACTTCTATTATGATACAACAATCTTACATTTGGGAGCAATTTAGCGAGAACATACACTGTGTACCTTTTTGTAATAATTGTGAACCAATACATACTGTATAGTTGTTGTTGTTGTTTTTTTTGATAGCAAAAGTGCAGATGTTTAAGTTTGGGCTTACATGTTTCAAAGCAAGAAAAACTAAGACTATTGCAATTTTAAATACTGGGAAATATATCTGGTTACAGGGTAAGTGGTGCTTGTATAATAAATAAAGGTTACTGAGTCAGTGATATAAGATTGTGTGTATGCATTTTTATTGTACTTACACCTGTAACTACATGGAACAAGTGGGTAACAAGAACCACTTTAATTTACAGCCCGCAATGTCACACTTACCCTGTAACTACATGGAACAAGGGGGTAACAAGCACCACTACATGAAACAAGAGTATCTTTCCCCAATATTTAAGCAAAAGTTGCAATAGTTTTCGTTTTCAGTGCACTTTTGTTAAAAAGATTACTTTATAAATGCATAGATATGTACCCTGTAATTTTTAAAAAGCCTATACAGTATGTACTGGTTCACCATTATTTCAAAAAGGTATGTATGTTCTTGCTAAATTGCACCCAAATGTAAGATTGTTATATCATAATAGTAGAATAAGTACCCCTTAGATAATACTTTCAGTATAAATCATTTTTTAAAATTCTCCTTTATTCCCCAAACTTAAAATATTGTTCCCTTATACTTATATTGTAAGTACGTTATAGGTACACTATAATTACCGAAGGTTAAGTTGTAAAATTGCTTTAATTATGCAGTACTTTCCGGGCTGTAATCTAAAGCGTTACCAAAAAACCTTACCGTTGTGAAAGAGTTCAGTTCCGTTGACCAGGAGTCCTGTTGTTTTGGGCCAATGTGTCAAATAGCCAATTTAGACAACGGACATTTTGCGCCGCTTTCTTCAACAAAAACGTTACTTTATTCGCGCTGTTTGTCGATTTCAAATGTTCTTACGTCATGGGAAAATCACGCTGTGATTGGTGGTTTTAAACGTCGATCTACAGTGGCCTCCAATCAGCTTCTCGTCTCTTGTAAACACATTTCGCGCAACAGTTCAAACAGTTCAGAGTAATCCTCAAAACACTTCACGAATGCTGTTTTGATAAAGTTCCTCTTTTATTATGGAAAATCATGCCAATATTTTATAGGTTAAAATAATTCTACAATCTGTTACCTAAACAGCTTCCCTAAAATATCCTTACAATTTTATGAGCTTTTGTTAACACATTAGGCCTGTGAGATTTTGTCATCTCAGGCCAATAATGTCCTCAAAACATTTGATGAATGTTGCTTTGATAATATCCCTCCTTTGTTATTGTGCCAATGATTTATAAAAGATAACAACATCCCTAAAAAATCCTCAAAATGTTTCATGCAAAATGTTCTACTTTTGTTAAAAAGTCAATTAAAAGGAATGTTTTATTAAAAACATTTTATCATCTCAGGACTAAATAATATCCTCAAAACATTTTATGAACGTTGATTTGATAATGTTCCTCCTCTGTTATTATGGAACGTTGTGCCAATGTTTTATAAAATATCATTCTACAAACTTTTACCTCAACAACATCCTCAAAATGTTAAATTTAAAATGTTCTAGTTTTGTTAACACGTCACATTACAAGAACGTTTTATAAAAAACATTCCGTCATCTCAGGCCTCAATAATATCCTCAAAACATTTTGCGAATGTTGACTTGATAATGTTCCTCCTCTGTTACTATGGGACATTGTACCAATGTTTTATTGAGAACATTGTATTATCTGTTATCTCAACAACATTCCCAAAACATCCTCAAAATGTTACAGTTAAAATGTTCTAGTTTTGTTAACTCGTCAAAATTACAAGAACATTTTATAAAAAACACACTGTCATCTCAGGCCTCAATGATATCCTCAAAACATTTCGAGAACGTTGATTTGATAATGTTCCTCCTCTGTTATTATGGGACATTGTGCCAATGTTTTATTGAGAACATTGTATAATCTGTTATCTCAACAACATTCCCAAAACATCCTCAAAATGTTACAGTTAAAACGTTATATCTTAGTTTACATTTAACCTTATAGGAACATTATTTGAAATGAGAAAACATCCTTAAAACATTCTTTAAACATTACATTCAAATGTTTTCTTTAAAACATTAACCAAACTTGTAGGGAATGTTAGCCAAAGTTCTGAGAACGTTCCCTGCTAGCTGGGTTGTCACGAAGCAGCCGGATGCTTGCATTCACCGCAAAGCTAAAGATTATTGAGCCGCGGTGTCTTTTCGTAAGAAAATATCCCCCATAATGCTCAAAGTTATTGCCTCTTACGGACAGGGAGCAGAAACTGTAATCTGGCTATTTTTATCGCACACCAACTATTGTCAGCTTCAGACTTTGTTCTTTGCGGGGATGAGCGCCGCCTCGGGCAGTAATCACTCTGACAGCCCTCTAGTCTCAGAGAACCTTTGGATTTGTGATTTTCCCGCTCCGTGGTCTTTGGATACATCAGGATTTGTAATATTTCGGTTTCAGTCTTTTAGCGGCTCAGACTTTCCTATTTCATGACAGACAACTATGGACTGCACAGTCTGAACTGCAAAAATATGAGAATGCGGTGAAAATGGAATTGGTTTGAAAACCGTTCTCTCAACAGACATTGCTTAGAGTGCAAAGCTGATGGATATGTTTACTTATACAGTGAACAAATTAGCTTTAATTAAAGCAAATTGCACTCTTGCTTCCAAGTGAGGAAATATAGGATATACCTGTGTGTGCTGTAATTGGTTGAGTGCTTAAACCACAGTTTGATCATTATTTTTTTGTTGGAAATTAGCTAACAAGATCACCAGTCGTTTTCAAAATGTTGGATTATATAGTTAAATCCAAACCGGTGACATGTGGTTGATTACCACAGAAAAAGTTAAAACAAACAAACAAAGACTTTTTACAAACTGTAAGAATTAAACTGCGATGCTGCATAAACATTTAATTGCTAACAGGGATACTCTAATAAATCTAGTTTAAAAAAAAAAAAGAAGCATGTTTCAACTTTGTGGGAATATGCTTTTTGAATAACTTGTTTCATTGATATTTTATGACCTGAAACATAACTTTAATTTGATAGACAAGAGGTAATCAAAAAATGTATAAGCAGTTTTGTTGAAATATTGTTTTTCTCTAGACTATGCCAAAGTACTACCCGTTTCTGGCACAGTTAAATAAAATAAAATAAAATAAAAATATTCTGAAGTTTATGAAGTCGTAACAAGAAACTTTCTTGTAATAATAATAAAGAATATCTGGTCACACTTTAGATTATATGGTCCACTCACTATTAACCACGACTTTTGCCTCAATAAACTCCTAATTACTGCTTATTAATTGTTATTAATTGGTAGTTGTTAAGTTTAGGAACGGGGTAGGATTAAGGGATGTAGAGTATGGTCATACAGAATAAGGCATTAATATGTGCTTTATAAGTGCTAATAAACAGCCAATTAGCAACAGCAACTAGTTAATAGTGAGAATTGGACCCTAAACTAAAGTGTAACAGAATATCTGTAACAGAAAGTCACTATTATGAGAAATGTTCTCATTATTATGAGATGTGAAGTCATTATTATGAGAAAGTTTCTCATTATTATAAGATACAAAGTCATAATTATTCGATTTTCCCCCTAAATTTACAATATAACTTGTAATTATGAGAAAGTTTCTCATTATGAAATGCTAAGCCATAATTATGAGAAAAGTTTCTCATTACTATGATATGGTTAGTCTTTGCTAAGTCTATTATTATAAGAAATGTGCTCAATATAATAAGATGCTAATGAAATGCTATGAGAAAGTTTCTCATTATGACGACTTACAGAATCTGATTTTTTTACTCAACTGTGACGGAAATGGTATTCCATAGTTTTCTTTTATAGCACCCTTATATTTCTGACGCTATGCCCTCCCTCCCCTCTAAAAAATAAAATAGAAAATTTTTAATTCAAAAATAAAACCATGCACATCATAGAAGCGGTGTATTCAAGTCGCTGTATGTGTGAATTGTATTTTTGAATAAAATTGTTTTAAGTTACTGACCCATTATAAAAAGATCTTGTTACTGGAAAAGCTATACTTTTTTGGAGAACAGCTAATTTCACACTGCTGAATAATGTAGTTAAGTTCCTAACAAACAGTAATCACTACGCAAAAGGCAGCAATCATGCTTATTCACACACAAACACGCTGACAAAGGTTTCCGTGATCCATTGGCCTGCTTTGGTTATCTAAATTCTCATTTGGGTCTGCAAGAAGCCCATCATTTGGTCATTGGGTCCAGAAACTCGGCACTGGCTCAACAAGAAACGGATGAGCAGGAGCCAAGTCCAATTAAAAATTGGAGCGCAGATGTTTTGCCTCTTCACTTTCCTCTCAGACGCGTCTTCTCGGCATCTGAGGCTTTCATGCCAATGAGACGCAGTTTTAGAAGTTCATTAAAGTGCATATTACTGGATTTAAACTGTGGACGTGCACTACAGGGCAAGATGCTTGAATATCACCATGCGGAACGTGACAGTGTCAATGTCTGAACAGTGATCCATGCAAAGGCTTTTCCAGCGAGAAGATCATCACATAATGCTGCAAACTGACAGCTCATTTACATAATGGAACAAGATGACAGTGATTTGTACAGTCAACTTGGTGGAAACTTTCGAAACTAAAACCATTCGTGAAATCGCTAATCCAAACACGGGGGAAAACGAGGCTAAAAGCCGTCCAGGATAAAAGGCCACATTTTTGGTTTTCTGTCCTCCCGAAATACATAATAGCACCGCAGCACTTTCCAAAACACCTGTTTGTCACCATCCACTGCAATTTTCCTGATGCATGACGTCTACGAAAACTAAGGCTGGTTTTGAAATTAACACGTTTTGAGACAAAAACACTTGCTTATGTTTTTTTTGTTTCATTCAAGGTGATTGAATCAGTAGTTTTAGTAACTGAATGTCAGATAAGTGGAAGGATAAAATGTTAAATCCCCCTTGTTGTAGGGACTAAAAACCAAACAAACAAAAATAAAGGAGTTATCCCCATAACTCATCTCTTATCTGTTTAGTTACCATGGCAATGTCAGTTCTGAAACATAAAACTTGTCAGATCTTAAGACAAGATGACCCCAGAGAACTGGGGTTTAGCGCGCCAGATATTTCACAGATTGTTTTTAAATTGGACTGATTCTCTGACATTCTATTTTTCTCTATTATTATGTTGTTTTGTTTTATAATATTATTCTCACATTTCTGTTCAAAAAAGGCCCTATGTTTATGACTGATAATGTCATCTGTAAGTTTTATCATTCAAATAAACTGCAGCATAAACTTGCACATCTTGGCTCAAAAGCAGCTTTAAAAATTAAAAGCGTGAGGAACGTCGATTAAGAAACGAGACCGCCGTAGCATCGTTCGTATCGCGGGGGTCTAATAAAAAACGCTGATTCATGTTCCGAGCGAGATCTCATCACTCCGCCGTCGTTTCGGATGCGAGCTCAGCAGTGTTGCTTTCACTCCGAGTAACCCATGCCATCTGCCATGCTCAGCGCTCCCCGCTGAGAGACCATTAATTACCAGATTCACTCTGTGGGACAGTGGGAACTGAAACACTCACTTTAAGCACTTAAGTGCATGCCAGGAAATCACAAGTTATTTAATCCATCACTTAATTCATTCATTTATTAATTAGAGACTTTACATGTACCGTTAATGCGCTGATTTCATATACCGTGAGCCCCTTACTACAATATCCATGGTAAAAAATGAGAATTGTTTCAGACGCGCTTCCCTGATGCAATTACATTTGTGCACACAAGTTTTAATGATGTTCTGCTGCATGGCACTTATGGGCGACATTCACCTGTTATGCAGTTATGATGCAATGCCAGCAAAGCCACTGCCCCATCTCTCTCGTTCCCTCTCTCTCTCTCTCTCTCTCTCTCTCTCTCTCTCTCTCTGTGTTATTAGAGTCCCAGTATTTGATTATCCAGTGGAAAAAAAACGCCACAGACTAATCCAGCTCAGATGCCCTTACTCTTTGGTTTAATATCTTAATTGGAGAGAGGGAGTGGGAGAGAATAAAACTACCCTACCACTTTCATTCTCTCTATTTTTCTTCCAGAGATGAGGCTGGAGTGCTGATGTCAGGACAGTGCTGTTTCCGTGGTAATGAGCTGTCAGGGATATGAAGCTGGGCACTCGATTTCTCACATCACCCATCCCCCTTTCCAAATCAGGGCCAGAGACCAGAGAGCTAGAGAAGCGCTTCCCTCCTTGCGTTTTCTGGGAAGAGCGCCCTGGGGGACGACGGTGTCATAGGCGCAGAATGAAAGCGAGACCAAAAACGGTCAGCTCGGTTGCAGGCTGAGCCAGTCCCGTAATTAGGCCTTTAGATGTCTTCTCTTGAATGGGATGGGGGGGTGGACCGCCATCCACTGGTCTAAAGCAGAGGCTGTCAACTTTGACGGGCACAGGGAACCCCACCCCAGACACTCAGGAGTCCAGGGACCTGATGATATAAAAATACTCTGAAAAAACACTGAAAAGCTTTTATTACTAGTCTTTTTCTTTTTTTTTCTAAAGCGTTGACCTACTTTCTCAATTAACTATGTTTACATCCTTTATCATATCCTGGAGTCATCACGCCCCATGAACAATGTAATAATTTGATTATTTTGACCTCAGATTAAAAAAGAAGTAATTAAAAAAAATGTAGGAATAAATATTGCTAGATTTTCTGTCAATCAAACTATCCATCCATCCGTCCGCCCGTCCGTTAAAATTAAGTAAATAAACTTCATGCATAATTGTTGGAGGAATTGTTAAGTTCACGTAACTTAATTTTTTCAATTACGCATGAAGTTTATTTACTTAATTTTAAGGCAATGGGTTTCCTCACTTTTTTTAAACTGATCACTAACTGATCACTTTTTACAATCTATCTATCTATCTATCTATCTATCTATCTATCTATCTATCTATCTATCTATCTATCTATCTATCTATCTATCTATCTATCTATCTATCTATCTATCTGTCTGTCTGTCTGTCTGTCTGTCTGTCTGTCTGTCTGTCTGTCTGTCTGTCTGTCTGTCTGTCTGTCTGTCTGTCTGTCTGTCTGTCTGTCTGTCTATCTATCTATCTATCTATCTATCTATCTATCTATCTATCTATCTATCTGTCTGTCTGTCTGTCTGTCTGTCTGTCTGTCTGTCTGTCTGTCTGTCTGTCTGTCTGTCTGTCTGTCTGTCTATCTATCTATCTATCTATCTATCTATCTATGACCCCCCCCCCCCCAGGGAACGATTGACCCCCGGATGACAACGCCGGGTCTGAGGGATTGATTTAATTCACCAGGCGCTAATAAGGCAAACAAACAGCCAAACCTCAGGGCTGTTCCAGGCCACGGTTGTAAGCCACACTGATGCCGCGATGCCTCATCACAAGGCGATGTGTCATAAAGAAGGTTTACGCAGAGCTTTTAGCAGCCGCACTGGCAGTTAAACACGCACTATGCCTCTGAGAACACCACTGTACACTAGACTGTTTTCCATTAACTGAGATGCTGTCCCCCAGCCGATAGTGTTGGAGACAGTGTGCGCAGAGATCACTACAGGCTGTCAGAGCTGCTGATCTCCGGAGCGGCTGATCTCTGGGGCAGACGCTCAAAAAGAGGAATTCAGGCTGCTGGAGTTGGTTTAGCTGAACATTACTTTACAATTTGAAAATGACAACACAATCATTTTCGCCTATTCACAGAGGATTATCTGAATGCACAATGGAGGAAACGTAATTAGCTCATTATTCACATAGTAAGCCAAAACATGTCACAATGGCGCATTAGCAGTTGCTATTGTCAGGATAGCTGAGCACACTGGCTCTCTGCGCTCTCTCTTTGGAATAGAAAAGATGAATACAGTAGAGAAAATTAGGCAATTTTGCTTATTTACATTCTGCAACATACACTTGTCATCTGTGCTGAAATGTACATTTGCTGGTGTTATTGAGAGTTCTAATTCCAGCACACATAAGTCATGTTTCCTGCACTGATCTGAACTTGCAGCTGTGTGTCTCTGTCCATGGTGCTGAACCTATGTGTGTTACACTACCTACATTTACATGCGACCAAATAATAGTTATAAGATTGATGGCTCAACCGGACTAAAAGGATTTAAAAGGGTGCACAGTAAAGTTATTCTAACAAATGTAAAAAAAGTTTAACTTTAAAGAGTAGGTTTATTATTTTGTGTGAACTGAACAATAATACTCTAAATGTGTGTCTAACAAAAGTTGCTTTGTTTACTGTACTTGTTGGATACTCAAGTATTTGTTCAAAACCTGTCCAACTTTCCAAACTGAGTCATTCATTTTACATTGCACAATATTGTGCAAGTTCCTGCAGCATGTATTGCAGCTAGCTTAAAAAATCTATGTGGTTAATAATATATAAACAAATATCATTGCTATACATTTTACTGGCTTAATTTATTCTGCTGCTGTTGTCACTGTTATTTAGCTCTGGTTTTTGATAAAAGACATACATGAATGTCACATGAAAATGTTAAATATCATGGATTAATATTTATTTAATTTTGTAGAGGCGGGTGAAAATGATCATTTTCACCTGATATTTTGAGTCAAATTACAAGGGTGGAAAAATTATTATTTTATTTTTACACAGAGATTGGTAGGACTATTTGCATGCCATATTGCTAAAGTCAACAGATTTCACTAATAGACCTACCAATCTTTGTGTAACAATAAAATAATGATTTATTTTATTTTATCTTCATTAGTCATTTTTACCCCCCTGTAATTTGTATCTGGATCTCTGTGAAAATTGTCATTTTGACCCCCTCTACAAAAAAGTGGATTACTCAATAAATATTCATCCATGAAATGTAATATTTTGGCTTACCTCACTATTTATGTTGAAAAAAATATAAAAATAAAAAATATGAACAAAATAAAAAATTTGAGCAGGGGAAGTTCCCAAAATTTGGTTGATTTGACACGGAATGACTCAGTAATCAGTTGAGTTAACTTAAATTTAAGGCAATACGTTGCCTTAATATTTAAGTTATGTCAACTTCTTTTTGTAAACCTGAAATAATCAGATCAATAGGACAAAAAAATTACATTTAATGCTTAACCCTTGTGCTGTGTTGAAAACCCTATAACACTTGTTGCGTTCCTGGTCAAAAATGACCGGCCTGCAAACAAATTTTCTTATAAATCTCTTGTTATGCTACATCATCACCAAATATTGGATTCAATCTTTTTGTCAACTTGATTTCTTTCGATTAGGACCGTTTTCAAAATATATTATAAAAATTACATGGATTTTTAATGGCAAGAGGGTGAGAAAACGATGGCAGTGTTTGCAGTGTGTTGATTTAATTAAAACATGGTAGTTTTAAAAAATGTATTACTCTATTTTTTTTTTATTTCCTCTGCCTTTCCCAAACCTTTTTTGACACCGTGTTAATCCCACACAGCTCCAATTAAAGACAATATATATATATTGATTTGTAGTTTGTGCGGATGCACACTGTTTCTCTCTTGTAAATGTTGTGTCATTTCAGTAATTAGCCTCTGGATAATATAAATGTTGGAGTTTGGGCTTGTGTTTGGACTGCCAGCCAAGAGCAGTGGAAGGAACTAATTACCAGCCACGTGCCTGTAGAGTCAAAACCTCCACCCACATACACACACACACACACTTAATTATACTGATGCACATACAAATGCACGTAAGGAAATTGTAAATCTTCCATGCTTTTTTTTACATCCCCATTCAACACATTCACATAATGCACACAGTTCCATGCAAATACAAGTGCACACACACCTATGCATTCGTTAGGGTCTTTTATTCTGTCGCTGTCATTAAGACACTAGAGAAAGCGCTGATGTTTCATGGATATGAATGCGTAATATCAATTTGGAGGGAGTGGAAATCAAGTAGGAATGTAGCCAATTGGATTTCTGTAAGCACAACTAGACATGTCTCTCTAAAATTCTCAATGGTCAATGGATGTCAGAGCATGTCAAAGGGTAAATTCCAAATGCCAGTAAAGGGGTCCAAGTGAGTGAGAAAGAGTATTCACGCTATTCAGCCATCTTAAGTTAGATTCCAAATAGAGTAAGTTTATTTGTTCTGTCCGAACTGCACTAGAAATGGCATTGAGAACCAGTGTGCATTCATTTACATTTGAGTGCACAAGTTTGCATACTAAAATTCATAAACTCATTTGTCCAAAGTGTGAAAATCTGCTTCTCAGCATCATGTAGTCACTGTTGGGAAGAGCTCAAATGTGCAGAAGATACACATCATCCTAACAACCAGGGGTAAACTTTTAAACAGGATAATTAGTGTAAATTCAGTTATTAAGTTGTCTTGTGGAATTTATGTAAATATCTGTTCTGTGAAATCACCTAATAAGGGCAGTACCTAAAAAAAAAAAATATTATCCCTTTTTTAATTATAAACATCTTGCAGATTCTGCAAAGGGGTTGCAAATGTATGCTCTCCACTGTATCATTTCACATGAAGTTATTGCTTATAACATCAGACTACATGTACTTTGACTAAAATAAACAAGGAAATGGAAGTGAGGTGTTTTATTTCAGCTTAATTCACCTCTACTGTTGTTGTTACTAAACAGATGAGCGCACATATAAAGCATACTGTTCAGTGTGTGTGCGTGTACAGTGTATATATATATATACTGTACACACACATGGGTGTATTATATACATTGATACGCATTGAAATAATGTATTGAAGACCTTATTCTGTTATAAAACTTGAAACTCCTAAATCTGTGCAAAACCGTTTCCATTTTTGACATTGCAGGACGTTCGATATAAACAAATTTTGCCAAGTGAAGTGAACTTCAACAGACATTCCCTGCTGAGTGTATAGGGAGCAATGAACACTGTGCAGGGACCCTGTGAATTTGAACAAAGCTAGGTGTTCTCAATGACAGTCCGTCAATCGCTCAAACCAAGGATTTTTCCACTATTTTTGCATCACTATTGCAAACCTTTGTGATTTTCCTCTACACACCAAGTTGTGACATCATCCCTCTGTGTTCCTCTGTTCTCAGTCGCACCGTAAAGCTTTCGATTCAATCCAGATTCCATCCACACCTTCCCTCTCAATTCCTCAACTAAATAATACAAACTCCCACTTCCTCATACTCACAGTACAAGCGTCACAGGCAAAGCCTCGGGCTAGCCCGGCACAGAGGAAATGAGCTCGGTCCTTTGAAGGCAATGGCTCCTTAAAGCTCAGAACAAGAGAGGACTGGCTCAATAATTACCAGAACACAAAGCAAAGGGTTTTCATGTTTAAAGCTATAGCACTGCATGTGGCGTTTAGACTATTTAATTAGACAGATTTGTAGCAATGCACCCCCCCCTCCCTCCTCCCCCTCAATGCGCCTGTTCTGCTCCAGCTGAACTAGCACACATACATACATACGCTTGTCTTAGTCTCTCTTGGAAATTCACACACAGCTACCCTACAGAACTGCTCTCACAAACACAAACTCAGCATACTCAGATACACACATACACACCGACCTATTACGGTCTAAGACACAAACACCTTTTAACAAGCATGCACTCACAGATCCACCCACTCACAAGGGGCTTGCTGTCAGACACCTGCACACACACACACACACACACACACACACACACACACACACACACACACACACACACACACACACACACACACACACACAAAACTCCACCGCAGGAAGTTCAGTGTGCTAGTGCTCCATTAGAGATGTTGGATGCCAGAAGTGCAGGTCAACGATATGGCAGTTAAAACAAATTCACACAGTGGAAAACAACATTTCTTAATAAGCAAAGTAAAAAAAAAAAAAATAATAATAAAGCATAATCTGGCTTTATTGACATTTAGACACTCCGAAGCTCATTTAAAAACCCTGTTTTTCATCTCGCTAATGCATATCTTTTTATTTATTTATATTTGGAACTAGCACTGGTCAACTCTGTAATTGAAAAATCTTCCCACACTGTCATATTTACTCACCCCTACATAGACATACAATTGGAATAAACAGATATTCAGGCATGAGTTCTGATTAATTACTATGCAAAGCAGTTCTGAACTGCATATGTAAAACATTTACCATTCCATTTAACCAAAAATTTACGATTTAGTTTTATTTATTACACAGTGCTCTGGAATTTATTGTGATTGGTCAATCGCGGCATTCAGCTAACAGGAATTTCGCAATAGTAAGTGAATGTGCAAGATTTCTGATTGATTATCGTGCTGTCACATTTACCATTGTTTGTCAAATTATACAGTGAAATCCAGTAATCCATGCAATTGGGAATTTTATGTGAAGGCAAATTTTTTCCCCAAGCTAAGTTCGCAACAGTTTCAAGATGGTCACATGGATTTACCGCATTGACCAAGAAATCTGAAAGTGACTTCTGTGCGAGTTGTGCTTCACTAAACCATTGACAACAGACAATGGACCTTTTTTTTTCCTTTTACAGGAATGAAAACGAGGCTGAGGGATAGAAGTACACATTCAATGGATTGTACTGTTGTTTAACAACATACATATCAGCTGACAACCCATCTTTCCGAAGACAAAACCTCCATAAAATGGGTTTGAACGTTGTGAGTTGTGAAAATTATGTGATCTAGGGCCTTTATAAAGTGCTTGCCAAAGACTGCAAGTCTTTGTTTTCATCCATGTTATCCATTTACATCCATTATGGTCTAACCTGACTAAGGTCTGAAAATAGGCAGTGGACCTTTATTGCTTGCACAATTTCGCTTCAGCCGCTATAGGTAAATAACTAGAAGAATAACAAAATGCAGTAAAAACTTGTGCTAAAATCCAGTGTGTTTATAGTTACGATAAATAATGAGAACAATATCACAACATGCATAGGCTATAAGTAGCAAACAGACTGCTCTTGAACAGCTAACATAACTGGATGCGACAGACACTGGAAACCTTGCAAGGTAAAATTGACAGCGCCAGGAGTTATGTTAAAAATAAAATGCATAGCCTATCAGACCGCGACCGCCCATAATGGCAACTGTTGCTGCAATGTCTCAAATTTCACACCACTCGCTCATACTGTACAATCGCAATGGCTGCCATCTTGCATGTCAGTAATCGCAGGTAATCACAGCCATGCCGATATTCAGAAGCAGCAGCATTGTGAGTATGACATTAAACAGCTCAATAAAGTTAATATAAAGTCATTTACTTTTCATACATAATATTGATGCTCCAAACAAATCTAGTGTTGCACCTCCAAACAACACACAGTGATGTTCAGCGTTTTTACAAATCTGTTGAGTCAATATTTCACTCATTCATTTCATATCCTAATGGATCAGTGTTTGAATGAGTCAGTTGAGTGAAAAGAGAGCCATCTGTTTCATACTTGAAGGAATAATTCCCTGTGTCCCAAGGTCCATACTATCAATCCTATGTGAGATTAGAATAACTGTGTCCCAAAGCATAGTATGTTGAAAAGAGTATGTCAAAAGTCCCTGGATGGTCTACTATTTCTGGTAGATTTTTGAAGTGTGGATCTGTGCACACTGTAAAAAGGATAATATTTCACACAACACATTGCGCTTTGGAGGAGGATTCGGTTCAAAACCACACACACGGGTAAAAAGTGTTAAAAAAAACACACAAAAAATGGCTAATATGCGCAACCGACAGTGAGAGGTTTAGATAAATGTTTAAAAAACTATTTTAATGTTATCCATGTTATATTTCATCTGTATATTTCATAACAATGTGGACTTCAAAATATCTGTTTGGCCATTAACTTTTAAATGCATCATCATTATGCAACACATTCTCATCCTTTGGCGTCATATAGGTGACGCCATATGACATTTCGTTGAAATACTACGCACATGGCACCCTTTAGCGTGAATATAACACGCACTGTTATGGGTAGGTTTAGGTCTGGGGTAGGGTCTGCGTCTCATATTGACGCTAAAGGATGCCAGTAACGTGTAACGCCTTGGGTTCTGTGTGTTATATTCACGCTAAAGGGTGCCATGTGCGTAGTATTTCAACGAAATGTCATATGGCGTCACCTATATGACGCCAAAGGATGAGAACGGGCTCCATTATGCATTAATATGAGAAGAGTTCTCTGCATGAAAGACCCGCGACTGCAGATCAAAGTGCTCCTGCATTTTCTCTCTGATGCGGTAGGAAATGAAATTAAATGAAATGTGGAGGATTTTAACTGTGACAAGGTGATTGACAGGTCAGTTTACGGTGACAGGATGCATGTAACAAAGCGACAGAGAGCAACCGTTAAGACGCAATTGTATGCCATGGTAGTATGTCCCAAAGCTTTTCTACTCTTTTGCTACACACTCAAAAGTGTGTACTTTCTCTTTACAAAAACTAGGTGAATTGGGACACAGCATAAGTTTTGAGAAAATCAGTAAAGTAAATGATTCAATGACTCACTTATAAGGAGAGTCATCTGCTTAATTCCGAAATGAATCAACATGTTTGACTGAATCATTTGAATGATTCCTCAAAGAGTCGCCTCCTACTGGCGTATCAATGTAAACTGTGGAACGAGTCAGTGAAAAATGACTTCCTCCAGCTTATTTTGCAATAATGACCAGCAGACTGAATATTCTCCTTACGAATTACACAGCATTTCAGTTTTGCAGTGCATATGCCAAAATCTAACATTCCACACATTTTGAAACAGATTTATTTGATCTAGAATGGGACATGACATGTTTTACTGACATGTTTTCTGGAGTGCCAGAATGATTTTATCAAACATGACAATTTAAAGACCCTTTCTAAATAGGGCCATTAATTTCGATGGACAGCTTCCATCCTTTATTTGAACTTGTATGGTCGTGCTATACCGACAAGCCTCCCTTTTGTACCACCCCGCATCATGCTGGCATTGTTAACCGGCATGCACACAATCATCTCAGCTCTCATCTCGCCAGCCAGCAGCTCGCATGCAGAGATCATGAATATTGACAGGAGATACAGGACTGGGGTCCGGCTGCTCATTTCACCACGTCAGGCCACATTGCAAATCTAATTCATTTTCCTCCCTGGACCACCATCTCACAAAACTGCCAAGTGTGATGGATTGAGTCAGAAATTCATTTTTCCTCATGTTCCAGAAATCTTGCAACATTACAAATTGAGGAGTATCCTGAGGTGGTTTGTAGAGCACTGATTTGTTTCTGTCCAACGTTTGGGTCACATCATTCTGCGGTGTCATTGGTTTACACTCGCCTCCCTTGACCCCTAGCAACATTTTGAATGGACAATTCATAAAGAAAAAAAAAATACAGTTTTTTTCCCCTCTTTAACTTTACAAAGTTAGAGGTCAATGTAGCTGTCTGTTGCTACCAGTAGAGGGCCAAAAAAGGTCTATAATTGTAATGCAGGAGAGCTTTAAAGATGCAGGCAAGTAGGATCCAATTGCAGTAATAATTAGTGATGGGACGGTTGATACCGGGGCTCTGACGCTACGACGCAGTTTCCAAAGCACTATTGTATCACACACTGTACCGATGCTTGTATCGATATGACAATACCACATGATTGATGACATTTGAAGCTTCGAACGTCATGCAGTATCGGAAGGTCGGGACAGTTGGTTTGAATAAAACGACCTCATCTGATGCATAAAAAGGGAAATTATGGATTATGGATTATGAAGGCGGCATTTTTTTAACGATTTAACACTACACTTCCCTATAACATAATTTATATATTATTTTTAAAACAGAACACCCAAAATATTTTTTTCAATTACAATTACTATAATTATGATCACATAGCCTTGTAGGCTATATTTTATATTATTGATCAATATGTGAATCCGTTGACCAGGCTACACATGACACGAGTTGTGGTCTCACTGGCACAAATTAATTTATATGAGATTAGATAAAAATGTATTGATCCCACACTTGTATGTCACGGACATCCTTTGTTTGGTCACGTGCTTTTTCTGCTCTGCTTTGATTTGTTAGATATGGTGGAGAAAACAAGTGTGACCACCAGATATCACTAATGTGCATTGTGTTAAAAGCTTCAAGTAATGAACCTTTTTTTCGGCACAATTTGATGAAAACCCCAAAATGCTTCAGAAAGCCTCAGTTTCCTATCACTAGTAATAATAATATTTAACAAAATAACAACAACAAATAAACACAAGGAGCAGAACATCAAGGAGGAAAGAAAACAAAAATAAACAACACCAACAAATCAACCATGTAGGACAAGACCTGAATAACAGGGTTTAAATACGCAATATAACAAGGGGCTAACAAGGGACAGGTGAAGATGATTAGTAGTCATGGAAACACTACAAGGGTTACTTTGGGAACAAACAAGGGTAACTATGGGATTAATAGCCAATCAAGGCAGCAATCGAAACAAAGGAAACAGGACGAAATCACAGGAGGTGAAACACTGGAACAAGGGGAGCAAAAAGAATACAGTTCAAAATAAAGGTCCTGCGACACAAAACCGGGGAAACAAGACAGGGATGTAACAATAATACCTGGAAAAAGCCATCCTAGAAATAATTCTAGTAAAATAAATTAAATTCATAATTTATAGTAATTACATTGTTAAACTTATTATACATTACTTTTATAGTTCAATATTTACTACATTTTACTTAAATATCTACAATTTAAAAGTCGCTTACGGACCATTTTATTTTGTCATAATAAACGGCTATATTTGAATAACTGTTAATGGGGAAAGATCTGTGTATATTGTATGTTTAAAAATAACTTTTAGTTTTGTCGGCTGCAATTCTTAAATATTTACTTGAAGTACACCCTGAAATTTGACGTTAATATTTCAATAATTTAATAACACATCCGCATGTTCATTCGCAGTTCATATCGGTTAATGGTCACAGAGCAGGTAAACAATTCAAACAGTTCATCTATTTCAAGTGAGTGTTTTATTTTGATTATTTTAATCTTATACTTAAATTATTTAACTAATTATTAGCTTTTTATCAACTATTTTATGTAGTTCCCTCACAAACCCTAAATTCAAGTTTGGGAAACATTGACAGAAAAACTGCATGTATTTTGTGGAAGAACATTGTTTTGGTTCTGCTTTGGCTCTGCGTGACTGTGAAGATGAATATGGATATTCTACTGCTCATGAAACATTTACTACTAGGCTTAAGAGATATAACCAATTTGGATGGGAAGGATATCAAGCTGACTAGCTGAAGACGTTACTGTTATACCCATTAATAAACGTTACTTCCTTGAAAATAAATTCCAGCACAGTGCTAAAACAACCATAATGAAATGACCTTTCACAATAGATAATGCTTTAAAATGAACTACATATACATAGAGCTACATATAGCAATTTATCTGTTAGGATGTACGAGCGGCCAGGTGTAAATGGCGTGACAAATGGCAGAAATATCACAGTCCAGAGTGGTTTTAATTCCAAAAGGTGCAAAAATATCAATTTCCAATGGCAATAGTGTAACAATAGTGTAAAAAATAAATAAAAAATGTGATAATACCAAAGAAAATAAATCAAAGTTATTTAAAATACACAAATGTAAGTTGGCTATGCCAATGTACAGGACCACAAATACAAACGAGATTCAACCTCTCCACACCAATATTCTCCCCTAGTAAGGCTGCCTCTTTTATAGGCCTTAGCTCCTCCTATTTTTAAAAAATAACATTTTAGGGAGAATCCTATAAATTACAAACAGGTTACAATACATAAACAAACAAACTGCCATGACATTTCAACTCTAAATCATACATCATTTACATCTAGTACAATTTAAAGTGGTCAAAACAATAAAGACAAGACATATGGGCAAGTGACGTATGTATGCAATTTCCCTCAAAAACCATGCTGTCAGGTCAAACACTTATAATAATCCAAAACACGTTTTGGAAGAAGGATTGATGATGTACTGCCTTATTTACATTTTGTTAAATTGAACAAAATAAAAGTTATAGTGTACCTTTAACCCTTTGATGCACAACATGGGACTAAATAGACCCGACTGAGTTTTAATTTTCTATATCTTTGCAAGAAATTAATTTCATCATTCAGTATTCCAGGTATTCCTCAATTAACTTGTTTTTGATCATCACAAATCCTTATTTTTATTTTTACTTTCTTACTTTTTGAATAAAAATAGTTTTTGTATCACAACCCTTCTAATGCGCAACATGGGTCTAAAAAGACCCGTATTCATTTCCTATGTTATTTCAGTGATGGCTGAGTGTTTTCTTTGCTGAATCTTTAAAATATATGTATTTTATCATTTGTTATTCCATGTATTCATTAAATATCTTGTTTTTGATTTCCACAAATCATTATGTTTATGTTTCCTTTCTTACTTTATAAACAAACACAGTTTTTGTATTTCTACATCAATTTTACATACATTGGTCTAAAATGACCCGTATTCATTTCCTATGTTATTTCAGTCATGGCTGAGTGTTTTCTTTGCTGAATCTTTAAAATATATGTATTTTATCATTTGTTATTCCATGTATTCATTAAATATCTTGTTTTTGATTTCCACAAATCATTATGTTTATGTTTCCTTTCTTACTTTATAAACAAACACAGTTTTTGTATTTCTACATCAATTTTACATACATGGGTCTAAAATGACCCGTATTCATTTCCTATGTTATTTCAGCCATGGCTGAGTGTTTCTTTGCTGAATCTTTAAAATATATGCATTTTATCATTTGTTATTCCAGATATTCATTAAATATTGATATTTATGTTTTCTTTCTTACTTTATATACAAACAGAGTTTTTGTATTTCTACATACATTTTACATACATGGGTCAAAAATGACCCATATAGAAACCTTTGATATTTGCACATATTTGCAAGTAGGAACATATTTACTGCATAAATACTATTACTATGGTATTATTACATAATACTATTCACCTGCCACACATTTCACAATTCAACACTGCTGCTTTTGTATATTTGATGCAAGTCTTATTTTATTTTAACCACAGAAAATATTTGATATTTTGTAAAAGATAACTGGACATAATATTTGAATATTAGGCTATGGTTACTTGACCACGAAATCCTAGTGAGAAATTACTTGTGAGAAAGAGAAACATATCCAATACTATTAGCTAGCTAGCTGTCGACATATTCTATTCTAGCTAGCTAATGTTAGCTACACTAAAAAAAGATGGGTTTTTAAAGGGGAACTCAGCAACTCTAGCTATTTCTTCGCTGATTTTCACTTTTGTTGTCGCATGTTTTCTCAACGAGCTCCCCCTACAGCTGTGGGATGTATATTTCACAACAATGTTGTAAAAAAACTCACTTGCGGCCCCTCCTCCCCCTTTCTACCGCTGCTCATGAGCATTTGTTATTATCGGAGCCGGCCAACTTTATCGTGTGGAGCTATACCGAGGTGGGTAATACATCATACACATTGAGGGCGGCGTGTGTGTTTATGTCGAATTGCCATAAAGCATTTTGTGTTTCTCGCTCGTTCTCGCTTCTCACAAGACTTCCTGTTTCCAACTTACTGGGACGTTAGTCCCCATGTTGCAAGGTTGGTTTTCCGCCTAGGAACGTTGGGGGGAGCAGGGAAAGTCACCATTTTCACCAGAACAATTATTAAACCATCCAAATGATTTCTAAACGGTTTCATTAAGTTGAAATAGTTGCCAAATGCCCCTTTAAAGCTTATTTACATGTAATAGGCCTAAAAGTTCTATTAAGAACCGTATAGTCTTGAATAAGCCATTATGCTGAAATGGTTCGATGTGTTAAGAGTTTAGGGTCCTTTTTTCCCCGCCTTTTGATTTTAAAATCTGTAACTGTCAAAGCCACCTGAAATAACATAGGAAATGAATACAGTCATTTTAGACCCGTGTATGTAAAATTGATGTAGAAATAAAAACTGTGTTTGTTTATAAAGTAAGAAAGAAAAAATAAACATAATGATTTGTGGAAATCAAAAACAAGATATTTAATCAATACCTGGAATAACAAATGATAAAATACATATATTTTAAAGATTCAGCAAAGAAACACTAAGCCATGATTGAAATAACATAGGAAATGAATACGGGTCATTTTAGACCCATGTATGTAAAATTGATGTAGAAATACAAAAACTGTGTTTGTTTATAAAGTAAGAAAGGAAACATAAACATAATGATTTGTGGAAATCAAAAACAAGATATTTAATCAATACCTGGAATAACAAATGATAAAATGCATATATTTTAAAGATTCAGCAAAGAAACATTCAGCCATGACTGAAATAACATAGGAAATGAATACGGGTCTTTTTAGACCCATGTTGCGCATTAGAAGGGGTATCCATAGCTTGCGCATCAAAGGGTTAACTGAAAGAAAAAGGGGGAAATTTTAATATAATTTAAGCTTCAGGAAGACATGAAATGTATTTTAAAAGACATTAATTTACATATTTTCATGATTAAGGACAAATACACTGTAATATGTTTTTTTTTTTTTTTTTTTTTAATCATGCACCAAATAGAGTACCCATAAAAAGGAATAATTTTGGGGTCCAAAGGAAATAGGATTTTGCGACCCAAATGGGCTACCTTGTCTAACCAGCCAAACTTTGAGCTCTTGAGTTGAATGGTGGTGTGAGGAACAACATGTAAATGCTCTATAGGCATAAACTTCTTGGATGGGTGTGTACTTCTGAAATCCCTCATAGCAGGTTTGCGTTTGCGCTAAGTTAGCTAATATCCCCATTCGCAGCTGCTGTTGTGTTTTTGCTGACCAAACACATCTGAGCCCGGAGAGAGCTAGAGGCAATCAGCAGGCGGGTCGACAGCCTTGATCGATTATTGGCCTTGCCGTTGGCCGGGTGATTATATATCATTTGTATGTATTGTGTTTACTTTCTTAAGTGTAGCCTCCGCTAATCAAAGGCGTTCCGCTGAGACAAAATGCAGATGCTGGTCAGGAGCCATTCGCTCGTTTTCCCATGAGTCACTGTTTCTCTGACTAGATCGGGCATGATGCCTGAACATTATACTGATAAAACCCTGACAGCTCCGGCCCTGGTTTGAGTGTCAGGACTGCAGCAGAGGCAATTTCATTAACTTTCCTTCTATCAGTTATTAGCAATATCAAAAGAGTGGGAAGTGTGTTTGTGTGCCGAGAAGATGGTTATCGATTGCGAGAAGATATCTCCTGAACTCTGTGCGCCTGCTGACACCGAGAGATTGCTTTAGATTGTACGAGTGCATATGGAGGACAGTTATGTTGCAGATAACTTGATATGTTTTGAATTGTGTCATCGAAGATGAATGTATAGTATCATGATGTCTTAAAGCGTTTTCTATTGAACGGACAATAAATTCACAATTTTTCTCTGAGAGATAATACGTATGGCCAGTGATGGTTACAGTCACTGAAAGCTACAATCATTGTCAACAAAAACTGAAATTAATTTGTTTCACGTGCCAGCAAAGTTAGTAAGTGTCATGTACCCTATAAATAATACATTTATATTTTTAAACTCTTTAATAATAAATGAAGTTATCATTAAAGTCAAAATTGTTAAAAACAAAAAACAAATTTTTTTCTTTTTTTATTAGTTATTAGTTTTATTTATTAGAGGACAGTTGAATTGTGTCATTGGCAGTGTTGTGCAAGTTACTGTTCTGATTACTTTATTTCAAAAGTAATTAGTTACATTACTAGTTACGTTACTATTCTAATGTGTTACATTACTCCGCTACTAAAAAATAAATCAAATTACAGTAACGCGTTACTAAGTAATGCGTTACTGCCCAACACTGGTCATTGAAGATGATATTTTAGTATCATGACGTCTTAAAGCATTTCTATTGAACAGAAAATAAATTAGAAATTTTTTTCTCAGGGAGAAAATTCGTACTGACAAAGGATCGTAAGGTTACAAATAGTATATATAGTAGGCTACATTTATTTAAAATTTTCAAAATAGTTGTTTTGCTCATAATAATACACTGTAAGTGTTTATGAAAACGTATTGGTTAAAGGAGCTGTATGCAAGATTGTGGCCAAAACTGGTACTGCAATCACTTTCAAATTACTGTAGAGCGGTGCATCCCCTCCCCCTCCCCCCTGACTTGAGGTTGCCAGATAGGCTGCAGGATCCAGCAGGAACATAGGCTGCTACAAGGAGCTTTCAACTAGAGCAGAGCTGGCAACCCGGATGCCGAAACACTACTGACTTCGTGATTGGTAGATAGGTGGAGGGTGGGGCTTCAGGCCAAAACACAAGATGACAACATCAACATCAGTTGAGGGCTGCAACTTCACTTTTTAAATGACAATATCGTGGCCGTACTACTGTTGTCAGTGATATAAGTATTTGAAATGAACATGATTTCTTAATGTCTAGAGACACACCAGGGCCATTTTATGATTAATTGAAAAACATTTCTTACATACAGCTCCTTTAACTAACGTAACCTCGGTTCTCTCTAGAAGATGGAACGAGTATTGCGTAAGTTAGCTTACGCTACGGAAAAGATTCATCTTTTCGAGATATTGAAGCCAAAAAATTATCCTTAATTTTGTATTCATTGTCAACGCAGTGCAGCAGCTAGCAGACCTAGAGCAGGCTGTCTAGCGTGCTCATTGGCTGCCCTGCGGCAACTGCAGCAGCCTACCACTGAGCCTGGCGTGACGTCACGTCCAATGAAGGGCGCTTGCGCCCTCATCGCGTCTTAGCCTGCCAGAATGGGCGTGGCTTAGCGTATATAAGCGGGGCTCGGAGGCTGTTTCCCTGGTTTTCATCGACTGAAGCGAAAGTCGCTTGTGGTGCGAGCACGGCCGGTTACGCAATACTCGTTCCCTCTTCTAGAGAGAACCGAGGTGACGTTAGGTAACCGATACGTTCTCTTACGAGAGGTTCTCTCGTATTGTGTAAGTTAGCTTACGCTACAGGAACCCTTTGTCAACACCGTGCGCGCCAAGCATCCACTCATCAGTCCCAGGGAATCCCGGGGATCCCAGATTTAAGCGGGGAATAAGACGGCCAGCAACGCGGGCCGGCATAAGTACATAAGCACTCATAGGGAATACAGAACGGCGCTGCCGGTCCGTATAAACATATAGCATATTAACCCAATATAGTGCAACTCAACAAGGAGAGCTAAGTCGCGTGAGAGTAGCCTGCGCACGAACAGATCTGGACAGAACATACATCTCACTTATACTGACAGAAGTTTAGCCTGCAGGGCGGGAACTTCCAGGTTATAGAACCTAACAAAGGTGGACGGGGAGGCCCAGCCTGCCGCCACACATATGTCATGAATTGAAATTCCGCTGGACCATGCCCACGACGAGGCCATGCCTCTAGTGGAATGAGCCCTGACGCCCAAGGGCATTGCAGACCTTTAACGCATAAGCAGCTGCGATAGCGTCCACTATCCATCTGGACAGGCTTTGTTTCGAGGTGGCGAGACCTTTGGTGCGCCCCCCAAATGAAACGAAAAGCTGCTCCGAGCGCCTGAAGGGGGCGGAGCGCGTAATGTAAGCCCTCAGCACCCTGACCGGGCAGAGGAGATTAACATCACTCTCGCTATCGGATGCTGGCAGAGCCGATAGAGATATGACCTGCGCTCTGAACGGAGTGCCAATCACTTAGGGACATAGCCATGTCTAGGTTTGAGGATGACTTTAGAGTCATTCGGTCCGAACTCAAGACACGCAGCGCTGGCAGACAGCGCGTGTAAGTCCCCCACACGTTTGACTGATGATAGAGCAGTTTGAGTGATAGATAAATGGATAGATAAACGGTTTGAGTGATAGATACTTTAGATCCACGGAATCTAACGGTTCAAAGGGATATGCTTTCAGGGCCTCGAGGACCAAAGAAAGATACCACATAGGAACCGACTGGGGGCGCGGGGGATTCATCCTCCTGGCTCCTTTAAGGAAGCGGATGACAAGCTCGTTCCCTCCTAGTGATCGGCCGCGCGTCGACTCTGCGAACGCTGCAACGGCCGTCACATAGACTTTACGCGTGGAGGGGGACCTCCACTTATCCAACAGCTCTTGAAGAAAAACTAAGCAACCGCGAGACCCCACATGTTCGTGGGTCCAGATTTTTGTCTGTGCACCATTTGGAGAACACAGACCATTTAGACGCGTAAAGCTTTCTAGTAGAGGGAGCTCTAGACTGCGTAATCGTGTTCATCACTCCTTCTGGCAGGACAACGGGTATCCGTTGATCAATCGTGCGTGCAGAGACCAGCGCTCTGGATGGGGATGACAGATCGAGCTGCGAGCTTGAGAGAGGAGATCTGTCCTCGCCGGAATCGGCCACGGGGCTGTTTGTGACAGCCGCGTCAGCTCCGGGAACCTGTGTTGAATCAGGTCGTCTACGAGTCATTTAGCACCGGGTTCTCCACAAACTTGAGGTGCGATAAGGGGGAGAGGGGCGACGCTCTTTCGGCCGCCCCCCGGTTCCGGTCACGGACGGCCTTCCTCGCCGGCCCCCGGGGGAGCCGGCTATCCGGGGCCAATCAAAGTCCCGCGGCGCTGCGGTATCGTTCCTTCTAGGCGGGATTCTGACTTAGAGGCGTTCAGTCATAATCCCGCAGATGGTAGCTTCGCACCAGTGGCTCCTCAGCCAAGCACACGCACCTGTGGCAACAATGAGACCGGAGGGAAAGCATACAGCGGGCGGCTGGGCCAGATTTGGGCCAGCGCGTTCTCATTCTTTGAAAAGAACAATGAGTGACGAAAAGGGCAGTGAGCGTTGTCTTTTGACGCAAATAGGTCGACTTCCGGTTTGCCGAAAAGGCGCCATAGCGATTGGACTGTTTGGGATGCAGGGACCATTCCCCTGGGGGAATATTGTCCCTGGACAGCTTGTCTGGGCCGTCGTTCAGGTGGCCTGGCACATGCGCAGCTCTCAGCGAGTGCAGATGGTGCTGAGACCAAACGAGGAGGCGTTCTGTTAGATCGCAGAGGTTCCTGGATCTGACACCGCCTTGACGGTTCACGTAGGACACTACAGACGTGTTGTCCGAACGGACTAGAACATGGTGGTCCTGTATGAACGGGAGGGAGCGCTTCAGCGCGTTCTCGACCGCTATAATTTCCAGACAGTTTATGTGAAGGAGCTTCTCGTGGTCTGACCACAGGCCAAAGACCGGTCTGCCCTCGAAGAGAGCGCCCCAACCTGAGTTTGACGCATCTGTCGAGATGACCTTTCGATACGAGACAGCTCCCATCGTCACTCCCCGCTGATACCAGTCGGCCGCTAACCAGGGCTGCAGAGCCATAATGCAGCTCTGAGTCATTCTGATTCGTTCGCAGCCGGAGGCCCATGCTCGGCGAGACGCTCGAGCGATCAGCACGCGTTGTAGTGGGCGCATGCGCAGTAAGCCCAGCTGGAGCACTGCAGCAGCTGGGGCCATACAGCCCAGCATCCTGTCTTCAGAGGAGCGATGCTGCCCTTCTGGAAAGACGCGGCCAGGCGTCGAACACGGCGCACACGCTGTGTCGATAAACGAGCCGTCATAGCCACAGAGTCCAGTTCTATTCCTAGAAAGAAAATTGACTGGCTGGACAGTAATGAGCTCTTGGTCCAGTTGACCGTGAGACCCAGGCTTTCCAGATGACTGAGGAGCACTGCTCTGTGAGATAAAAGTTATATCTCTGACTGTGCCAGAATCAGCCAATCGTCCAGATAGTTCATAATTCGCAAGCCCTGATTTCTCAAGGGGCCGAGAGCCGCGTCCATGCACTTCGTGAATCTACGGGGTGTTAAAGACAGGCCGAACGGCAGGACGGTGTATTGATATACCTGACCGTCGAAGGCGAATCTCAAGAATGGCCTGCGACGGGGTATTATCTGAATCTGAAAATAGGCATCTTTCAGATCGAGAGAGATAAACCAGTCCCTCGGGCGTATGTGCGCGAGGATTTTCTGGTCGTAAGCATTTTTAACAGTCTTTTCACAAGAACTTTGTTTACGAGTGCCCCTTCCTTCTTAGGTACGAGAAAATAATCGCTGTAAAAGCCTGACTCGCTCAGAGAAGGCGGTACCAGTTCTATGGCCCCTTTGCACAGTAGCTTCGCTATTTCTGCGCGGAGTAGATGTGCTACTTCCACATTCACTGTCATCGCGGTCCGTGCTTGAAAGCGTGGAGGACGGCGATCGAACTGTAGCGAATAGCCCTGCCTTATTGTGCTTAGCACCCATTCTGATACCCCTGGGATCGTTTCCCATGCTTTTATACGTGTAGCTAGGGGCAGAATGGCCTCCAGGTTCTGATCGCTGCACTGCGCGGGCTTGAAAAACTGAACCGGAAGTATGGGCGCGGCGCGTGCGCCCTCGGCGCTTGAATACGGCGGCTCGCTGACAGCGGTGGCAGGCTGTTTCATATGTGACGTCCCGATTGCTATGAATGGGGAGCGTTTTGTGATCACTTTGTGATGCGCGAGCAGCGCCTTGGGTGAAGTGTTCATTAGTAAGCGTGAACGCTCGTGAGCGGGCACATGACTTACATTCATATGTGACGCCCCGATCGCTTCGGATGGGGAACGTTTTGTAACAACTCCGATACGCGTGAGCAGCGCCTGGGGCGAGGTGTTTGTTAGTAAGCGTGAGCACTCGTCAACGGGCACGCGATTTACACTCATATGTGACGTCCATAACGTTCATAACCTGACCGATATGAGGCTGTTTTGGCCGTGTGACAGAGCGGGCAAGGAGTAGGCGTGGGCACGGACTCGTGGCCACATTTCCTACATTTAACACTCGAGCGGCATTTGCCAGCTTTAAGAGAGTGGGCTCTGTGAATGACACGGGGAGTGTTGTGCTCGTGTGTAGGGGTAAACACTGAGATGTGGGCACTTTTTCTACACTTAAAACACCATCGACGTAAGCCGAATAACCAGACTGATGCGCGAGCGGCGCCTGGGGCGAATTATTTATTAGTAAGCGTGAGCGCTCGTGAGCGGGCACGTAACTTACATTCATGGCCAGGGGCAGAATAGCCTCTGGGTTCCGATCGCCGCAATTCGTGGGCTCGAGAAAACTGAACCGGAGTTATGGGCGCGGCGCGCGCGCCCTCGGTGCTGGAATACGGCGGCTCACATGTGTCGTCCCGATTGCTTGAATGGGGAACGTTTTGTGATAACTTTGTGATGCGCGAGCAGCGCCGGGGGTTTATTACTAAGCATGAGCGCTCATGAGCGGGCACGTAACTTACATTCATAACCTGACCGATATGAGGCTGTTATGGCCGTGTGACAGAGCGGGCAGAGAGTAGGCGTGGGCACGGACTCGTGGCCACATTTCCTACATTTAACACTCGAGCGGCATTTGGGCACATTTCCTACATCTAACACTTGAGCGGCATTTGCCAGCTTTATGAGAGTGGGCTCTGTGAGTGTGAGAGACACGGGGGGTATCGTGCTTGTGTGTAGGGGTGAACACTGAGATGTGGGCACATTCTCTACACTTAGGACACCAACGGCATGAGCCGGATAACCAGACGTTATACCCTTGAGATTTCTCTGGGTCGCCGTAGAAATGGGGGTTGTGTGCAGGCAAGCGGGTAGCATTACCGGCTCGCTGGCTGCCGAATACACCGCTGCAGTAACCTATTTCTTAGGGGACTGACAGGGCGAGATATTTCGACGGAGGTCCGGCCGCGGCGGGACTCGACTGTCTTTTCCTTCTTGCTGCCGCTGGAAGGACTTCACGTGCTCGCGTAGCTGTGAGGACGGAGGCTGAGCTGGACGCTCGGTAGCGCTTCGCGCAGGAGGCTGATCACGTGAGCGGCCTGCAGCTGAATTGGAACGTCGCTCCTTAAATCCGTGGCAGCTGGATCAGGGCCTTTCTCCTCCCCTTCTTGGCGGCGCCGTCCACTTGGGAGAGCGTTAAGGAGAAACGTGAGTGGAGTCTCGCGGAGAATGGTGCATTCCACGACTTAGGAAAACTCCGTGTGGAGTTCCAGCAGAAAGGTAAGGATAGAGCAGCTGTCACCTCGGCATCGTTCCGCCTCGCATCAGGCGGTCTCCATGAACGGCGCTTCTTGTTGCGCGGTCCAGCAGAGGGCGGAGTGACAGCTTAAAATTTATACATTTATTTATTTTTTACTTTTACTATTATTATTTCAGTTTAGGGGACAGTTATGTTGCAGATAACTTAATATGTTATGAATTGTGTCATTGAAGATGAATGTTTAATATGATGTCTTAAAGTGTTTTCAATTCAACGGACAATAAATTTGCCATTTTTCTCAGAGAGACAATTCGTACGTCCAAGAAACCATGACGTTTGCAGTCACTGGCAGCTACACGGTCTCTCGCGCAATGCAATTCATCGCCAACGAAAACCAATATTAATTCCAGTCAGCAAGGTTAATCCCTCAAATTGTTTTTTTTTCATTAAACATAATGATACCTGTGCAAGGTAGCCTAATGACCGTTATCCAGAAAGGTCTCCATATTGCTAGTGCTAATGTACTGTAAACTCTCTCTCTCTGGGAACCGTCAGAGATTTATTCTGGCATGAGAGTGTGCAAGTGAGCCCTGTGTGCATGAGTACTCTTCATTAATGTGAGATAATGTAGTGCTGGGAGGGTCCAACGCTCCTCAGTCCATTCGTGCATGTTCTAAGTGGCCGAGTGTTGCTGTGCGGCTAAAGTGCGCTGCATTGCTAATGTATGCTAATCCAATAGACATGGAGCTTAAGTGTCATTTATCAACTCGTTTGAAAAAGTCTTGCACATTTTCACACCGCTTTAGATCTCTTGTACCGCGTATTGTTCCAAAAGATAAAAATGGATGTGCTGCTAGCCTGTTTTAATACAACGCTGATTCATTTTTAGGCGAGCTGCAAGTATTCATTACTCGTTCGCTCCCAATGGACCGTGCGAGGCGAGCGGTGTGTGATTAATGGTTGGTCTCGGTGCCCACACAAGAGCAAAAACCTGAAAACCAGATCCCAAGACAAAAAAAAAATGCTTTGGTGCCAGAGAGAAATTAGAGGAGGGCCAATCTGAATGGGCACTTGAGTTTTTAGTCCTCAAGTCCTTCTCCACTGAAGTAGCACACCTGCTCACTGGGGCCTTGATGGTAGACAATGTTCTTGTTTGTGTTTATGGGGAAACGTGCTGTGGCATTAAACTGCTGTCTAATACACTACCTGTCTTGATTTCCATTTGAGATGGACTCCCACTCCAGCTATTGAGTGTGGCAAAACGTCGCACACAATGCAGTGTCTGGTCTTTCACAGAGATTACATATTCTGTTTTTAAATGAGAAGCTTTGCTCATATCATAATCACTCGGAATGATAAACATATGTATTTTGTATGTGAGGTGCATGACTAGATGTTGTATAGACATGCAGTGTTTCTCAATATTGTTTTGTTTTATGTACCAGCATAGCCCAGCAGTAACGCTCAAGCACCCTCATTCACACCAAACCAGAAATACATTCTTTTTAACTACTTGAATGATAAACTGGAAATGATTATTGAAGTTGCTCTTTGATAAAAACTGTGCATGGGTGAAACACAGACTCACCATGTACCACATGTATTTTACAAGAAGTGTTATTATAACATTTTATTTTAATATATTTATTTTATGTTATCTTATTTTTCTACAGTGGAACGGTTTTGAACAATTATAAACTATATACACTCACCTAGAGGATTATTAGGAACACCATACTAATATTGTGTTTGACCCCCTTTCGCCTTCAGAACTGCCTTAATTCTACGTGGTATTGATTCAACAAGGTGCTGAAAGCATTCTTTAGAAATGTTGGCCCATATTGATAGGATAGCATCTTGCAGTTGATGGAGATTTGTGGGATGCACATCAAGGGCACGAAGCTCCCGTTCCACCACATCCCAAAGATGCTCTATTGGGTTGAGATCTGGTGACTGTGGGGGCCATTTTAGTACAGTGAACTCATTGTCATGTTCAAGAAAACAATTTGAAATGATTCGAGCTTTGTGACATGGTGCATTATCCTGCTGGAAGTAGCCATCAGAGGATGGGTACATGGTGGCCATAAAGGGATGGACATGGTCAGAAACAATGCTCAGGTAGGCCGTGGCATTTAAACGATGCCCAATTGGCACTAGGGGGCCTAAAGTGTGCCAAGAAAACATCCCCCCACACCATTACACCACCACCACCAGCCTGCACAGTGGTAACAAGGCATGATGGATCCATGTTCTCATTCTGTTTACGCCAAATTCTGACTCTACAATCTGAATGTCTCAACAGAAATGGAGACTCATCAGAACAGGCAACATTTTTCCAGTCTTCAACTGTCCAATTTTGGTGAGCTCTTGCAAATTGTAGCCTCTTTTTCCTATTTGTAGTGGAGATGAGTGGTACCCTGTGGGGTCTTTTGCTGTTGTGGCCCATCCGCCTCAAGGTTGTGCATGTTGTGGCTTCACAAATGCTTTGCTGCATACCTCGGTTGTAACGAGTGGTTATTTCAGTCAAAGTTGCTCTTCTATCAGCTTGAATCAGTCGGCCCATTCATGACCTCTAGCATCAACAAGGCATTTTCGCCCACAGGACTGCCGCATACTGGATGTTTTTCCCTTTCCACATCATTCTTTGTAAACCCTAGAAATGGTTGTGCGAGAAAATCCCAGTAACTGAGCAGATTGTGAAATACTCAGACCGGCCCGTCTGGCACCAACAACCATGCCACGCTCAAAATTGCTTAAATCACCTTTCTTTCCCATTCTGACATTCAGTTTGGAGTTCAGGAGATTGTCTTGACCAGGACCACACCCCTAAATGCATTGAAGCAACTGGCATGTGATTGGTTGATTAGATAATTGCATTAATGAGAAATTGAACAGGTGTTCCTAATAATCCTTTAGGTGAGTGTATATATTATTATTTTTTCTCAAACAACCACAGTTTTTTGTTTTATAAACACATAGGCTATTTTCTATCATTTCTGATTGGTTGAGCCACATTTAAATACACAAAATTACTTTGAAGACATATCTGCGACTACGCATTCTATATTAATGCACCAAGTTGCCATGTTGCTTGGCAACCATAAACAGCCTACAGCCAGGATAATGAACTCAGATGAATTATACCGATAATTGTTTATAATAAATGTACTGTAACCCTTTATTGAACATTGGTGTCTTTTATCATAGTGCCATTGTTGCCGTTTTATAAAAGAAATAAGCCGCTCAAGTCTCTGTGTTGTAGTGAATTACACCATTGGTGAGGTGGTTTAGACTCTCCACAGTATCACATGGCCTCTCGTGGCTTATTGCTTTAATATAGTTGACTCTTGCCTGAATGCATGCTAATTTGCTTTTATTGTGTTCACTTGTTTATCCAACAGCTCTAGGAATACATATTTTAGTTTTGAAGGTTGAATTCACTAAATTAGACTACATGGAAACATGCATAAAAAACCTGCCAGAGAAAACGATACTGGTTACTAACGTAACCCCGGTTCTCTCTGGAAGAGGGAACGAGTATTGCGTAAGTTTAGCTTACGCTACGGGAAAGATTCATCTTCTCGAGATATTGAAGCCAAAAAATGATCCTTAATTTTGTATATGTTGTCAACGCAGTGCAGCAGCTAGCAGACCTAGAGCGGGCATTCTAGCGTGCTCATAGGCTGCCCTGCGGGAACTGCACAGCCTACCAGTGAGCCCGACGTGACGTCACGTCCAATCGAGAGCGCTCGCGCCCTCGCCGCGTCCTAGCCCGCCAGAATGGGCGTGGCTTAGCGTATATAAGCGGGGCTCGGAGGCTGATTCTCTGGTTTTCATCGACTGAAGCGAAATAGCGCTTGTGGCGTTTAGCACGGCAGGTTACGCAATACTCGTTCCCTCTTCTAGAGAGAACCGAGGTTACGTTAGTAACCAGTATCGTTCTCTTACGAGAGGTTCTCTCGTATTGCGTAAGTTTAGCTTACGCTACGGGAACCCATTGTCCACGCCGTGCACGCCTGCATCCACCTCATGAGTCACAACACTTCTGTGAACCCAGAAAGTGGGAACAACACACATGTACATAAGCGCGAGCATAAGCGCGAGTACTATGAGCGTATAAGCGCGTGTAAACAAGCACTGACAGGCAATGCAGAGTGGCCGTGTGTGACCGGTGTATAGGCATATATAGCACATAACCTGAAACAGCGCAGCTCAACCAGAAGAGCTGAATTCACGTGAGGATAGTCTGCGCATGATAGTATCTGGACAGGGCTAGCCTCTCACTTAAACAGACAGGGAGGACCAGCCCGCCGCCACAGATATGTCTTGAATGGAAATTCCACTTGACCATGCCCACGACGAGGCAACGCCTCTAGTGGAATGAGCCCTGATGCCCAAGGGGCACTGCAGACCTTTTGCCGTGTAAGCGGCTGCGATTGCGTCTACTATCCACCTGGACAGGCTCTGTTTCGAGGAGGCGAGACCTTTAGTGCGCCCACCGAACGAAACAAACAGCTGCTCAGAGCGCCTGAATGGGGCAGAGCGCGTAATGTACAATCTCAGAGCTCTGACTGGGCAGAGGAGATTAACATCACTTTCACTATCGGATGCTGGCAGAGCCGATAGAGAAATGACCTGTGCTCTGAATGGGGTGCCAACCACTTTGGGAACGTAACCATGTCTCTGCTTGAGGATGACTTTAGAGTCATTCGGGCCAAACTCAAGACACGTCGCGCTTACAGACAGCGCGTGTAAATCCCCCACGCGTTTGACTGATGACAGTGTGAACAGAAAAACAGCTTTGAGCGACAGGTATTTCAGGTCCGCTGTGTCCAGGGGTTCAAAGGGGAATGCTTTCAGGGCCTCTAGGACCAGTGAAAGGTCCCACATAGGAACCGAGGGGGGGCGCGGGGGGTTCATCCTTCTGGCTCCTCTGAGGAAGCGGATGATAAGCTCGTTTCTGCCTATTGACTGGCCATGCATTGATTCAGAGAATGCTGCGACAGCCGCCACATAGACTTTGAGCGTAGAGGGGGATCTGCCCCTATCCAGCAGCTCCTGAAGGAAACTGAGCAGCCGCGGGACCACACACGTTTGCGGATCCAGGTTTTTGCTAGTGCACCACTTAGAGAACACAGACCATTTGGACACGTAGAGCCTTCTGGTAGAAGGTGCTCTAGACTGCGAGATAGTGTTCATTACTGCGTCTGGCAGGGATACCCGTTGATCACCCACACGTGTAGCGACCAGCGCTCCGGGTGGGGATGCCAGATCGAGCCGCGCGCTTGAGAGAGGAACTCTGCTCTCAGCGGGACAGGCCATGGGGCTGTCTGTGACAGCCGCATTAGCTCTGGGAACCAAGTCTGGTTCTCCCAACGCGGGGCTATGAGGAGCACTGAATGGCGCGTTTCCCTGATTCTCTTGATCACCTGTGGTAACAGAGATACAGGAGGAAATGCATATAGCGGACGGCGGGGCCACGTCCGGGCAAGCGTGTCCCTGTCCTTCGAAAAGAACGTCGGGCAGTGAGCGTTGTCTTGTGACGCAAAAAGTTCGACTTCCGCTTTGCCGAAAAGGCGCCATAATAACTGGACTGTTTGGGGGTGCAGGGACCATTCTCCCGGGGGAACGTTGTCCCTGGACAGTCTGTCTGGGCCGTCGTTCAGGTGACCCGGCACATGTGCAGCTCTCAGTGAGCGCAGATGGTGCTGAGACCAAACGAGGAGGCGTTCCGCCAGATTGCAGAGGTTCCTGGATCTGACGCCGCCCTGGCGATTTAAATAGGACACCACAGACATGTTGTCCGAACGGACTAGAACATGGTGGTCCTGAATGAGTGGGAGGAAGCGTTTCAGCGCGTTCTCGACCGCTATCATTTCCAGACAGTTTATATGGAGGAGTTTTTCCCGGTCTGACCACAGGCCGAAGACTGGTCTGCCCTCGAGGGTGGCGCCCCAACCTGTGTTGGACGCATCCGTCGAGATGACCTTCCTGTATGAGACCGCCCCCATAGTCACTCCCTTCTTGTACCAGTCGGCTGCTGACCAGGGCTGCAGAGCTGTGATACAGCTCTGAGTCACTCTGATCCGTTAGCGACCCGACCTCCAAGCTCGGTGTGGCACACGCGTGGCCAGCCAGTGCTGTAGCGGGCGCATGCGTAGTAAACCTAGCTGGAGAACCGCCGAGGCTGAAGCCATCAAACCTAGCATCCTCTGGAATTTTTTCAGAGGGGAAACGCTGCGCACTGTGTAGACAGGCGAGCCGTCATGGTCACTGAGTCCAGTTCTATTCCTAAAAAGGAAATTGACTGACTGGGCAGTAACGAGCTCTTGGTCCAGTTGACCGTGAGACCTAGGCATTTCAGATGGCTGAGAAGCGCAGTTCTGTGAGATAATAGCTCTGTCTCTGACTGTGCTAGAATCAACCAATCGTCCAGATAGTTCAAAATTCGCACGCCCTGAGTTCTCAAGGGGGCGAGAGCCGCGTCCATGCACTTCGTGAAAGTACGGGGTGCTAGGGACAGGCCGAACGGCAGGACGGTGATTTGATAAACCCGATCGTCGAAGGCGAATCTCAAGAATGGCCTGTGACGGGGTATTATCTGAATCTGGAAATAGGCATCTTTCAGATCAAGAGATATAAACCAGTCCCCCTGGCGAATGTGCGCGAGGAGTTGTCTGGTTGTAAGCATTTTGAACGGTCTTTTCATAAGAGCTTTGTTCACATGCCTCAAATCCAGTATGGGTATGAGTCCCCCGTCCTTCTTGGGCACGAGAAAATAACGGCTGTAAAAGCCTGACTCGCTCAGAGAAGGCGGTACCGGTTCTATGGCCCCTTTGCACAGCAGTTTTGTTATTTCTGAGCGAAGTAGGTGTGCTACTTCTGCTTTCACTGTCGTCGCGGTCCGCGCTCGAAACCGAGGGGGACGGCGAGCGAACTGCTTAGCACCCACTTCGATACCCCTGCGATGTTTTCCCATGCTTTTATATGTGCAGCTAAGGGTAGAATGGACTCCGGGCTCTGGTCGCCGCGCTGTGCGGGCTCGAGAGACTGAACCTGAACTCTGTGTGCTTATATGGGGCGGCTCGCTGAAAACAGTGACAGGCTGTTTCATATGCAGCTTCCCGATTACTGTGAATGGGGGGAGCTTTGTGATCACATTGTGATGCGCGAGCGGCGCCTTGAGAGGCGTGCAGGCTTGTAAGCGCGGGCGCTCGTGGGCGGACGCGTAACTTACAACCATAGATTGACCGGCATGAGCTTGCGCTTTGTGGCGTGTGTTTAACAGCACTGGCGAAGCGCGTGTTAGTAAGCGTGAGCGCTTGTGAGCGGGCACGAGACTTATGTTTATATTGTGGCTCATGTGGGACTGCGCACTGTGGTGCGCGCGCGGCTTTATGTGAAGCGCGCGGCTTGGCCGTGTGACAGAGCGGGCAGATAGATGATGTGTGCACGTGGGCACATCTGCTATGGGCAACACTCGAGCAGCATTTGCCTGCTTCATGAGAGTGGGCTCTATGTGAGACACGGGAAGTGTTGTGTTTACATGTAGGGGTGAACACTGGGTTGTGGGCACTTTTACTACACATAAAACACCTTCGGCATGAGCCGGATAACCAGATAACTTGCTCTTTATGAGATTTCTCTGGATCGACCTAAAAACGGCGTTTGTTTGCAGGCGAGTGGGTTGTGTAACCGACTCGTTGACTGCTAAATGATCCACTGCAGTAGCCTGAGATGAGGGGACTGACAGGGTTAGAAGTTTTGACGGTGGTCCGGCCGCGGCGAGACACAACCGTCTTTTTCCTCCTGATGGTGCTAGGATGGCTTCGCGTGCTCAGGTTTCAACGCGATCCTCGGCCGAGGCCCTCGTGGGGGGTGCGGCCTGCTGCGGTTAGCTGAACGGGATCTAGGGCGCCCGCCCTGTCGCTGCGAAGACTGGCTGTTCTTTCTGGGCTGAGCTGGGCGCTGCGTGGCGGCTCGTTTAGGCGGCTGGTCACGGGAGCGACCTGCAGCGGAGCTAGCGCGACGCGGCAGGAACAGGTTCATGGCTTGCGACGTTTTCTGCACCTCAGAGAAACGTTCGACAAACCCGTTCACTGCTGGGCCGAAGAGACCGGAGGGTGAGAGAGGGGCGTCGAGGAAAACGGATCGCTCAGACTCTCTCATGTCAGCCAGCGACAGCCAAAGGTGCCTCTCAGTTACAGTTAACGAGGCCATGCATCTCCCCAGGGCCTGGGCCGCAGACTTGGTAGCGCGAAGGGAGAGATCCGTCGTGCTCCTCAGGTCCGTAACGGCAGCTGGGTCCCGGCCTTTCGCGTCCCACTCACGGAGGAGATCGGCTTGGAGAATTTGTAAACAGCCATTGAGTGCAGGGCGGAAGCTGCTTGTCCGGCGGCGGCGTATGCGTGACCGACAAGGGCAGATGTGGTCCTGCAGGCTTTAGATGGTAGGGCAGACTTTGAGCGCCATCTCGCGGAGGGCGGGCAAAGGTGCGCTGCGACAGCTTCCTCGACCTTTGGAATGGAGCTGTATCCCTTCTCGGCGGCACCGTTCACTTGGGAGAGCGACGCAGAGACAGAGGAATGAAGCCTCGCGGAGAAAGGGGCATTCCACGATTTAGCCAGTTCTGAGTGCAGCTCAGGGAGGAAGGGCGCGGGCCTGGAAGCGGGCGCTTGACGGCGGCGACTCTGAAGAAAGCAGCCATGTTGGGGGCGGGCTCCTGAGGCGGTCACCACTCGAGCCCGAGGCGGTCGACGGCCTGTGACAGGAGGCGCATCAGTTCGGCTTCCGCTCCAGCGCGTGTTCTCCCAGACTCCTGAATAGAAGAGGAGGCGGAGCGTTGAGAGCTCGACCACTCCTCGCTTTCCGAAGCTAGGATGGAACAGCTATCTCCTGCGGCGGGTCCATCCGCGTCGTCCTCAGACTCGACGGCAGGGCGGGCCGTAGCCAGCGGCTGCGCGTCGGTGAGAAGAGGCGGGGAGGGCGTCGGCGAGGCTCGAGGGAGGGACTCCGGCGAGTGCGTCGCGGCGGCGGCAGGCTCCTGCGGCCTTTGTGAACGGCGCTTCTTTTTCCTGCGCGGTGCAGCAAAGGGCGGAGAGATAGCTTCGTCCTGGAAGGCTTCGAGTCGAGCCCGCAGGATCGACATCGGAAGATCCTCACAGTGCTCACATCCTCCTGAAGAGAGGGCAAGAGCAGCATGTTCCTGTCCCAGGCAAAGAGCGCATATAACGTGGCGTTCTCCGATGCTGAGAGGGGCTCTGCACGAGCCACAAGTGGACCGAGGCATCTTTAAAAAGACGCTCGTGCTCTTTTAGATGCTCAGATTGCAATGAGAAAAAGGATACAACTTCGGAAGGCTGAAGGTGGCGAAGGCGGCCGGCTTCCTCAGTCACTGTCCTAGCTGGCTTTGTCGCTGTTTCAACGGCGGCGGCTTCTCAAGGTCCAGCGATGCGAGCAGCTTCGCTGAAGAGATGAAATCAGAGAATCAGCCTCTGAGCCCCGCTTATATACGCTAAGCCACGCCCATTCTGGCGGGCTAGGACGCGGCCGGATTGGACGTGACGTCACGTCGGGCTCACTGGTAGGCTGTGCAGTTCCCGCAGGGCAGCCTATGAGCGCGAAGAATGCCCGCTCTAGGTCTGCTAGCTGCTGCACTGCGTTGACAACATATACAAAATTAAGGATAATTTTTTGGCTTCCATATCTCGAGAAGATGAATCTTTCCCGTAGCATAAGCTAAACTTACGCAATACGAGAGAACCACTCGTAAGAGAACCTGCGATTTCCCCATGTGACAACTTGCCCCGGGTCTCTCGTATACATACTATACAATACATTCTATGTATACGTACATACAATAGGTCTTGATTGTTTGTGATACTGGTTCGCTCTTTACAGTGTTCACTTGGCAATATAATTACAAGAATATTTGCAGGGTCATTCTGATTACAAACATGCACTTAATATGTAATTATGTTGTGGAGCTGCTTGTAATTTCTATTGTTGCATTGATATTGTTATTGCAATATAATGAATTATATTAACTTGTACTACTGTATATGTAACAAGGACACTGTAATGTCCCTGCAATGCAATGTGCTGTTCACATTTACCTCAAGTCAGAATGGAAAAATCTCCCTCTGTGCTGTTTAGTAAATCTAAAGAGACACCATCAGAAGGCTATCTAATGTAAGATGGAGAATGACCCATCTAAATGCAGCTTTGAGCCCTGCAACTCGTTTGTCTTTTATTATCTAAGGGATTGTTTCAAAGGTTATTACCACTTTGTAACAATAATGAGAGACTCCGTGTGTGACTCACACTAGACCATTGTTGGCTAGAAACTCTAAATTCGGGCCACACTTTATAAATAAATCTATGTGTAATATGGAAAAACAGCCTTGCTTTGCAGCCAAATCCTCCCTTAATTAGCTGTAGCTTTGCTACTGTTAGAGGGTGTCCTGTTGTTATCAAAGCATGGAATTATATCTTCACACATAACTAACACCTCTGTTTATTTTTTTTAGCTTTTCACTGAGAGGCTAATTATCAAAGGATAAACTCCTCTTCCCAGAATGCCTCGAAATGAGAATAAACAGCGGGCCAATTATTTTGTGATCTATAGACTTAATTATTTTCTACAGTGAGGTTGATAGAGTTTCATAAACAAAATTGATGAGATCGGATGTCAGGAATATCGAACATTGTGTTTAAGGGGTCAATTAGAAACTGCAGAGCTGCAGTTTACTGTTGCTTCCGGACAATGATTTTTTTAGTCAAAAGCAAGAATATCTATCTATCTATCTATCTATCTATCTATCTATCTATCTATCTATCTATCTATCTATCTATCTATCTATCTATCTATCTATCTATCTATCTATCTATCTATCTATCTATCTTCTATCTGTCTGTCTGTCAAAATCACTTAGATCTATATAAAATGGATCTACTGTTTATATATAAACAAAATAATTTATATAAATACATCAAATAAAAATCAATTATATTATAAATTAATACATTTCATTATATAGGATATGTACTTTCTATGTAATTATTTATCGATCCATCCCTTCATCTGTATATCTGACTGTACTGTTTTAGAAGTGGATATGAGTGAAAAAGTCAACTTTGGTGCGTGGAAAATTCAAAGCCAGAAATTCAAAAGCAGGGTGTGAGTTCAAAGCCAGGTCACTTCACGGGATGTCATGACCACTTGCTGTGACTGAGAAAATCCTGAAAATTTGAGAACATCCAGCATAAACCAGGTGAAGGTGACTGATTTTGTGCTTGAGAAAAGGAAAGAACAGGTCGGAGCCCTTTCTCATGTGCATGTACGCACTAAATGCATTGTGTAATGATAAACCTATGCCATGTTCATAAAATCTAAATGGAGCAGAGTATATTAACTAAGCGAATAAGTGTCATCTATGCCCTCAGCTGCCCGTGTTGAAGGCCATTTAGACCAGCAACATTGATAATTTGTCATAGCACTACATATGAGACTTCACTGACAATGCTGTCAGCTGCAATCTTGGTGTGAAAACTGGGGAGTTTTTAATACGACTCACATGTCTGATTAAGACAGGAACTCCCAATTCAGCATCTAAACAGCTCAATCTCTTATTCTCCACACATAGCCGTGTTTTCCCAAAGGTCTCTCCACTGTCTCTCTCAAAACCCAATCAAAAGTGAGCCATCAGTGCAGCTCATCAATGCAGACAAGCAGCCATGCAGAATGAAAGTGTTTCATCAGTGGTATTCCTCTGATAGCCCTCTAGTTGGTAACAACTCACTCACTCATCCTGTGTACCCCACAATCCCCAGAGACCTCACAAACAGTCACACCAACATCCCTCCCAGATATTGTTACATTTTCAAATCTCTTTATTAATTCATGCCACTGTTTATTCATATGGGGCGAAATCTAGAACATTGACTTTTCACTTGGGGTTTGTTTTAAGAGGGCCGGCAGATTTATTTATAGATTTATTTATGGCAAAAAAAATTGTCTGACCATGGGTTTAATCAGATCACATTTAATGATATGATAGATGTATGAGTTATTTTTTGCTTAAAACAAACTTCCACTGATAAAAAGGACAGGACATTAACAACATTTACAATTTTACAGAAGATTTCTATTTCAAATCCTGAAAGTATTAATATTTTAAGCATCAAAAACAGTTTTCACCATTGATAATAATAAGAAACATTATTAACAGGGGTGCACATAACTTTTTTGGTCTGGCTCTCAAGGCACCTAATGACGCTGTTTGTTGTTACTTACACTTTACACTGCACACTTAACCTACAAGCTGTCGTCACCACTTTCCATATATATATATATATATATATGCGTGTGTGTGTGTGTTTTAAAATTTGAAAATGGCAGTGTTAATGTATTTGGTCTTAGCGCACAAGTTGTGCGATCTAGGCAGGTGGAGCTGGGGGAGGTGGAGGGTTTCTGAGGAACTTACAGCATACAATGAACCATGCAGAGCAAGCAATCTCATTGGCTGCAGTATCAGCAGAGGCCAATCATCATGTGCCATGTGTTTAGGATGTGATTGCTTGCTGATTGCATTTAAAGGACCTATCAGCCAAATGATAAAATGCTCACTGCATTCAAAATCAACTTATTTTTTGGAGGAAGCACGTGTTTCGCTATCAGTGGCAGAACAAACCCAATCACACCATCAGTTTGGCTGGGTATTAAAGCAGGTTATGTTGCTTTATTGAGCATCCAAATCAGTGAGCAGCCGCTGCTGCTAGAGCAAAAAGAGTCGACGGATGCCAAAGGAAAGCATTTGGGAAAAGAAACAGAGAAGGCAAAACATCTAGCCTCTAGTTTTTAATTAGAGCCCGTTCACCTCTGGGATTATTTTTAGTTCAGGTGGTGAGGGATTTCTCCTCCTTACGGACCACCTGACAACAATGCAAAAGCACCTGTGTTGTTGAGTGAGAGAAACAGAGCAAATGTTCGCTTTTGTTTGAGCTTCGTACACGCAGTACTGTCAAATAAAGAGAGCTGCGAGGTGGTCGACACCAAAACTCACTGTTTCTCTTCGGCTACATTACAAATGACTATACCCGAAGACCACTCCAGAATCTAGCTGAGTAACCCTGCCCTGTTCCAAGGGCAACTGGAGCAAACCACAGAGATTGGGATTCTGGGATGGGATGGCGAGGTGTTGGGGGGGGTGGGGGGTGGGTGGTGGGGGTGCATGACCAATGGGAGGACACTTAGCCCAGGGAGATGCAAAATCGATTCGGTTTCACTTATCAGAGTCTAGTGAGAGATGAGTTTGGGGGGTATCCATAACAGATTCAGAGCAAGCCTCCCGCTGAGAAACTCACCTCAATTTCCACAGAGCCGTGCTCTTGCTCTGCTTAGCCTGAACCGAGCACCAGATTTTTTTTTTCTTTTTTGAAGGGGGAACAGCGGAGAACCTCTTCTGGGGTTGCCGGGAGGTTTTATTGCTAGCGGCTACGGGTGATGACACTAGCCCGTGTGATTGAGAGTGAGTAATCACTGGTGTCAGGTCTGTTCTCAATAAAACCTGTGCGCACAAAGCCAGCTTCTCTTTTGATTGACACTTTCTTATAATCCACCATATGAATTCCGGGAAGCCTATTATGATTTTTTTGTTGTTGTTGTTGCTGGATGCTGTAAGCACTTAGTTTGTCTGTATCAACGGGCCTTGCAACCTGCGTAAGTTTTCCATTCATATACAGGGATAAATCAATCTTCAAATGGTCTAAATACATTCATAACACTGGGGCGTCGGAGCTTCAGACGACATGGTTCGTTTCGCTTGCCGTGAAAACTGAGTCATCGTGCTGGGAGAGAACTGTCGGCGGCAAAGGCGCCGGGGCACTTTTGACCAGTTTGAATGCTGAGTGTTGGGACTAATCATTTCCTTCTCCACCCCATAGAGTGCTGTCACTCAGACCCACTTTAATGCAGACATAATCATAGCGAGGGGATGAGGAACTTTTCATGTTTAATTAATAATGCTAATGAAACTTAATTAGCACAGCTAATGAAAAATGCATTCAAATGAGAGATGAGCTTTATCCTTAAATAACAAGCCTCCTGCACTGGATTTGGTGTCCTATTACATGCTAATTAGACTGCACTGGGGACTGTTAATTTAACGAGCTCACATCATTTTCATCTTCTCCATAGCGGTGGGGAGCAGGACCGGTGGGTGTGAACGAGTGAAAGAACAGAGGAGCGCAAAGGAAGCGTCAGAGCCGGTCGCACGTCCAGCCATCTGTATTAAATATGTTTCTGATAGATAGCTTTTCTCCACACAATCTTTCTGTGTAAACATTTCCTATGACATTTTCTATGTAAATTCCTTTTCTATGCTTAGATTTTCACATACCACTTCACAAGATCTGGGTCTTATTCCTGCAATCTAGTTTAAACAATATATAAATGTCATTCTTATGAGTGCAAACATGCCTCCTTTCTATGTAAATTTTGTTTATTATGCATGCATTATTCACAAAAGTTCTATTTTCCTGATGCAATAAAATTCACCAGCAGATCGCAGCAAGAGCAATGAAAAAACACAACCATCCAATCAATTCCCCATGAACAAAATCATATTTTCTTGTTTAAGAAGCCTCTTGGGGTGACAAGAGAATCCCGCCTCTTTGCCCATTTTCGTTTATCCGAGAGTAATGGCGACTGCCGGCTCCGCCCACTTTGGTCTTTAAAAATGCTATTCAGAAACCTACGGGTGACGTCACGGACACTACGCCCACATTTTTTTACAGTCCATGGCACCAACTCAAAAAGTTCAGACGGCATGCAAAAGCTTGCTAGTAGCCTATACGCTGAGTTTCCATTCATTTTTGTGGCGCGCTCCACAAACTTCATGGAAAGGAAGCCGGGGCGGCAGAAAGTGGCATCATGTTTGTTTTCTTTATTTTACAAAAGCACAAATGTTTTGTTTTTATTGTGAGTGTACACAAGTAAAAATAGCCCCTTTACAGTTTCGAATAATGTCTTACTCTTATCTGTATGACTATAAATGATGGCGTATTTTAAGTTGTTTCCGCTGTTGTAATGAGACGAAATCATTTGGCATCGTGCCGATTTGTGTCGTGGAAGTCTCGCTACTATAGTCCAGTGATGAAATTTGCATGTCCTGAAAATGGAAAGCTGCAAGTGCTGTTAATGCTAACACATATCAGACGACATCACCCAGACGTGCCAATCACCGGAGCTAGGCAGAAAAAAGACTACAGACTGCAAAACCTAATATCTGCACAAGTTTTTATTTTTCAGTATTCCATTTATTTTGGACTTTTATGATACAGAGATGCTTTTCAGTTTTGTAGCTGACTGTGACCAAAAACCTTTTGTTTTTTTTATCAGCCCTACAAAAAACATATGACCTATGCAAGAGAGCATTCTGTTTACTGCTTAGTGCTTAATACACTAAAGGAGGCTGTGCTGTACCAACTACCTCAGGGGGAACTAAATGCCACTAGGTGGAACAAACTATAATTTGCACTACTGTCTGTTCCAAATAAATGAAAAGGAGCCTAGCTTTGGGGATGTTTTTTTTCTTTTCTTTTGTACCGAACTCATATCAAAGTCAAAGCGTGACCCCCAAACCCGAGTTAAATACCAAACCATGACTTCTGTGTACACTCTCAGGAAAAATGGTACAAAAGCTGCCACTGGGATGGTACCCTTTAAAAAGGGTTCTGATATGTACCATTAAGGTACTAATATGTACACTTTTGGTACCAATATGTACCTTTGAGGTATATGGGCTGAGTTTCCCAAAACCTTCTTAACTCTACGTCGTTCTTAAGTTATACCTTAAGCTGTACCTTATCGTTCGTATCGGATCACTTCAAACTTCACAGTTTAAATCCTTTTTGATCACTGTCAAAAATTGATTCTCGAGCCATCGAAATCAACAAATTCATTACCATCGCCACGGACAGAACGTCACACGTAATATATCTTAAGGAACTTCCTAAGGTAGGTTCGGGGAACACGTCTAGAAATGGTATACCTTTAGTTAAGTTATACCTTTAGAGTCTTCGTAGCGCGCTAAGAGACAACGTTATCGGGAAACGCAGCCATGCACTCTTTCGGCACAAAGGTGTACCTTTGAAAGGGTACCGCCCCAGTGACAGCTTTTGTACCCTTTTTCTGAGAGCGTACCGTTACACCCCTAATAACCAACATACTTGGGGCATTTTAAAGAACCGATTTGTGTACCTGGGTCGCAGTAGTAGGGCAGTGGTCTACAAACAGAAAACTGTGCCAAACTGCAAGCCTGGCGCATTCTTGCACTCCAACCTACAAAAAATCAGTGCCATGCAAATTGAGTTCAGCAATCCGTGTTTCCAATCTTATCTGATTTACATGATTCTTTTAGTTAAGAGGTCTTCAACAGGGGGTCGAAAACAATACTGCAGGGGGTCTACCAGTTATTTTTTGATCTCAAAATAAAAATATGCGCTTAATAAAAATAAACATTATGATACTATAGGCATGTTTCTATGCCAGGCTTAAAATAAAAATGTATAGAATATACAAAAATGCTTATGAATGTCACCATGAAATCAAAAATGTTTTCAATGTTTTTAATGGGATATTACAGTATTTATTTATTATCCGTGTACATCATTAGCTTTGCTTAATTAATGTGCCCTCTTAAACTTTAATCAAAATAACTTCTCCTCCCTCTTCTCATCTCTGATGATATGTTGACTGATTACAGCAATTGACCATCTTTACAATTTTATCTCTAAACTTCCGTTTTTGCGGTCGCTATTTCCATGCCATCGCTGTTGAAGAGTGATTAGCTGGTGAAGTGGATTTACTTGTTATTGTAGAGTTAACGGAAGTTATTATGAGCATTGCAATGTTTGAATCGGATGTCAAATGTCAGTTGACCGGGAAGATTTTAAAACGAGCGGCTCATTCATAAATCGGTAAGATCTTACCTTCATGCTGTGGAAATACAAACAGGAAGACAGAACACAATGAGCGCAGCCCTAAAAAGGGGGTGGGGCTACATAAGGTCTATAGCAAACCACAGCAATCCAATCAATTCCCGATGGACAAAATCAAGTCCCGCCCTACATCTTTTCTCGTTCGAGAAGCCATTTCACTCAGATATAACACATTGTAATAGGGAAGAAAAGACTAGCGCAACTGTTGCCGACTTTAAGACCCCTTTTTAGTAAATTGGGTGCTAAAACAAAGCAGATGGTGTACGCAAATAAACAACATAATCAGCGGGCGTGATTCAATCTTTGTTTTTTTGTGCTTTCGGTACAAAACTAATGGCAACACAACTTGGTTCACAGTTCGTTCATCCACTACAGAAGGTGTTAGACTGTCACTCTGCGGCTGTCCTTCTCTCGGCTCTCCGAACAGAGCAGCGACAGCCCAGTTCATCCGTGAAAAATGCCGTTATGCCCCGCAGGGAAGGACTTGTGATCGGCTGCCTGTCTGATCCCCCCTTGAGCCCTGATTCTATCTCCGCATTGAGCCATTAGCCAGATCTGCATGCTTAGATACACATGACTCCAAGGTTTCTGCTTTCCTTGGAATTAATGCAGCTTATCACTGTGCCATAAGTGTGTTGTTTGTGACATATAAAGCTTCCTGCGCCTGAATGCTAATTAGACTTTCTCTGTGGTACCATTTTGTGGCCAAACGTGGGAAGTGTGTTTGTTGTGTGCGGTGTCACCTACTGTAACGTGTGTGTGTGTGTGTGTGCTCATGCATGTTTGGGTGTGTGCGAAAGGAAGGAGAAGGTGAGAGAGCGAGAGCACGTCTTGCTTGCACTCTCTTATATGGACAGTGAGTCTGGCAGAGGCCAGCGGGGGTTTGCGTGTTGCCATGGAAATGTGAGGCAGGCTTGAAAGAGCAGTGCGGTTTGCCCAACAGGACATGTCTTAAATGGACCGAAGGAACACACGTGAACCTCTATTCCTCTCACTATCGCTCGCTCATGCTCTCTTCAGTATTCATCATCTTTGTTTGCAGTGTGTTCGGCTTGCAGCGCTCGTGCCAGAATTCCTGCCAGTTTATAATGCAATACATTAAAACCTCTCTGGCTAATGTGGCGGATATAATATACTGAATAATTTTTTCTTCGTTTAATCTGATTTATATATTTTTTCATATTTCAAGTCATGATAGAAAAAAAATTTCAGAAAAAAATGTATAAAGAAAATGTGTGTTCTGAGCCATACAGTTTGAGATATGACGCATAATTAAGGCTCCATAATTTAGAAATAACAATTATTTTTAATTAAGTAATTCTTGATGTTTATACTGTAAAAAAAAATGCTAACCTAAAATGTGCTGTGTGGTAATTTAAAAAGTAATAGTAAAAATTATGTTTAATAACACTAATGTACATGAGTAGACCTACAATCCATGAAAACGTATGATTAAATCGAGTTGCTGGTTTTAGCTTGTTTAAACGGGTCTCTGAGTCTGACTACAGGTCTGTTTTATAAAGTGCGTTAGGAAAATAAGGGATTTCAGTAAAAAACCTGACTTGAATTAACCCAACAAATCAGTCGGGGCTAAACCGGTTCCATAAAGGACAATTTAAGTTCACTCACCCCCAATAATTTGATCCAGGTTCGTTGACATAATTTGATGTGCACGCTCGTATGCAGGCCAGTGGCCGTGTGTCCACCAAAGCGTTTTAGCCAGCTGAAAACGCCTAACTGTGGGAACTTGAGAGCATTTGTTCAGTTGAGACACTTTGCTTGCTATGATACGGAATATGCGTGGAAGTGTTACTAGCACCTCATTTCAGTCATAGATTGTTTCTGTATTGTTTCTATATAAAAATGTTGATAAAATGTAATGTATTTGCTCTGTATTTTGTTCTGTCATTATGCTTGTTTTTGTCATCTGTTGACGTTGTACAAGCATAATGTGGCGGTTGGTCAGTGTTGTATTTGTCCCGTACCTCCTCCACTGTGATTGGACGGCTGAGTTTAAAGTGACAGTGATGAGCAATGCGTTTCACCCAAAGTGAACATTCTTCAACTCTCGGCGACCGGTAAAAATCGCAGTCCACTCAGTGCTTCAGCGTGAAATAGGCGCCTCGTTACGGTCATGGCGTTTTAAAAACGTGCCATTGAAAACAATTGGGAAAATATGCTAGCTTTGAAAAAATAAAACACACACGGTGGACACACGGCCTAAAGGTCGACCAAATAGATCCACCATGTCAAACAGCATTTACATTTAGTTTGAGACGTTGTGTTTTCCTCAGTGCATAACTTACATTTCACAGGTATGCTCTCCATTTGTAAATGTTAGAAAGTCTTGCAAATATTTACATTTTGCTGTCATGACTGCAGTCTCCGCTAAACTTCAGTGAACGAGCGTTGCTGCGCCAAACAGAGCGCATTAGAAAAGGGGGCACAGTAATTCTGACTAAAATATACATTTTGTTCAAATATTTGTTGTTGGACATTAACTGTGCTATGTAGAGTTTTAAACCTACAAGTAAGTGTGTTTTTTAATATCAGTAACTGTAAAGGGACTGTGTAATGGGGTAAATCAAATGTAGGCTTATAGGCCTAATTACTAAGTTTAGATGAGTAAATGCCTGTTCCTCTTACCAGTTAAAATTCAGTCTGTGCTATTGTTATTGTTTACTTTAATTTTTTATTTAATATGGTGATTTTATCTTCTGCTTTAAAAATGAATTTTGTTTAGATTGTAATGTTGTAATAATAACCGTAAATGTTACTGCTGCCGTAAACACAACCAAAGAGAAATGTATTCATATATTTTAAAACTATCGAATTAAATGTTGAGCACAATACATTAAAAATGTCAGTAAGGAAAGAAAACTTGTAGGTTAGGTGAGGTCAGACTAACTGAAAAAACCCTGGCTAATTTGGTTGGGGTGTAACAATATATCGTGTCACAATATATTGCAATACAAAAATGCAGTAATTGTGGATAGTGACAATGTGTATTGTGTATAGTTCACCCAAAATAAAATTTCTGTGTGAGGGAAAAATTCAAGTTTTCAGAGTTTTAGTGTCAGTACATTAAACTGCTATGTAGAATGTTGAATATAATGTATAATAATGCAATGGGGGAATATTTGTGGGTCCTGATAATGCCAAATGTCTTGTTACCAGTAAAAAGTGGCCTATATTATTTTAAATATATCTAGTCAGTGACTGAGTGCAAGCATATTCGTCTAAAATAATTCTGTATTTTCAGCTTCAGAAAAATGAATATTTTTATTCTGGTGTCACCATTGTCCTGTGCATCGGGTTACCAGCACCAAGTCCAAGCGTATTCATTTACACCCACAATGTAATACCAAATTTGGCATTTTAATCAACAGTACATTTTTTGTTAACCTTTTACCATATGTCTTGGTGTATCGCAATAATATCATATTGTGAGTTCAGTATTGTGATATGTATCAAATCGTGAAATGAGGGTCTCGTTTAACACCTCTATTATTTGGTAAACTTGTTTTATGGAACAGGGTTTTCGGGGTTGTTATTGTTTACTAAAAATAAAAATATTATAAATTCTTTAGTTAAATTTTAAATAAATCTGAAATCAAATCAACTATAAATATTACAAAAAATAGTGCCTAAAGTGCCTAAAACTGATATGAAATTTAAATCAATTAAAGTTAAATAGAAATATTCACAAAAACTAATAAAAATGACAAAAGTATGTAATATTACAGTGAAAAACTATAATATTTAATCATTTAATCATATAAAATATTAGCAAATAGAAAAAGTATATAATTAATGCTAAAATAACACTAAGCCCGAGCTGGTGTTCTAGCCTGAACAGCTGAAAATTTCCCAAAATCGCTCTAAAACCAGCCTACAGACCAGCCTGGGAGACCAGTTAAGACCAGCAAACTGGCTTAGTCTGGTTTAAGATGGTTTTCTCTCCAAGTCTTGGTCACACAAAGTGTCAAATCCAGTTAAAATAGCTCTTTAAGATAACAACCACACATTCTTTTACAGTGGTTTCGATATTCTAAAAAGCTTCTATAAATATTACGAAGTAATTAGTATGTATTAATCAAGTTATATTTCCATTCCTGAATAAATTAAATCAACAAACGAACAGAACGCACTCACACAATTGAGAGAATATCTGGAGGAGAGCACTCTACCCTGTGGAAAATAAGAGAAAAAAGAAAGAGCAATTCTCACTCAAGCTTCTATTTATCACAGGTCAGTGTTTGACATTCTAAATTTGCTGAGACAAGGAGCCGCCGCAAACATGGGCCGATACATTTACAAATCCTCGCTCGCTCAGAGATCTTTATTTAGAGAAATAAACAAGGAGCAACAATCCTGAAACGCAGAAGAATGAATGTGACCTTTCCCGAACGGAATCAAGTCTGACACGCATTAAATTAATATCACAAATCAGTTTGAGTGATTTGCTTATTTTGTACAATCATTTTAGTTGGCAGAATCTGCTCTGCCATGTATCTAGGCAACCGAGTCGGTGCGTTTGTGACCCCTTTGGGAATAACAGTGAAGGGGAAGATGTACATTTAAATTAGGTTAAAACGACAGTTTGTTTCTGCTCTACATTTCTTTTTATCACCAGCCTATTAACTCCTGTCAGGTCTGTCATTCCTTCAATCTGCTTTGCTTTTCATTAAGCCTCTTTGCCTGTCACACTGTACTTAGCACAAACAAAGCGACGGAAGGAGGAATCCTCAGAAGTGGCTCATCGTCGCGATTGGATTTTGCCTTGGGTTTGCGTGCAGCCCCATGGTCTCGAGCAAGGACACTTTTTTTTTAAATCACACATCCGTGAGGCGTTTTCACACCCGGGCCTTAAGTGCAGCCGCGTCGATGTGAACAGGTGATTGCACTCGTGCTGTGAAGCATCCAGGTGAGTGTCCCACTTCCCTGTTTAGAATGGTGATGCCATGACCTGGTATAGGAAAGCACCTGGGGAAACAAGCAGCAGAGTGTGAATGAGATCTGTCAGTCAGGCGCGCGATTCTACGTTTAGCCGTCACTGTCGGCCTGTTGTGAAGCTCTTTCAAAAAGATGTTTTTTTTAAATAAACAAAAGCCTGAAAACACTGCAACTCATCTTTGGTAATCCACTAGAGTTAAGCTGTTTGGGCCTAACAGGGTCTCAGATGAGAGGGTTCCTGGTTTAGACTGACTTGGCATATTCACATTAAGAGCACATTTTTCCACAAACAAGATTTTAATTATTATGGACATATCACTCGCAAACATACAGTACACACACACATGCACTGGTGTTCATGTTTTATGGGGACTTTTCATATAGGCGTAATGATTTTTATACTGTACAAACTGTATGTTCTATCCCCTAAACCAACCCATTACAGAAAACCTTCTGCGTTTTTACTTTTTCAAAACACTTAATTCAGAATGATTTATAAGCTGTTTTCCTATAATGGGGACCCAAAAAAATTCACCATCATGTTAAAAATGTACTAGTACTACTATCCTTGTGGGGACGTTTGGTCCCAATAACGTATGGGGAATACCAGGTACACACATACAGTATACATATATATATATATATATCTATTTTCACAGACAGGGCTTAGAATAATCCAGAATTAGGCCTTGGTTCAATTAGGACATTTAAGTAGCTTTTTAAAATGTGCCTTAGAAAAAACACATTACTGGTGTGCATCTTGAGACAAAATAATGGCACTGACATATTTGAAGTTACGTCAATGTTGCTTTCAGTTAAAACAGATCAAACATGCATTTTAGACTGGGAATAGGTTTAAGCCTTGACTGTGAATCCGGAGGCATGTGTGTATATATAGAGTCTTTATGAAGCCCATCCGGAAAGCTCAATGTGCTCTGATCGGTCAGCTAAATATTATTTCTGGTGCAGTTTTGGGGATTCTTCCATAAAATTGGTCCAGTTGTGGGGGACTTCTGACGTAACGCTGGTGGCAGTTTGGCTGATTTCTGGCTGACATCTGGGTACTGTTATGGATCCCCAGTAATGAATCCCCAGTTATGGCTGATTTCTGGGGACATGGAAGAAGTTGTGGGTGACTTTTGGTCTGCTTCCGGCATGGATCTGGTTTACTTTCGGCCAATCTCGGGTTGTAATTCCATGTGGGCCAAACTCGCAACTGAAATTCAACCAGATTAAGCCATTCCAATTTGCTACCTGGGATGTGTTGTGATTGGTCAACCACTTTGAGTGTGTTTGGAAAATGTCATGCCCCTTACCATAACCTTGAGATTCAACACACTACTAACACAACTTAACCAGGACTTGTCTCTCCAAATATGCCTCGCCGCAGAAGTAGACAACAACACACATCATTCCAGGAACTATCGCTGTAGCTGAATAAACGGAAGATTGAAATGCTTTGATTGATTTATTAAATGTTGTCTTTTGTTGGACAAGAGGTTCATAAATGCTTTTCATGTTTGGAAAGATGTGCACGTTATAAGCGACTCAAACTCACAGTGCTTTCAGATGGAGCAGCGTTTACAGAGCCGTACATCAATGACACGCTGCGCATAACAAATAATTGCAGCCTTTGCGATTTCATAATCACGATAATCCAAATCGGTTAAGCGCGATTTCCATGTTAATTGCGATTAACCGTTCAGCCCTAGTGCTTAGCCTATACTGATATAGAGAATAACTGCATTTGGAGTGATTTTGTGCTTTTTCATGCTCAAACAGCAACATTAAGAAAGTTAAAAAAAGGTAAAAATAAACATAATAGGTTTAAAATGTTGGTTCTTTATTCAGTTCTGGCTCTGTATTCAGTTGCTATTTCCTCAGATTTTTTGTTTTGTTTTGTTCTCGATTTGTTCACTTGAAAACACCAACAACTGCTCATAAATCAAAGCTCTTGTATGTGAAAAAAGGTTACTGCAGGCATGCAGAAATAACACTTCGAATGACATAACATTTCTTTTAAAGTGTAAAGTTTGGCATTTTGAAGTGTCTTTTGACAGCTCTGAAATGATTTATGAAATAAATGAGATTCTTGAAAACGCTCTCTCTAGGGATCCATATTCTCTTTCCAGTCAAATAATGAAATTACACTTCATTTCGTTATACATCAAAGAATACAAAACATATATTTAATTGAGCTATTCTGCAAGATTTTCATCAATTCATGCATTTGTGCATTAACTTCATTAGTTTTTTTTTGTTTGTTTTTTTTTATCAAGAAGTACATATCAGACTACAAGCATTTAGTGGAGTCGGTGAACCTGATGGCAGCAACCTGTCGAGGCTAAGCAAGTGTGGGAAAAGATAACTCGAGAAATCTTTCCTGACTTTTTCTGTCATCATTAAAATTCCCAGGGCACTTCTTGCAGGAAAGCTAGGGTGATAACCTGGCACCTTGTACAAATTTCCCACTGCGGCCTATAGCTTATAGCCTCCTTCATCAAAGAGAAAATTCTCTCCTGCCCTTCATTGATAAGTGGTGAGCGCCCATGGCCAGCCTGAGTACTTTTGCAGGCTTTACAGCGTAATTACATATAGAAGTGTCCAGTAAAAATAATGAACAACATGCTCTTTTACATGTGTATAATTATGTCGTGGAACAGTCAGTAATTACACTTTGTTGTTGTTGTTATTCATATTAATTAGAAATAATAAATTAGCATAAGCAACATGGGATCTATAATGTAAAGTGTTGTAGAGTGATTTAGTTTCTGATACTACAGCTCCTCATGGATCTCATGGATTTTTACTAAGAAATTGCCAGACACGAATTCCTTGCAGATCCTGATTATACAAAACCCTACAAGTGCCATTAATGAGTTCTCAAAGCGCTGTTAAAATCGACAGCTTTTAGTGAAAAGTTTCATAATGTCATTTTAGACTTGAGGGATCCACTAAAGGCCATTTTCACAAAATGAGTCTATTCAAACAATATGTCAAATATTCTCCTCAACGAGAAAATTACTACAAGGTTTTATAGTGTTTTATAAGCTCCAGCAATTTTGAACCTTGTTTTAGGTGGAACGGCGTTGTCTGCGGTTTATGAGTCTCTACTTTTACAGGGTTGTAAAGGTTCGGCAATTACAAAACTTGCTAAAAGTCTGAAAAAAGTCTCAAATTAAAACTTCAAAACTTAAAACTTAAAAGTCAAAACCTGCCTCACCACAGGATCAAAACTCCAATCAATTGAAATCTATTTGCTCTTAAAACTGTTAGGTGGTCACGAATATGTTACTGCCTGTGTCAAAATAGCATCTAATCTTTACATAACTGTCATTTGCATCATTTAACCAATGTTACATACAGCATTGTCTTGGTTTACAAACTTCATTTTTAAAGGAATAGTTCACTTTAAAATCATTTACAGTTGATGTTCCCCATTGACTTCCATAGTAGGAACATAAATACTATGTAAGTCAATGGGGTCCATCAACTGTTTAATTACCGACATTCTTCAAAATATTTTCTTTTGTGTTCAGCAGAAGAAAGAAATGCATACAGGTTTAAAACAACTTAAGGGTGAGTAAATGATGACAAAATTTTAATTTGTAAGTGAACTTTTCCTTTAAGGCAGCTCACTTGGTTGTAAGATCTTGTTCTAGGTGAAACAGGCTTGTTGTTAAAATGTCATGTGATAGTTACAATACAATTATTAAAGGTTTTCTAGTTGTGGCGCACAATTACTTTTTGCTGGGAGTAATTATGATGGCTTTGTTTTCTTCATGTGCTCCAAATATGTTCTCTATGAACAATCTCTCTTTAAATGTCAGAATGCTTCCATATTTGGTTCTCGCAGCTCCGAGCCTTTCTTGACCCCCAACCCCTGCCAAGTCTTAATAGCCTTTTCTCCAACCGTAAGCAGACGGAATATTTACAGTATACATCCTCTTCCTCTGTAACCCAGTGTCTTCAGAAGAGCATGTCCACAGTTCACGGTAAGGTCTATCCAGCTCTTATTCTGCTGGGTGAACATCCCCCTCATGCCGCAGGGTGTGTCTGAGGAGGCACTATGAAGGGGGGCCGGCACATCTGGCCGTGTCCTGCATGAGACTGCTGCAAGAAGGTGAGGATAAGGACACGGACATGTTAGTATCTGTTTTTTGAAAGTATAATATTAAGCTTTTAAAATAGAACGTTTTTGTCTTCTGTGGAATACATAAGAAGATATTCTGAAGAATGTTCAACACCTTCCCATTGCCTGGGAATGCCTTCCCATTGACTTTCAAAATGCCTTCTATTGTGTTCCACAGAAGAATTTTCAGGTTAAAATCCTTCAAATAAGAGTTTTACCTTAAATAGCATCTTTTTATTTCAAGTTATTTCATTAAATTATATATGTACTTGAGATACAACATTCAGATAATGTATTTTTAAAGGGTCACTCCACCCATTTGCATTAAGAGGTCCATTGTTAGACAACCAGTCATACTATTGAATGGTCGTGCAACATTCTTTCATTTTCCCCTGAGACGAGAGAAATCTACTATTTACCTTTTTCACTTCCTCCTACAATGACGCAAAAATCGTCATTTGACGTCATTGTAGGAGGAAGTGTAAAAAGGGGGGATTTCTGTATAGACTACAAGCACAAATTCCCACCCTTTCAAACCCGCCCATAGGGGGTTGTGCCTAATGCGCTAACAGAGCTATCACAGATCAGTGGGTGGGACTTCACTTGCAGATACTGAAAGCAATATCAGCCATCTTGTTTATAAGCTAAGCTAACAAGCGCTGTGGATATAGGAAGTTACGACAATGACGGAAGAAACTAAACATGATATGGAAGTAGAGGATTTTGAAATTCTGCTGCTCGAATCCGCTCTTCGTGGCTATCTTTACGAGCCGCAATATAGTGAAGAGCAGCTGAGGCTGATGGAGGATCAGGAGGCGGCTGCCTGTCGCGAACGAGGAGCCCGGACTGGGTCGAGCTGAGGCGGGCTGCTGGTGCGTGTGCTCTCGCTGTGCGCTACGGACACAGATAGAGTCCGTCTGCTGCAGAGAATTTCAACGATCGCAATTTCTCCTAGACGAAATCTCTGAATCAGACGACCACACGGACGTTTGTGTTGTGATGTGAACCATCCTAGTTTCGCCTGACTGAAAATCCAGGTATCATGCAATAATTCACCATATAGAAAGAAATACAAACGAGTAATTCACTAATGAGTTTGCCAATGTAACGGGGTTCGTTGTTGTGGGAAGAAGGAGGCTGGAACCGGCGAACATTTAAACATTTTAATAGTAAAATAAACAAATACAAAACAAAAGTATAAGCCAGCTGGCCACACACAACAGAAACAAAACATAAAATCAGGCCTGTTCCTTTTGTGCTTCCGCTCCTCCGTGAGAGATATGAGACCGCTGCACAGGTGCCATTCATTATCACTCGCGTCGTCCTCTCACGTCCCTCGCCCTCGTCCTGCTCGCCACAGCCAACTAACTAGACATTTTTTGTGAAATGAATTTCAAACTCATTTAGCAGCTAGCCTTCTTGTAGACGGAAGAGTGATTTCTCTCTGATGTTTGCGCTGTTCTGGATTAGTGGGAGTGGCTTGCGGAGCTGTGCAACGTGGTGCATTGTGGGAGTTGTTGTCTTACATACAAATGCGCCCTAAAGTTATTTTCTGTCTTTTCTCGGTCAAGAGGGCACCAAATTCAAAATTTCTTTTACATTTCGACTACATATATAACCCACTTTCAATAAAGATTAATGTTGAAATGGGTGGAGTGACCCTTTAATACAAGTGTGCTGATTCATGCTAGGAATGTGCTAAAACATGTTAGCAACATATTAAATCATGCTAGCAATGTGCTAAAACATGTTAACAACATGCTAATTAATGTTAGCAATATGTTAAAACATGCTAGTAATGTGCTAAAACATGTTAGCAATGTGCCAATTCATGCTAGCAACATGCTAATTCATGCTAACATGTTAATGCATCTTTTTATTTCAAGTTATTTCTTTAAATAAGGAATTTACTTGGCAAACAACATTCAGATAATGTATTTTTATAAGTGTATTTTATCTGACATGCTAATTTATGCTAGCAATATGCTAAAACATGTTAGCAACATGTTAAATCATGCAAGCAATGTGCTAAAACATGCTAATTAATGTTAACAAAATGCTAAATCATGTTGGCAACATGTTTTAAAGTTAGCAATTTGTTAAAATATGGTATCAAAATGCGAATTCATGCAAGCAGTGTGTTGAAACATGCTAGCAATGTGCAAATCCATGATATCAACATGCTATTTCATTCTACCAACATGCTAATTCATCTTTTTATTTCAAGTTATTTCTTTAAATAAACAATTTACTTCGGAAACTACATTCACACTGTAAAAAGTAACACGGTAAAAGACTGTAAAAATGCTACAGTGCAAAACTGTTCATTGGTTAACAGAAAGTTTCCGTACTATATACGGTAAATAACTGTGATAGATCTCATGGTACATTTAATGTAATTTTACTGTAAAATACCATTAAATTTACAGTTTTTGAAAGTGAAAAAGAACAACTAGTATAATTTACAGTGAAAAAACGTAAATTGACATTCCCACAATTCCCTGTGACACTTTACATTTTATGTATTTTTGTTGAAATAACTATGTTTCCTCATAGTTTTCTTGTTTTTTTTTTTTTTAATCAGTTAGGGTTTTATGTTACATTTAATGTTGTTAAATTAATGTTTATTGCATTTTTTTAATTTCATGTGTGTTACCATGATGGTGTTTAATGTTTGTGTGAATGACACTGTGCAGCTTCTTTATATAAGTATTAAACTTCTTGTGGAAGACAGCTTGTGATGAGCTTTGATTGATCGTGTGACACTCATCACTGCTGTGATGATTGTTGGTTGTTAGTGTATTACAATGGTACAAAACAGATATCAATACTTCAATAGGTTGGTAAATTAACATTATATCAGATAATGAAATATGGTTTATTACTGTAAATGTTAAGTTAAGGCTGTAAAACCAATAACATTGCTACCGTATTTTTGTATAGTTCGGTAAAGTTCTGGCAACCACAGCTGCCGGTTTTTTACCGTAAAAAATACGGTTTTATTTTTTACAGTGAAATGTTTTTTTATAAAAAACAAATGTATTTTATCTGACTGCACTAGCAGATTTGAATTTTTTCTTGTTTTTTTAAAGTATAAACAAGTTACAAACAAGAAAAATCCACCACTGCAGTAAGAGAAGATACAAATGACACAATAATACCTTATGCAATGTTGCTTCTCCAGTAAATGTATCTTGTTTCAAGGATTTTTGGATATTTTGAACTGGAAAACAAATAAAAAAAACAACTAATTAAAAGCTCATTAAAAACAAATTTTTCCCCAGTATGATATACACACAAAACGGTTGAGGAGTAAAAGAACGAAGAGGAAAAAGAAAATGAGGAAATGTTGCTTAAATTTCCCATATAAGTGCCAGGGCTCAATGGCTGCAAACAGCAAGGGGAGTTTTGCGTTTTGCTCTACAGCATTCAAAGCCGCTGTTGGTTAATTAAGATTTGACAGATGAACTCGCACCTCGATTAGACTCGTCTATTAATTAACAACACGTCAATGGCGATAAGAATTTAGAGTGTTCTGGAGTCACTATGTTCGGTATTTACTTTAATTTCTGCTGCTATATGGTTACATGTGATATTCATACTTGTCTTGAGAATAGAACATTTTTGTTCACGAATGTTGATCAGGACGATTTGAGTGTCACACCAGTTTTGAATCCCGAACACTGACTGGGTGAATGCTGCCAATGTCACTGCTAAACCATGGCTCAAGATAGCCCAACATATGTGAATCATTTTTAATGTGAATACAATGTATGGTTAGAGTTCAGGTGAAATTTTGTGTTCAGGATAGCCTTTCTCTTCAGGTGCTGCTCACGGAGAGGTGAAGGTAACTCCTTCGGCGGCAGATAATACCCTGACACTGCACTCCCGACACTTTCCGTTACAACATCAAAGAGGTACAGATCATGTAAACACAGAGCATATTACATCAAAGCAGAAGACTTTATGTTTCTAACCCCTGACTCCCTCTTCCTCTCTCTTTTCAAACACCGTGGATTCCTGCATTTACTCTGCAAATAGGGCCAGCCGTGCTTTTTTGTTTTTCCACTCTCCTCGACTCGGAAAACTGCACTCGGGCTGCTGGGGAAATGTTTTCTTTGTTCCTAGCCAGAAGACAATGAAACTCCTCAGAGCGCATTTGTGAATATTAATGCGAACATCCAACGGTACATGCAATGTACACGAGGATGCCTGTGCAATATAAAACGCACCTGGGAACAGATACACATGTACCATATATTAAAAGTCCGAGATAAACATATGCCGCAAAGTTGGAGTCGGAGAATTCATATATATTATCAGGATGTTCCGGCAGTGAAATGGGACGATATCTTCAAAGCTGGTCCGGATTGACATTCAGCTACTTCCGAGAGTATGTGATAAGCTGGCAAATGAGACTAGGAGAGGCATGCGATTCAGACGAAAACACGTCCTCAAACTTGTTAATCCGTAAAACTAGGTGTGATGTATTTGCAAAATACAAAAGGTTAACAACGTATCAACAGCTGAGGATTTGTAGAAAGAGCCAATTGTTAACAACTAATTAGACGCACACCGTAATCATAAATTAATAGCGTTCCAAGGGGCAGAATTAATCCTAACGGAAAAAAGCAGCTTAAAATGATCCCAAACCTAGAGAAATGTGCAAATAGACACCGTTTGCGCTAATCCACTCAAATCTGTTATATTGATTCAAAAACAGTTTTCTTTTCTCTTTTTTTTTTTTTTTTTTGACAAACCGTTTCATTAGACCACTGTATCATTAAGAGGCTTAATATGCTGTTTTCTTTGCCAGCTGTCTTCTCTGCGTTTGGTGCGTGGGTAAAAAAATGAGCATGATAGACATTAAAGCAGAGCTCTATCACTGTTGGCCATGTCAGTTTAACGAGAGCCCCACCGCAGATCCACACAGATGTAATCCCACTAAACAACCCGATGGCAGATAGCCTAGAAGGTGGAAAACTAGCATCTGCTGGAGGAGTAAACAGCACGGCAGGGAAAGAGGTGAAACGTGGCTGGGAGCATGTACACAGACATTAAACATATCTCTGAGAAGGCGAGAAGAAAGAGAGAACTCAAAACGAAGTAAGCTGACTAATTTGAATTCCAACCACTTTGATATGCAACTGGAGACATGTTAGGACATGCCGTATCTTTCCTGTTGACTCAGTGATAATTGCTGTGTAGAGGACATGAGCAGTAGGCCTATGTGATGTGCAGGACTGCAGTGTTGGGGTAAAATCACTGTAGCTCAACTGGTGGCGCAAAGTGCTACCAATATGTCATGGGTTCAATTCTAAGGGAATTTGACGCAGTCAAAACTTGTTGACCAGACCCTAATATGTGGTTGAAAAGCACATGTTTACCTAGGCCAACAATTTAAAAAATAGCCCAGGGGGTTCAAAAGTTGATTAAAACTAATAATTAATTAAAGCATAATATTTATTATGGCGTAGATTAGATATCAAATCAGTCAATTTTGTCTGATGCGCTGCGTGTTTCAGAGTGAAGCACGGCACTGTGTGCAGTTAGACACGAGCAGTTAATGATCTGGTTGTTTTTAGTGTCACAGAACGGCTCGATTCACTGTGAATGCTGCTCCAGACAAACTCCATCTCTGTATGTCACTTATAACATGCATTTGGAAATGCAGGATAATATTATTTGCACTTTGATGTGATTTCCAACATTTTTGTGGACCCAAGTTTTCAGAATTTTATACGATTTGAAATCGAATCAACTAAACCCAAAATAAAAGGTCTCCCTAAAAAGGAAAAATAAATACATTCCCGATGATAAAAAAATATAAACAAGACAGAAATATATAAATAACAGTTATATACAAACAAAACAAACAAATAAATGAATGGATAACAACATCACTTCAAATTTGAATTGCAATCACCTGCAAGCCAAATGTAACACTGCTGTTCAAGAATAATGTGACGTTTTACTCTCAAAAGTAATATTCTCCAACACTGGACATTGAGGACACAGTGTAACTGAGGTTATTCTGTCTGCACTCAAGCTCCTCTCAAAGCTGCCCGATGCCTGAGCACAAAGTCACGACATACAGAATTCATAAGTCATGTCTTTCTAGTCTGATACTCTCCTGTCTGTCCTACAACCTACAAACAGCTCCTGCCCTGTTTGCCCCTCCAGACGAGAACCAAGGTGGGTCATGTCCTGAATCCAGCCGGAGGAGGGTCAGGCTTCTGCTTGACACCCAAAGCATCACAGCTTTACAGCTGAAGTCCAACAAAAAAAAACCTAAGGGATTTAATGCATATTTCACACAGTGGAACATAAATAATATAAAACGGCTTGAATTTGTATTGAATTCACAGAGCTTAAAGTTTAGGCTGAAATGTCGGAATAGATGTCTGAGAAAAAAAAGAAGAAAAAAAATCCCTTTGTCTCTGTATGCCCTCTGTCTCCACTGACATGTTTTAACAACCTTTACTGCACATATGCTCTGACTACCCATCTTACATCTACTAGCTCTTTAATTAACACACAGGATGTTCTGTTTGACCTACTGTGCTCTGGAGGGGCTGACAGCTCATGTTGGTAATTGTCACCCAAAAAAAAAAGCTCATTCTTTGTTCTCTCTAAATTAAGCCATCTCTCTTTTTCTCCAAATTAATCCACTCCATCTAAAACCTACTGTAACTGGCCCCTCCCCCTCATAAGAGAAACCCCTCCCTTTTACTCTATTACTCATGCTCATTAAATTATAATGTGTTTTTAATCAGCTCATCACCTCTGGAATAGATCTGTGGAGCTGATTTTCTCCTCCAGAGGAAAACCGTGCAGCTCAAAGGGTCTTTCATAGCACAGGAGACTTTAAAGATGTGTTTCATATGAGCATCAACATTGACGTTTCTTCAACAATTCCTTTGAGAAATACAATATTCGAGCACTTGCCCCCATCTCCCATTGTTTGGCTAAAAAGACAACCCTCTACACAATTGGTTAATGTGCATTTTAATATTACATTTAAAGGAATACAGATGAAAATGGGCTTTTCTGTTAACTCTGGCACATTTACATTTTGAGTGTAAAAAAAAGTCAATTGATGTGCATTGTCCCTTTAAAAAAAAAGAAGAAAAAAAAAATTGTGTTCCATACAAGCTCATTTGAGAGCATTTGTGGCATAATGTTGATTATCACTAACATAATTTTGACTCATACCCTTTTCTTGGTAGGTAGACAGAATATTTTCAAAAATCAAAAAGAGAAAGAAGTTTGTATCAGTTGCATCAGTTATTTGATACATCAGGCATTTATGGCTCATATTTTATGTGAGAATATGGAGCTCATACTGAAGGAGAAAAAAATATATTCAGAGGCCTAAACTAATTGCTGATATTTATATACAGTATGGCCAAAGGGTGAGATGAAATTCTCATAGCTTGTAATGTAAATTAATGAGATCTTTTTAACAGTATCGCAGACTACTTACATAAACTGCATATAAATATCAGTTGTCACATATCACCCAATAATATGTCTTTTATGATTGAGAGATGTAGAAATAAACGTTCCTCAAATGTCTGATGTGTCATATTTGATACTCTCATTTTAACATGATTTTTATAAAACATTATGTTGGACAAAGTTGCTTCAGTAAGTGTTCATCCTGAAATGTTACTAACATTATAAAAATTATTCTTACGTAAATTTTTATAAAAATCATTAAAGATTTCACAGCAAAAAAATAAGTGTTTACCATGACCTGAAGGTGGACAGTTTTAGAAAGATACTAAAAGGACTTTTACTTGCTAAAAAAAGAGAATTTACTACAGAAGTTTTTGTAAAAATGTGTAAATAATCGTTTATACAGTTAAGTTTAGTGTTTATGTTGTGACGGTGTCATCCCAACAACATTAGAAAAGGTTAACAATTGGTTTTTAACATGCATATTGTTTATGTCTTGTGGCTATTGAAACAGAGGGCCCTATCTTACACCTGGCGCAATGCAGCCAAGTGTATTTTTGCTAGTTTCAGCCCGACGCAGTTATCATTTTCACATCCTGCGCCACGTTGTTTAAATAGCAAATGCTTTTGCGCCCATTTGTGCGCAAATGGGCGTGCTGGTCTGGTCATTGTTGGGGCGTTGCTATTTTGAGGCAGCTGAAATAGACTGCGCCATTGACCAATTGAAACCTGGTCTAAAGTCAATGGCTCAATATTTTTTTTTGTTATTTAAAGAGCGCGTTAGTAATGTGCGCCTATAGGCGGGTCTACAACGTGGGTACACTCTGCTTATTACACACACAGGGACTCACAGCAGCACACAAAACATGTCAAATATTAAAAATAAAAGGTTTACAATGTAAAATATTATTATTGTGTACATAAAGATATGGTGGAATCCGGCTTGTCCCGTACATGGTCTGCTTGAGCTCTTTAACCTTGCGCACGAGCAGATCCGTTTCCTCTCTGGAGACGCGTTCAGTCTTTCCGCTTGCAAATTCCGTCATGTAAATAGCGAATCCGCCATGGCGCGAGCGCAACTGGCATTTGAAGGGAATGGGAGATGAGACTCTGATTGGTTTATTGCACGGTATGCCCAAAACACACCCATTACTCATTAAGAGAATAGGGACAACCCTTTTAGACCATGCACCGGGTGCGCCGACCATTTTTCCCGTCGTTAAACTAGCAAAAGTGGATTCGGACTTAGTGTGCTTTAGACCATGCGCTTAGACCGTTAAAATAGGGCCCTGAATATTGCTCTATTTCTTTTAGCCTCGATTTCCTTCCCATTTAATCCCATTGCAGTCTAGGACAAACAATAGAGATATTAGGATCCCATTTGTGATTTTTCTTTTCCTACAGGCTGTTTTTCCTCCTCTGTGAGTTAAATAACCACTGTACACTGGCTGGGGAAATACAAGGCCAAACCTTTCTTCACTGTTTTTGACCAAACTTGTATCCGGCCCATAAATGAAAGCACCCAGAGGCAGGAAGCGTAAATAAAGTAAATTGCTATAGGATGCCATAACATGAGGCTGTTTGAAATAGAGGGTGAAGTGACAGTCATTTAAAAGCTCATCTGGCTGGGCTGGCATGATGTTACTCAACAAGACAAATGGCTGGAGTAGTCAGCTTGCTGTAGAGGCTTCACCAGCAGCCAGAGGAAACCTACTTAATAGATATTACAAAGCAGAGCGAGAAAGTTTTGCACTGCTCTGCTCACACAAGATGTTTCTTAAAAGCCCCCCCTGTTTCTTTCCCCACAGTATCTCTCCTCTTTTAGCCAGCTCGGCATGCTGCGTTTTTCTCTAAACCTTTCATCACCTCTCCTTCCCAGCTGCCTTCAGCATCGCCTACACACAGCTGCCTCGAGCTTGACTTCCCGGGCAGATGCTTCCTCTGGACACTAGAATAGAGAGAGTGTATAAGTCCAATGTACATGATACTTACAAGGACAGCGCTGTATATTTAACCGCAGTCAAGGAGGAGGCAAATATAGAGACTTAATGTTTTATAAGGAAAGGTGTTTCTTCAGCTATGGGCACTTTGACCCTGACTAAAGTCTCTAAAAAACAAACTTTTCACACTCTCGCTAGTTTAACTTGTCCAATAACAAAGTTCACCAGTAGATATTCATATTTCATTTCTTCTTCAAGAATATTTCCATACAATCTCAAATTATATATTGTGTTTAATATCATTCAAAGATGGAAATGAATGGTGGAAATGTTAAAGAGACCAAATTTGATTTTGATTTTGGAGTGTACTAGAATAGGTTTTCATGCTTGAATGTTCAAAAAAACACATTCTTTCTCACATATTTTACATTGTTGCAGCACCTCTCTTCCCAGTCTTTCTGTAATGCTCTGTTTAGTTCCTGTCTCTATGAAGCTCCTCCTCCCGAAAAGCACAATGTGCTCTGATTGGTCGGCTGGACCATTGTGTTGTGATTGGTCAGTTGCTTTGAGCATGTTTCAGAAATGCTTACCATAAGAGCGAGTTTCAACACACTACTAACTAAGTCAACCAGTATTCACCCTTTTTTGCGCATGCCTTGTGCAGGAATTATTTAACTGAGGAATATTGTGATGTGTTCATTCCCGGAAGAAAACTCAAGACTACAATCAAGGCGTTTCAGGGAGTTCATAAACAGCGCTTATACTGATATAGAGAATAACTCTCTTTGGAGTGACTTTGCACTTTGTAACTTTGCAGACCTTTTTCATGCTCAAACAACAACATTATACACTAAAGAAAATCTTTAACACATTTTTTGGAATAAAATGACCGACTCCTGTGTTTTTGTCACGCATACGCACCATTTGGACTTTGTTTTCAGTTTGCACTGTTTCCCTTGTTTTAATTGTTGTCATGGTTACAGATTAGGTTGTCATTCAGTTCAGATGCTTGTTGTTAATTATCATCAGTTCCTAAGAGTATTTAAGTTCATGCTTGTCTTCCTTTCAGTTGCCAGATATTGTTAATGTCTACACATTGGTTGAATATCTTTATCATTGGTTTTGGATTCTCTTGTCAATTTATTAAAAAACTGGATTTATCGTATCTTCCTCGTCATCTTCGAACCGCATGCAACTCGGTCTGTGACAGTTTTCCTAAGGCTATTGTCACAGCTAGCATAGGTTTGAAAGTAGCAACATATGATAATGTATGGTAAATATGATCTAAGGAGAAATGTCTATGTCTAATGTTTAACAGGTCATTTCATGTTTTTTTTCTACTGATGAAGTATGTTTACATGCTGTTTAATTCAAACTAATTGTATTAAAAAAAAAAATGACAAAAAAAATAGTTAAAACTAAATCCGTAAAATGATCCCATAATGGGAACCCCTAAAAGGTTTTATACAGTATATGAAGCTCCTGACAGAACCCTTTCAGAGTGAAAAAAAAAAGGATTTTGATGGATTTATTAACCAAATCTGTATAGAGAAGAAGGGTGGTGAAGATGTAGACGCTACTTGCGATAAGCAGGATGATAACACTGTTTGAGCCAAAACACCAGACTCTTTGAGCAGTCAATCAGGTTTACGCACACACCCCTCCTTCTTTCCCAAACCTATCTGAGATGTCAGATTGGATAGCTAATAGCCCCATCGATGTGGAAATAGCATCTCAAAGCAAATAAGATGCTGATGTCTCTCAAACAGGAAGAAAATCAATTACACACCGTTTTTAGATTTGCTGCTCTGAGACGTAAAGGCCAAACACAATTATCAACAACACGAAAACAAATACAATATGAACTGACAGAATTACATGAGCAACTATCTAATAGATGTCAGTGGAGACTGACCAACAGAAAGCAATTATATTACATAAATCAAATACTACAACGATGTTGAAGGAACTGCAATCAAATTGCACTTTCTTGCCTCAGATGGAAAAAGGTTTTGCTGATAACTTCTTTACATTCAAAAGTCATCATTTTACCAATGAGAGATAAGGTAACAACAACAACAAACTAAACTAATAAATAAGTCTTTTGCAAATTAAAGTCTTATCAACGCAGAGTTAATTTTGCCTCTATACTTATTTATTTATTATATCTCTATGGAGATGTATAGCTTTAATTATCTTATATTGTATTTCGTTTTAAGACAGATTAAATTACACATTTTGTCATACTCACGCAGCCAATGCCGTGACACTGCTCCGCCTCCTAAGAACACTAATTGTATTTCTCTTGTTAAAGTCTTTTGTCCAATTAATGCCTCAATTTATTCAGGGTATCAAATGTCTTTTTTCCCCTTGCGACTCACTTGCGACCGTTTACCTTGAACTCGTTTCTTCGATTGCTGTTTTTTATTTTGACTACAATGTTTAATTATGCTTGCTGCCCTGTTGCCCTTATTTGACGTCATCGTGTATTTGAGTTCTGCAGCACTTGGTGTCTTGGTGATTTGAATTGTGCAGTAAACACTGAATCTTTTCACATTTTTATATACTATTTATCCTAATTAAAATATTCTTTCCTTGAATAAGGTGGCTGATGACAAGTGGCTAAATGGGACAACAGAGATTGTTGAACATTACACCTATTCACGCCAACTAATCTACTCACTAGTCCGCTTTCACAGCCTCATTGTGTTTATAATTGCCCACTTGTGAATTATTATAACTCAAACTTTCAGGGAAAATGCTTTTTGTAAGACTGGAAGAGTTTACGGTGACGTTGAAGTCTTTCGACCCGTGGTAGTGGAAGCTTTTTACTTCTGGCGATTGTATAGGCTTCAAAATTTATAAAAGTTGTGTTCATTTGTGAAGATTGTCATGATGAACAAAATGTGTAAATATCATCAACTTTTGCTGGTCACAGAGCTTATTTTCGATTCTTCAATAATCCAAAAGCCAATGGAAAAGTCCTATCGGGTTTTTGCTGAGTGAGCCAAGTCGTGTTGGCCTACAATAATATGCCATCACTGCAGCAACTTTGGTGCAAAATAAACATTGTAACTTTTCACATTGTGACATTTTATATACTATTGTGTGAATAAACTATATAAGAGCCATTTGGAAGACCTTAGCAACCCCATAGCAATGCCCTGGTAACCAACAACAACGCCTTACAATCATGGTTTATGTAGTCATCAAGAATACATCTTCAAGCATGACAACACAATAAAAGACATTATCTTATTTGGCCTAACATGTTCTTGGTACTCTTCCAATATTCAATTCTATTGTTTGGACGTATCAACTATAAGACACTTTAGATGCAATCAGTAGCACTTGCGATGCAAATGAGCTCTTCTGTTTTCAAGATCCCATTGTGACCAAAACAAAGACAACGATGACTATAATGCATGTTGTTCCATCAATTTCTCTCCTGGTTTTTTTTTGCTACAAGAATAGACACATAATCACTCATCTCCAGTACACCATTGTTACTGTGAAATTTCTAATCGTTCCCATTACAGATTGTAGCCCACTGATTTACAATGGACATATAGTAGAAGCCAGTTATAATTACTCTGTGAAATATGGGGGTTATTATACCATATTGAACACTATAATACGATAGAAGGCGTCCACGCCATCCACCTCTGTCACAATCTGTGGGGGCGTGCGCCGCCTCAGAGCATTGAGGTGTGACAGACCTTTGATGAAGGACTTCATTTAGACCTGTTTGTGCAGTGGCTGGTCAGTCTGAGCTGAAAGAGACCTGCGGGGGATCAAGTTAAGAGACCTCTCATTAGAGAGATCGAGGCATTATGGAGTCTTCAAGCCCGTTCGATGGCCACATACGGTTTTAGTGTTTGCTTGTGGAATTTCTGTGTCTCGCAGGGGTAGATCACAGAAAAGTGGCGGTTAGACTTCAACAATATAGAGTCGAGGGGATTATGACACCTGTTTGTGCTGCCAGGACTCTTATTGCTCAGTTTTAGTGAGGACAAATACTGGCCTCTGGCGAAACTGGCAAATTTAAATAGCACACTTGCCATTGGAGAAAAAGGAGACTTCTGTTACATAAAAACGTATTATGTACACAAACATATTCAATCCAAGTCCTGAAGCTGATTCAATCTTTTAGTTTAAGTGGAAAAGGGAGGAGGAATTGCCTACAATTTGGAGCAACATGAAACTTGTTGTGTGTAATTAAAGGGTTAGTTCACCTCAAAATGAAAATTCTGTCATTAATTACTCACCCTCATGTCGTGCCAAACCCGTAAGAGTTTCTTTCATCTTCGGAACACAAAAGAAGATCTTTTTTTTAATGAAATCTGAGAGCTTTCTGTCCCTCCATTGACAGCCTACGCAACTAGCACTTTCAAGCCCCAGACAGGTATGAGTGCACAAAAAAAAAAAGAATACAACCATAATTTACCATTTTATTTACAAAATAATATATATATATATATATATATATATATATATATCAATCCGCGTTAAATTGAGGTTAAACCTTGAAAGTGGTAGTTGCGTAGGCTGTCAATGGAGGGACAGAAAGCTCTCAGATTTCATTAAAAAAAATCTTCATTTGAGTTCCGAAGATAAATGAAAGTTTTAAGGGTTTGGGACGACATGACACACACAAAAAAAGATTTTAGATATATTTAATTATGGAGGCATTTATTTTTACATTTCGATTACATTTGTCTCAATATTTAAAGCTGCAGTCGGCAAGTCTGGCAGATTGAGTGGACTTACGCCCGTTTCACACATACTCCGTGTGCAGTGCGTATGCGGTGCGTGTTGCGGTGCGTATGCGGTACAGGAGCAGCACGCGCTATAGTGCTTTCACATATGCTGCGTGCGTTCGCAGTGCGAAACACATTTACTCACTATTTGTATTTAAAAAAATCATCAATCAAATCAAGTCATCAGCAACTTTTATTTAAAAAAAGTTTTTGCCTCCAGTGCGATTCTCGTTGATAAGCTACTACACGTATACACTCTTTAACCCTTAAAGACCTAGACCATTTTTGGAGCACCTGCACCGCCTGCACTTTTCTTTGTTTTTCTAACCCATTATAGCAGTCAGCATCAAGTGCCATATATCATTTTAAACAGGAGACCTTGAAGTTTCAATCTATCTCATTTAAGTAATCCAATTTTACATTTATTTTGTCTTAGAATGGATGAATTTACCAGATTTAAGAAAAACGGCAGCATATTTTTTGTGATTTTTTTTACTCAACTCAAACAAATCCTCCTGAAGTTTGTTTTTTCTTCTTTAGAAAGCTGTACTTGGATATTCTACATTTCCAGATGTAATTTTGACTACATGTAACAATCCCTAAGCAAGTTATAGACATTTATTACAACATTATTATAGGCAATTTTCAGTGAAAAGCTGGTTTTTTTTTATTTACTGACAATTTAGATGTGTCCAAAAAAGTTCAGGAAGTAAAATAAATAGAATGATTGTAATAGAACACTGAAGCAAAATAAACTTTATATATATATATATATATATATATATATATATATATATATATATATATATATATATATATAAACACACACACACACACACACACACACACACACATACATACATATATGAACTACTTTCACTTTACCTCCGTGCCTCAGTTGAGTTCAAATTTCCAAAGAAATATGCTAATTGGTCGAGCAAAAAAACAAAAACTATGTTTATTGGTTGAGTAGATGATAGTTTCAACCAATCTGGCCATGGGGTGGGACTAAGCATCAACAATCATTCATGATTGGCTCAGAGGAACAAACCGCACGGGTTTCTTTGACGAATCAATGCTGATCAAAACTTGATGACGCAATCACATTCACTACGGGACTTCTGAATGTCCAAACGCGATTAACCCGATATCACAGAAAAGCCGTGAATCTCCTCTTTATGGGACATTTTAAATCATACGGATTGGAGTAGCGGTTCTAAAGTTGTTAAACAATTTAAGAACAACAGTTATTTTTTGCCGCCGGCGGCCGTATAGGTCTTTAAGGGTTAATAGACGTATTCACGTTTAAACACATTTTAAACAACGTATTATTCAATGCATTACTTTTATATAGATTATATATTAGGTTGCTCAAGCAAGTGGTAACATATTTAACCATGTATTTATATTAAAATCGCAAACATTTTAAATTAAAACTTAAAATTGACAAAAACAGCAGACTCATATCTTTTCTTTTGCATAATTTAAATCTTTATACAATAAATCTTGCATGTCACAAATAACTTGTTTTTCCACCTCAACGAATGAGACGAGTGTCGTTCATTATGTGGCCTTGAAGTAAATTCTTGCTTTACCCCGGTCTTAAAGTAAAAAGATGACTATGAAAAATAGTAGTATTTAATTTAATGCATTTATGGTTACATTTTATTTAATTAAATACATTTATGGTGAGATTACTACATTTTATTGAATTAAATGCATTTATGGTGAAATTAACCTACTACATTCAGGTCAGTCTGTGTTCATTTTGACCACGAACCGTGTGCTGTCACTGTAATTCAGCGTTTGCAGCACAGCAAAAATAGACTCGGTGCGGAAACGATCTCTGGACTGCTGCATACGCACCGCAACTGGAACGGATCGACGGACTGCATCCGCGTGCAGTGTGAAAGCTCTAACCTGTTAACATGGGTACGGAAAAAAATACGCACCGCATACGCACTGCAAACGGAGTATGTGTGAAACGGGCATTAGGCAAAATTTTTAATGTTTACAACTCTCATGCCCCTCCCCCAGCCTCAACGGCTCACGGATACCCTCCCACCGGGTTCGTGCTCGTCAGTGCGTGTGCACCAGGTTATCTGTGAACGCACCCATCTCATCAGCATCCATCAACACCATGGAGTATTTGGAGGTATGCTGCCCTGTGTTACAGCTACCGATAGATTGCAATTGCTAACGTCATTTATACTCTAAATGAGCTTACTTGATTTGTTAGTGTTTTGAAAGCGAGATACATCCGCCATCACTCTTCGTTACTGCGCGAACTTCAGGCGTGTGCATGTGATTGTAAAGTGCGCGAGGGGTGGCGTGTGCCAGATCTGTGATTGACAGTCAGATCTCACACCCCCCTGCGCTGATTGGACCCGATGATCCGGGAGCTGTGGATTTTTGCAAAACAAATAACACGCTCCAGGTGGAGTTAGAAGCTCGGGGTTTTTTTTCGAAAACCACTTTATTTATGTTGTTCTGTTGGATTAATGTCGATTTCACTGAATATGATCAAAAAATGTTGCCGACGGCAGCTTTAAAGGTGCCCTAGAATGTTTTCTTTTATTATTTTATAATGTTTCCTGGGTTGCCCTTATAATGTTAGTATGTTTTTTAGATCCAAAAGAGTCATAATTTAGAAATAAAAGGAATTTTTCCTAGCCTGCTTTTAGCCTCTGATTTGAACGCTCTGTTTGAAGGGGCGTGTCTGCTGTGGGATTCAGTGGAACCGCCCACTGCTGTGATTGGCTGACATGCTTGCATATGAAATAGCTACGCATTACATGTGAAACTCTCTCGAATAATTTTACCACAGCTATTATACGTTTTTACTATTACAGCTATCGAGATTAACGAATCGTGAGATGTTTTTAAAGTATTTAGATCTATTCCCATCACATAAAATGTTGCCGTGATGAGCATTGAGCAAGCAGATGACAGTCTGTTGATTGCGAGAATGAAGATCTTATCTTTGCAACTTTGCAAATTTTTGGAGTCGTACATATTAATGATCCCGACTGTTGCGTCACAGTCGGTGTTATGTGGAGATTCGCCTATTTTTCAGGGGTGTTTTTCAAAAACGAGATTTAAGTAAGAAGGAGAAAACAATGGTGTTTGAGACTCACTGTATGTCATGTCCATGTACTGAACTCTTGTTATTTAATTATGCCAAAATAAATTCAATTTCACATATAGGGCACCTTTAAAAACATCAATAATTTCACTTTTACACAATTACACTTCTCAAAACGGTTATCTGGTTTTCATATTGTATATTTGTGATGTCTAAATTCACTTGTTGCATTTAAAACATTTGGTTTTAGTTTTTTTTTAAACTAAATAGTACAGCTTTTAATATCAGCCATAACACGAAAGATAATTATCAGCTTATTGGTATCACGGCATTACATGTGTGCAGATCTCTTCCACCACTCTTAAAAATAAGTTCTTTATTGGCATCTGTGGTTCCATAAAGAACTTTTAACATCCATGAAAACATTTCAATGCCCAAAAGGTTATTCATAGTGTTTCTCGGATTATCACATTAAGGGAAAAAATGGCTCTTTTAAGAATTAATCACTGAAAGGTTCTTTGGGAACCCAAAATGATTCTTCTATGTCATCACTTCTAAAACCCTCTTTTATTTTTAAGAGTGAATGATATATTGAAGAAGGACACAACATGAGGAAAGGGCATCATGTAGTCATGATAAGACATGGGGAAAGGAAAGAGACAGATTTGTTTTATAACCAACAATAGAAACAAAGTGCAACCAGCACAGTTTCTTTTCCAAGCAGCATTGTCGAGGCACTCTAATGAAAAATAATTATTTTAGCTTGTTCTCTAAGCGGGAATCTGTAATTTTACATCGTGTTGGCTAATGTTCCTTTGGATGAACGCCACGCACATTAATCCTTGTCTTTGCATTTAACAAAGCTAAAGGTTTATAATCATCATTACTATTTATTCATTTACATTTTTTCAAGCAATGCTTCAGCAATTTGAGCTACTGTGAAAATTAGTCCTCCACTGAGGTAGCCAAGACATCAGCTCTGTTCCAAAACCCAGAGAGCTTCAGAATTGTACACGCTCTCGACGTGATGACTGTTCCAAAATGCATTTTATTCAACTTAAAGGGATAGTTCACCCAAAAATGAAAATTAGCCCATTATTTACTCACCCTAAAGTCATCCTAGGTGTATATGACATTCTTCTTTCAGACGAATTACGTTGTGCGCCAAGTTCAAGTGTTACTCTTTTGGCGTAAGTCGAAGCGTACTGCCGTCTGCCGGAAGCTAGTTATTTTAGTCGATAAAGTTTTAAATATGGACTTCCAAAGTCATCCAGCCATTCACTGCCATTATCAAGCTTGGAAGAGCCGGGAAATGTTTTGATATAACTCTGATTGTATTCGTCTGAAAGAAGAATGTTATATACACCTGGGATGGCTTCAGGGTGAGTAAATCATGGGCTAATTTAAATTTTTGGGTAAAATATCCCTTTAATTATGTTGGATTCGTTTGCCCAAAATTAAAAGGCAACATCGTGTGTATTCTTCACAGAGAAAGGAATCCCAGAATGCACTGCAATGAACAAAGTTGATTATAAACAATTTATATTATAAGTTATTCTAAAGCATTTTTAGCCCAATTGTCCTGTATGCAATGTATATTAATGCTAATTAAAGTATTGTGTCTTTCCTTTCATGCTAATTTAAATCAATTTTGTGTTGAGTCTGTTGCTATTTGTATGACCCAACGATTTAATTTGCTGCCTAAATTAGTCACTTATGAGGTTCTATTTCAGTTAGAATGCTTACTTGGAAGGCAGTGCGCAGCTCAAAATGTTCGAAAACTTGCTAATTTGCCCATAAGTTTATAGTATTTTTGCATTCTCAGAGATTTTTGTCTACTGTACATGGCATAAAACTGTTCAGCACTCTGACACAGTGAAGCCATCAAGCCCGCACAGAGAAACAGACAATGTCTCTATAGCCTACTCTATACTTTCAAGGCTTCAGATGATAGAGTATTTGATGGTATTGTAGGAAGTGGTATCTGTACCATGTGAAGCTTCCTTCATAAAGTGAGCCAGCTTGAAAAGCAAACTTGCTGAGTTTTCTATCATTATGCTCTGCTCTATTTTATTCAAAGCTTTCAGGTGAAGATCAGAGGTTTGGCAGTCATGACAACTCACTATGTGTTCTGTAGAAGTCTAATAAAACATTACGGAGTGTATGTATTCTGCAGAGAGTTTATTATTTATTATTGTAGCACAACATCTCCAGTCAGTAAAGAGGCCTTCACACTGACAGTGATTTGCAGAGACGAAGCAACCAGAAGTGATTAATTTTCAATGAGAGTTGGTGATTTCTGTCAACGTGAGTGACAGCGGCAGTTGTGGGCGTGTCTAGCGATGTGACAAAGGTGATAAAAGTTTAACTTTATTCAAATGAGCAGCAACTCGATGCAGCAACTACCAACAGGTCTGAAAGCAATGGAGCCGTCTATATATGAAAGATTGAGAGATATTACTGTTCCATATGATTTGTCTCTGCTCACATGGCGTGATATAATTATGCATGGAAACTGTGTCAGAAAGTGTCAGCATTGAGTTTGATTCATGCATTGATAATTGTTCATCTTGTTCATGATATGATGAATTATGCACTGCTGTAATTTATATACCAACACTTTCCCCACCAGAATGCAATTTGAGCAGCAAGGAAACAGATTTCAGTTAAAATTTAATAATAGAATAATAATAGAAATCTTTTCTTTTTTTACCAGCAAACATTTGTTATTAAATTTTAGATCAGCAGGTTTGAGCTCCATTCACAATTGAACTGAGAATGCATTTTTAAATGCAAAATCAGTTTCTTAAAATAAACAGAGGTAGCAAACACAATGCATGATTGCAATTCAAATTTGAATGCAAGTAAAAAGGACTGAGATTCATTATATAGAAATTGTGTTCGATTTTCAAAAAGAAAACCATTTTTTGCCAAGACCAACTCTGAATGTTAGCTTGATAAAAGCTTTGGGGAAAAAAAGTTTTAAAACCCTTGACGTTTAAATGTTTGTAGGGTTTTTGAACAGAGAGAACAATTAACGACAGAAAAATAGACAGAATGAAAGAAAGCATTATATACAGATGGACAGACTGAACAATAAGCCAAACGAACGACCGACTGGCAGACAGACAGACAGACCGACTGACAGACAGACAGACAGACAGACAGGCAGACAATAGACAGACAGACAGGTGATAGATAGATAGATAGATAGATAGATAGATAGATAGATAGATAGATAGATAGATAGATAGATAGATAGATAGATAGATAGATAGATAGATAGATAGATAGATAGATGGAATGAAAGAAAGCATTATATACAGATGGACAGACTGAACAATTAGCCAAACGATAGCTAGATAGATAGCTAGATAGCTAGATAGATAGATAGATAGATAGATAGATAGATAGATAGATAGATAGATAGATAGATAGATAGATAGATAGATAGATAGATAGATAGATAGATAGATAGATAGATAAATAGATAGATATAATGAAAGAAAGCATTATATATGGACAGACTGAACAATAAGCCAAACGATAGATAGATAGATAGATAGATAGATAGATAGATAGATAGATAGATAGATAGATAGATAGATAGATAGATAGATAGATAGATAGATAGCATGAAAGAAAGCATTATAAACAGATGGACAGACTGAACAATAAGCCAAACGATAGATAGATAGATAGATAGATAGATAGATAGATAGATAGATAGATAGATAGATAGATAGATAGATAGATAGATAGATAGATATAATGAAAGAAAGCATTATATATGGACAGACTGAACAATAAGCCGATAGATAGATAGATAGATAGATAGATAGATAGATAGATAGATAGATAGATAGATAGATAGATAGATAGATAGATAGATAGATAGATAGATAGATAGATAGATAGATAGATAGATAGATAGATAGATAGATAGATAGATAGATAGCATGAAAGAAAGCATTATAAACAGATGGACAGACTGAACAATAAGCCAAACGATAGATAGATAGATAGATAGATAGATAGATAGATAGATAGATAGATAGATAGATAGATAGATAGATAGATAGATAGATAGATAGATAGATAGATAGATAGACCTGTGTTGAATTTCTTTGCTATTATGCAGCCAACCAATAATGTTAGCATAGCAGCAGCAGAAACTAGCAACCAACAGTATAGCGACCCAGTGACCTCCAACAATAATATTGCTGTCAGTGTGAATGGGACATTAAGTGGTGTTTTTTAGGGGCCGGCAGAGCTGAAAGTGTTTGGTCATCCAAAATATAGCTTTTACATAAGGTCAACAAACCCTCTGAATTTCAATGTGCTCTTACATTGAGAGCTAAAAGTGACTTCTCTTAACATTACTCCCCTGTACCGTGTTCAAGGCTGGATCCACCACTTCGTTTGAAAGGTGCAACTTTAGCAGCTTCCTTGGGCGGGAATGTCTTGTTCTTCATGCACTGGCTCTATGCTGTCATAAAGCTGTTGACCCTGAAATGTGTAGAAATGGTTCCTGCCTGGTTTCGTTCCTAAGCCCAGTTAATTGTTCCCTGCGGTCTTGTCACGTGAGTCAGCCTCAGGGCTGAAGCATTAATTCACATGAGTTTCTCTGAAACGGAGTCGTTTTAATGTGTAAATGACGGTTTCTGGAAACAAAAAAAATGCCCACACACATTATGCTTTTCCATTCATTACTTAATTCATCGGCATGATAGTTGGAGACAGAAAAGGAGAGTTTCAGCCGCAGAAGAACAATGCGTATGTCTCCAGCATGCATATTCTGTGAAGTCACTGTGTGGAAATGTCAAAACCATCTCATGCTCTAAAGAGAGGAATAATCAAACTGCTTTGCTTGTGAAATAGAGCACTAACCAAAGCAACTCCTCTGCATCCCCCTCTGAGTTTCCTATGCCATTATGCAGTTTTATCCTCTTTGAATATTTCTGAATATACTGATTGACAGTAGGGGGTGTCATTATCGCAAACTGTGTGAAGAATGAGTCACTGCTATTACACAATCACAGAACAAAAGACAGGTGATTTTAAAGTCTCTCACCTTTCATTAGAACAGGTTTCAGGGCATACAAAACCTGGATGCAGACTTTCTTTTGTGAGGCAAGCTTCTGGAGTATTTAACGGAATTTCTGTAAAAGATGTTTTTACTACTGGTTTCTACATCAACAAGGGGAAAACAACAACAACAATAACAAAAAAAAAGCGAATTATTAAGTGTGCTTTTTGTTACCTTTTTTTTGTTGTTGTTGCAATGCTTTGTCTGCATGATTTGGGGGGGGGGGGGGGGGGGGGAAATAAATGCTATTTTTCTGATAAAAATGTGCTTTCAAAAAAGAAAGTTTGTTGTAATTGTTTGTAGAGCTGCACAATTTGACCAAAATTGTATAATTATATATCAATATGGCTTTAAAATAATAATATTAATAACAATAGTAAAAATATATATATATATATATATATATATATATATTTATTTTTCACTGTAAAATAAAAAAATAATAAATAACACAGTGCTGCGGTTCACTATGAAACATGCAGCACATATATTCATTTAAATAAATAGCAGCCTTCGCATTTTGATAATCACACGAAGGGCCAGATTTACTAAACAGGGCAATTTAGTGTGAGAGTGCGATTCCAAAAAAACGTCAATGGGAGTGGAAGGTTCTGCGTGTGTGATCTACTGATGATGTGCAAATTAAAGAACACAGACGCATCCGGATCATTTCCATAATCACCAACCATAGCGTCTGGTTTAAGATGTAATTTTTTGGGGCGGAAAAATATGGTACAAACACCAGTAAATTGACGAGCGCAAACCTTAGTAAACCACCATGATTCATTTAAAGGTGCTCTAAGCGATGTCACGCATTTTTTAGGCCAAAACATTTTTTGTCACATACAGCAAACATCTCCTCACTATCCGCTGGCTGCCTGTCCCCTGAACACACTGTAAAGAAACGCGATCTCTGTAGACAGCCCAGGCTCCACAAACAGCAACAAAAACAAACTGCGGCGACCCGCTCCCCTAAACATAACAAACTGTTCCAGCCAATGACCGACAAGAATGGTATGGGGGTGTGGTTTGGGGGGTTAGTGTGCGGATGAGGAGGAGGGAGGGTCTAGCTAGCCTCCGTTTTGTTTGACAATAGTTCGAACGTCAACAAGAAGTGACGTCACCCAGGATCGCTTAGAGAACCTTTAAATACTCTGCTCCCATACATAGGTCAGTGGCAAAAATAACTGTGTCCACACCTTTTTACCGCTAATTTTTCACTGCGTGTCTTTAGTAAATCATGACTGTAGTTTTTAAATGCCAAAAGAGGGTTTGCGCTGGCGCAAGCTGTTGGAAATAAGTAAGGCCCTAAGTCTAAGGGTGTATTCACACCAGGAAAGTCCGATAGTTGCTTTGGTCCGAACCAAATCATTTTTTTTTTTTTTTTGGTACGGTTCGCTTTTACACTGCTCTTTTTGCAAGTGAACCAAAATTTGTAAACAAAACCACACGTGTGCTAAGGTCGTCCATTCATTGGACAAGGATTCTCAAGTAGGGAAATCAGGAAGTGCAAAAAAGGCTTAACGTAAACGCAGCATCATCCTTGTATTGTAACTATCGTTACATTATATGAACAGCAAATGCTTTTTTTTGCATCTATGCACGATTAGACTAAAGAGAACGCTCTGTATGTGAATGTCCTGATGCACACACTCATTCATTCATTCCATTCCAATGATGCACACACGACGCGCAGAAAGACGCGCAACAGATGTAATGTAGTAGGCTACAACAGACCACTTTCCCATAACGCAACTCCGACTACGGAAGCCTGTTAACTCAAAGGCGCAGTGCTTTCTTGCAATTGGGCCGGTTCATGTTCACACCGTAAACGAACCGTACCAAAGATTGTTTGGAACCGTACCGAGACCACCTCTTCAGCTGGGTCTCGGTTCGGTTGTTTGGTCCGCACCCGAGTTCGATTGCTGTATTCACACCTGCCCAAAAGGTCCGCACCAAGGGGGGAAACGAACTAGAGTTCGATTCCAAACAAGGCAGGCGTGAATAAGTACTTTTAAAAGTAATGTGTTTCAATATTGCATTATTTAGTTACTCTTTGAGTAAAGAAATGTACTACGTTACTTTTATGCTACTTTTTTCTAACCTGGGCTGGGCTTGCTGGTTTGTTTTTAAATAAATAAATAAATGTAAAGACCCTTTTAGCTACACCAAAAGTGAAATGAAAAAGCTTGAGGAAATTCATACCGTTACAGTAGAGGGCGTTCCACACAATAAAAACAAATGTGATGTTTATCTAAAGTCATTTCTGCTTATTAGTATGGATGAATTGGATCATCAAAAGGTAAGCAGCAAAGACTAGTTATTTAAAGTGAGATTAAATACACAAAGTATATTTGTTAAATGTAACATTTAATTATTGCAGGTTTGTGTAATATTCTTAATTTGCATTTCACTGTTTTTGTTTTCAGGAATCAGGAATCTGTTTTTGTGCAAGTGAGATGAGTTGTTCTGTCTCTCGTATTGCATTAGTTTGCCGCTGTATTTCTTTATCCTACCCTCTAGGGGTCAGTATCTTCTTTAGCGATTTTGGGTTTCTTCTTTGTTATTCGCGTGCGCTAGTTCAACGCGCGTTAGTGATGAGTGGAAGCAACAGGCAGAAAAGTTTGTCTCACGAGGTGTTAGGAAAATGTTCCTGAGGCGTTTACATTTCTACTCTCCTCTCAAACCCCCGTATATCTTCGAGAAGCGTTGATATGACATAATCTGTAAGTAGCCTAATTCATTGCCCATATTGTTTTTCTAAATAATCTGTTATTTTAGAGGTCATGTAACTCTTCCTAGCTAACGTTACTAGCTCCGCGTTTAGTATGCGATCGCGCAATATACTATAAGTCGATGTTATATATAAATCTGTTTTTCTGTCATCCCGGTCGTCAGATTGTACTTATAGCTTGTTAAAAGGTTGAACGAATAGTCTCGGTGTTTCCTGTATAGCTTTGGCGAAGACTGGCTGAGTTCGCGTTCGACTAAATGTAATTAAAAGAGAAAATCCTGTTGTGCTTTTACAAAATGATGTAGAAAGAACATAATGTACAACTTTATTATTCAGTAGCGGGAATATATGTCGGGATCTCAGATACGTTGAACAATATTCTGAGCTGATTGTGAATTTGTGTACAATTATCTGCAGTATATTCAGCAGCCTGCATTATAGTGTCTCTTGATGCAAGCTGTATTGTTTAACACTGTAATCTTGTGATTCTTATGTTTTGTATTCTAATTATTTCCAATATGTAAAGGCACACAACAATGTGTTTTGGTTTGTTAAATGTATCTTTAATTGTATTTGTTTGTATGTTCACAGTTTTACAGTAAAAAGACAAGAAGGGAAGGTAGTGAGAAGAAAACTGAGTCTTGTCATTCCTGGAACCGCCTTTCCTGTTGTATTGTTTAGCTCGCTGCATAGGCTGAGTAGCTACACACTCAGCTGAGGGCAGAAGAGTAAAAAGATTATCCATCTATCAAGCATTCGAGATGTCTCAGTCAGGAACTACGCCACCTATGTCCCAGATGGTAGCCCGGTCGGAGTGCCACTCACGTTCTTCACGCCGTTCGTGCACCAGCCAAGCTGCAGCACGAGCCCGAGCAGACGCAGAAGCTGCCCGCACCAGAGCACAGTACGCCAAACGCCAGATCGACATGGAGGTTGAGAAGGCGCGCATCGAGGCAACGCTAAACGCTCTGAAGAAGGAGGGTGAGGCTGAAGCAGCGCTTGCTGCAGCTCATGTCCTGGAAGCGGCGGCTGACGAGGAGCACCACGCCATCGACCTCACTGAGCAAGGCATCTCCCCTAAAACGCCTCCTTCCATTAGACGTGCTCGAGACTATGTAAATGCTCACTTCACCAACTTCAGTTCGGAGGTCAAAGAAGAAAAGCCTGATACAGGACAACTGGTCAGTCATAATGACTCTTACCATCTACAACAGAGCCAAACACCAGTTGCTTCCTCTCCAGGTGAACATCTCACAGATCTTGTAGACAGGGAGCAGCTGAAGTCCCCTCCTACACACATAAAAATGGACATTTCACCCCAGCCTAGACCTTCAGTGACTCCACAGACTGAACTGTCGGATCTAGCAGCCTACCTAGCACGCCGTGATCTGCTCACAGCCGGATTCAAGGTTTTCGACAACCGTCCTGAGTCCTACTTGTCCTGGAAGTCTATCTTCTGCAACGCCATAGTAGGCCTCAACCTCAAGCCCAGCGAAGAGCTTGACCTTCTAACCAAGTGGCTCAGTGGGGAGTCACTTCAACACGCTCTGAGGATCAGGGCGGTCCATATGAACAACCCACAAGCAGGCCTCCAACGTTTGTGGCAGCGTCTAGATAAGAGTTATGGCTCCCCAGAAGTGGTCGAAGCGTCACTCTTCCAACGCTTACAGACTTTTCCAAAGATATCCAATAAAGACGCTAATCTGCTGCAGGAGCTTGCAGATCTTCTGCTAGAGTTAGAGTATGCTCAAAGTGAAAATTATCTGCCAGGCCTTAGCTTTCTCGACACCCCAAGGGGGATAAACCCGATTGTTGAAAAGCTCCCTTACGGACTCCAGGAGTCATGGGTGAAACAAGGGACAAAATACAAAAGAGACAATAGTGCAGTATACCCACCTTTCTCATATTTTGTTCAGTTTGTAAATGACTATGCCGAAATGAAAACAGACCCTAGCTTTATGTTACAAAGTTCAAACATAGTAGCTCCAAAGGTTGACAAGACACTGGTAAAACCAACCAGATACAGAATTCCTGTTGCAGTGAACAAAACGGATATCAGTCAAACACCTGGCACAGCTCAAACATCCGTTTTCAATCCGGACAAGCAATGTCCTATTCACCACAAGCCCCATTCACTCGCTAAATGCAGGGGATTTAGATCAAAAACACTAGATGAAAGAAAAGGTATTCTCAAAGAACACGCTATTTGTTATAAGTGTTGTTCTTCCACAAGTCACAGAGCTAAAGACTGTAAAGCCATTATTCAATGCTCAGAATGTAATAGTGATGTGCACGTGTCCGCCATGCATGCTGGTCCACCTCCGTGGACACCTAAAGACTCTAACCCTCGGTCTCAGAGCCACGGCGGGGAGTCCGATTCCCAGAGCCCTGTAACTACAACCAGTTGCACAGAGGTGTGCGGCCAAGGCCTCAAAGGTAAATCCTGCGCTAAGATTTGCTTAGTCAACGTGTATCCCCGCACATCCCCTGAAGAGAAAAGGAGGATGTACGCCATGTTAGATGATCAAAGCAACTCATCCTTAGCCAGGTCTGCCTTCTTTGACATGTTTAAGGTAAAAGGTACCATACTCCCATACACCATGAAAACATGCGCTGGTTTATCAGAGACTGGAGGGCGCAGAGCCAGTGACTTTGTTATTGAGAATGTAAATGGCAAAGTGTCCATACTGCTGCCCATACTAACAGAATGTGATCAGATTCCAGATAATAGGGACGAGATTCCCACCTCTGAGGCTGTGTCGGCTCACCCTCATCTACAGGCAATCGCTTCACAGATTCCTCCCCTGGACCCATCAGCAGAAATCCTTCTCCTCTTGGGCAGGGACATCATCCAAGCTCACAAGGTCCGCAGTCAGGTAAATGGTCCAAACAGTGCGCCTTATGCTCAACGCCTTGATCTGGGATGGGTAGTTATAGGCGATGTCTGTCTCTCAGGTGCCCACAAACCCACAGTAAACTCTTTTAAGACGAACATTCTTAACAACGGCCGCCCTACCTTCCTCAGCCCCTGTGAAAACAAAATCTATATCAAAGACAAATACACAGAAAGCTGTCATACCCTCAATAAGACACAAGTTGAATTGGGCAGACACATTTTCCAGCAAACAGCAGATGATGACAAAGTGGCACTTTCAGCAGAAGATGCTTTGTTTTTGGAAATTATGCACAAAGAATTTGCAAAAGATGATGCGAATAATTGGGTAGCTCCTCTCCCATTCCGCACCCCCAGACAGCGTTTGCCCAACAACAGGGGCCAGGCCCTCAGTCGTTTGATGTCGCTCCGCAAAACGCTGAAAAGGAAACCTGAAATGAGGGAGCATTACATTGAGTTTTTGGATAAAATCTTCAGTAAGGGCCACGCCGAACCAGCTCATGCTCTTTCTCCAGACCAAGAATGCTGGTACCTCCCTAGTTTTGGAGTTTACCACCATCAGAAGCCAGGGAAAATTAGGGTAGTCTTTGACTCGAGTGCTCAATACGACAATGTTTCTCTCAATGACGTGCTACTAAAAGGGCCAGATCTCAATAACACTCTTGTGGGAGTTCTGATGCGTTTCAGGTTTGACCCATACGCAGTCATGGCAGATGTGGAGCAAATGTTTCACAACTTTCTAGTCAGAGAGGACCACCGTGACTACCTCCGCTTCTTGTGGTTCAAAAATCACGATCTGGATGGAGAAGTGCAGGAATTCAGGATGAGAGTGCACGTATTTGGGAACTGCCCCTCCCCATCAGTGGCCATCTATGGACTGAAACGGTCAGCGATGGAGGGGGAAAGGGAATACGGCAGTGATGCAAGAGAGTTCATTGAACGTCACTTTTATGTAGATGATGGACTAATATCATTCTCTTCCACAGATGAGGCCATTGACATTCTCTGTAGAGCCCAGAAAATGCTGGCTCAGTGTAACATACGCCTGCACAAAATCTCATCTAACTGTCCTATCATCACAAGTGCTTTTCCAAGTGAGGACCTTGCAACGGACATGCAGGGCCTCGACCTCGGGCAGACTACCCCTCCCATCCAGCGCAGCTTAGGCTTGGGCTGGGACCTGTCCACAGACCTGTTCAAGTTTCAGGTAACAATCAATGAGAAACCCTTCACTAAACGGGGAGTGCTGTCAGTTATTAATAGTGTGTTCGACCCACTTGGCTTTGCCGTCCCAGTCATTGTAGAAGGCAGGGCCATACTGAGAGACATTTCCAGTGACATTTGTGAATGGGACACCGAACTGCCTAAAGACAAATTACAACAGTGGGAACAATGGAAGGACTCCCTCAAATATCTACGACAACTTGAAATCCCCAGAATGTACACCTCAATACCACTATCTGCAGCTCTAACTAAGGAGATCCATGTCTTTTGTGATGCCTCCACTAAGGCAGTGGGCGCTGTTGCTTACCTCAAACTCACAGATAGAGATGGACACAGTGAAGTGGGTTTCCTTCTCGGCAAAGTACGGCTTTCCCCAAAACCAGACATCACTATACCCAGACTTGAACTTTGCGCAGCAGTCCTGGCTGTTGAGGCGGCCGAGTTAGTCCTGGAGGAGCTAGACATCGCGGTCGAACAAGTGAGCTTCTACACAGACTCCAAAGTAGTGCTCGGTTACATCTTTAACAAGAAGAGACGCTTTCATGTTTATGTGCACAACTGAGTAGAACGCATCAGGCGCTTCACACAAACCCACCAGTGGCATTACGTGCCCACTCATTTAAATCCCGCTGATCATGCCACACGAGCACTGCCCGCTGAGCAGCTCTCTAACTCCACATGGATCAGTGGACCCGCTTTTCTTTCCAATTCAGGAAAAAGTCAAGCACAGGCAGAGTTGTTTGATCTTGTAGACCCAGAGACTGACAATGAACTGAGACCTGAGGTCACTACTTGTGCCACCACTATCTCAAAGGATGGACTCAGTAGCGTCAGATTTGAAAGGTTTTCGAGTTGGAATGTACTACTCAGAGCTATATCCAAACTCCAACACATTGCCCAGTCATTCAAGCTGAACCCAAGGAGCTCCTGTCACGGCTGGCACAACTGTAGCGAGCACTCATCCGAAAAACAACTCAACCAAGCCAAGAACATGATCATTCACACTGTTCAAAGGGAGGTTTACTCTGAAGAAATGAGACAAGTTGAAAAAGGTGTACCCCTTAAGAACTCAAGCCCACTCAGCAAACTGAGCCCGTTTGTCGACTCGAATGGAATCCTCAGAGTGGGTGGGAGGCTAAAGCGTGCACAGTTGACATTGGATGTAACAAATCCCATACTCATCCCTGGAAAGCACCACCTTGCTCAGCTCATTATAAAACACTTTCATGGTAAAGTATGCCATCAGGGACGGCATTTTACGGAAGGGGCAGTTAGGACTGCAGGTTTTTGGATTGTGGGAGGTAAAAGAGCAATAAGCAGAGTGATATTCAACTGCGTCACATGCCGCAAACTAAGGGGGAGACAACAGGAACAGATCATGGCTGAGGTACCAGAGGACAGGCTGTCCACGGACCCTCCTTTCACACATGTAGGCCTTGATGTGTTCGGCCCCTGGCCTGTCATGATCAGAAAAACACGTGGTGGGAAATCGGATGCTAAGCGATGGGCAGTCATATTTACGTGTATGAGCACACGCGCCATCCACATTGAGACTATAGAATCGATGGACACGTCATCGTTCATAAATGCCCTGCGTCGTTTCTTTGCCATCAGGGGAGCAGTCAAACTTCTTCGATCCGATTGTGGCACAAATTTTGTGAGTGCCTGCAAGGAACTGCAAATAGACAAACAGGGCTGTCACAATAGCAAACTTCACAACTTCCTCAAAGACTCCGGCTGCAAATGGCATTTCAACCCCCCTCATGCATCTCATATGGGTGGCTCCTGGGAGCGCATGATTGGGGTCACGCGTAAAATCCTCGATGCAATGCTCCTGGAACACAGACACGCAAGACTCACTCACGAGATATTAGTGACATTAATGGCTGAAATTACTGCGATAGTAAATGCTCGTCCGCTCACAGCTGTTTCTACAGATCCAGAAAACCCAGCCATTCTTACCCCTGCCATGCTACTCACACAAAAGGTTGCTACTCCACCAATCCCGCCAGGTCAGTTTGAAAGCAGGGATCTTTACAGAGCGCAATGGAGGCGCGTGCAATATCTTGCCAACGTTTTCTGGAGCCGATGGCAAAGGGAATACCTCTCAGGACTTCAGAATCGCCGCAAATGGAAAACAGTAAAACCAAATCTACAAACAGGAGATGTTGTTCTGCTAAAGGAGGCACCTGAACATAGGAATAACTGGCCTCTTGGAGTCATCTCCAAAACTTTCCCGAGCGAGGATGGACTTGTCCGGAAAATAGAGGTGAAGATTTTCCGCAAGGGTGAACTCAGATGCTACATAAGACCTATAAGTGAGGTTGTGTTGTTGGTGTCCAAGGACAATGCTTAAAAAAAAAGGGAAAAAAAAGAAGAAATCAGGCATTTTGGTTTATTGTATTTTATCTGTATTCACATGCTGGTTATGGATGACATCTTACTGATGTCAGGCGGGGAGTGTTCTGTCTCTCGTATTGCATTAGTTTGCCGCTGTATTTCTTTATCCTACCCTCTAGGGGTCAGTATCTTCTTTAGCGATTTTGGGTTTCTTCTTTGTTATTCGCGTGCGCTAGTTCAACGCGCGTTAGTGATGAGCGGAAGCAACAGGCAGAAAAGTTTGTCTCACGAGGTGTTAGGAAAATGTTCCTGAGGCGTTTACATTTCTACTCTCCTCTCAAACCCCCGTATATCTTCGAGAAGCGTTGATATGACATAATCTGTAAGTAGCCTAATTCATTGCCCATATTGTTTTTCTAAATAATCTGTTATTTTAGAGGTCATGTAACTCTTCCTAGCTAACGTTACTAGCTCCGCGTTTAGTATGCGATCGCGCAATATACTATAAGTCGATGTTATATATAAATCTGTTTTTCTGTCATCCCGGTCGTCAGATTGTACTTATAGCTTGTTAAAAGGTTGAACGAATAGTCTCGGTGTTTCAGGTATAGCTTTGGCGAAGACTGGCTGAGTTCGCGTTCGACTAAATGTAATTAAAAGAGAAAATCCTGTTGTGCTTTTACAAAATGATGTAGAAAGAACATAATGTACAACTTTATTATTCAGTAGCGGGAATATATGTCGGGATCTCAGATACGTTGAACAATATTCTGAGCTGATTGTGAATTTGTGTACAATTATCTGCAGTATATTCAGCAGCCTGCATTATAGTGTCTCTTGATGCAAGCTGTATTGTTTAACACTGTAATCTTGTGATTCTTATGTTTTGTATTCTAATTATTTCCAATATGTAAAGGCACACAACAATGTGTTTTGGTTTGTTAAATGTATCTTTAATTGTATTTGTTTGTATGTTCACAGTTTTACAGTAAAAAGACAAGAAGGGAAGGTAGTGAGAAGAAAACTGAGTCTTGTCATTCCTGGAACCGCCTTTCCTGTTGTATTGTTTAGCTCGCTGCATAGGCTGAGTAGCTACACACTCAGCTGAGGGCAGAAGATGAGTAAATGCTCACATTTAGTCTAAAACTACAATAACCATCAAATGTTCACACAGTGCACAAAACACATCTGCCTCTTACTCCCTTCTCTCAATGGGGACAGGAAAGATGTCAATCAAAAAATTAGTAACATGCGTTACTTATCTGAAAAAGTAACTCAGATACAGTATGTGTTGTAAATTTAAAAGTAATGCGTTACTTTACTAGTTTCTTGGAAAAAGTAATCTGATTACGTAACTCGCGTTATTTGTAATGCATTACCCCTAACATGGTCATATTGTGATTTTGGCTTTGTTTTGATTAATCTAGCGTTCAGCGTCAGTTCAGGCAGGCCGCGTAGTCAAGCTCAGCTATCAGCTGACCCAGTCTATCAGCTGATCCGATTCATACGCCTTCAATTAGTTCTTCGATCAAGGGCCTTATTTAAAGGCATTTTCAGTCTGTCTGCTTAGCTGCTTCCACTGCATGCTTGCAACCCACCTCCTCCCCTAGCTCCTCCTTTAACTCTGTTTAACTTAATCAGTGTCATTCTGTTTTCACTGATGCATGCTCTGTTCTCAATTGGGGGATTTGTTTGCTGCTTTCCCAGCTTTAAATGGGAGATTGTCCCCAGAAGCTGCTGCTGTTACCTGACTAGCTTTCATGGAGCTCATGAAAAGGATGGGTAATTCAGAACAGAGCCATACCGCCAAATGTAACTTTAACAATCATGCAAATAAATATTTTGGAAAAATAATTGTTTTTTGGTATTTTTGACTCAAGTGGTCCTGACTGAAATCATGCAGCCCTGCTCACGATACACAAAGATATAGCAAAAGATTGCCCAAATACACAGCTGACCTCTGACCTCCTCCCTGTTGCGTGAAGGCGGGTACAGCGTGGGTAGAAGCCTCGCTTTGATTGGCTGGCGACAGGCTTATGAGTGATTGGCAGCGCTTAATGAGAGCCCAAGAGAGGTAACCCGACAGCTGTTTGTTTGCTGCTAATGAGAGACTGGTAGAGGAGAGAGAAAGGCTCACACACTGGAACTGTTTGAAAGAGGCTGCCTTCAGAGCGCCTGGCAGAAAAGAAGAAGTCCTACCTCTCCCTAAGGGCTGGGCTCGGGGTCTGCTGCAGTGAGCCGCTCTGGAAGCTCCTGGGTTCTGTCAACGCTGTTCACCATGGATCGGATTTGATGTTTGCACAGAGACCAGGGAGATGCGGCTCGACAAAGCTTTGCTGTGTCTGTGATAATTAGGTTTAACAAGTTTGCATTGATCTTTCATAAAAGATGACTATATAAAGAAGACTTGAAAAGACAATGAACCATTTTTAGAATTTAGGACAGACAAAAATGTGATTTTTGGCTAGTTTTTTTTTCAATACAGAAATCCTACTTCGATTGTTCTTCCCTTCTGAGTTGTTATAAACCCCCCACAGCATGGTGGAAATAATTAAATGTGTAGTTTCCAACCAAATCTAAAACGTCTGTTGCACTGTTTCCGAAGGACAAACTGCCTGCTGTCTTTCTTTCATACAGACCTCCCCTCGGCTGGTGGGAGCTGCCTGATTTTAACAGACAGCATCAGGTGGCATGCTGTTACACCCAGCGCTGGAAACATCTACCGTGTTGAAAACATACAGGGCTAAAAATATCAGGTTGAATCCTCAGTTTTGCAATGTAAACTCTGAATTAAGCATAGCAGGTTCTACTTTCTACTCCGCTGGTCTCATGACAATCAATAAAGGCCTTGGCAGACTAGCTACTTAAAGGGATAGTTCTGCCAAAAAATGGGAAATTCTGTCATTGTTATCTCCCACTTGTGTTGTTGTAAACCTTTGAAACACTAAAGAAGATGTTTAGCTAAATGTCTGAGCTATTTTCTTCTGTATACCATGAAAGCAGATGGGGACCAGGAGATGTTAAGCTGCAATGAGAACAAAAAGCACCATAAAAGTAGTTCATACTTGTGCTCAGACTAAATTCAGATATCATATTTTGTGTGAAATCTTGCTTGACAGCTTCAGTTATTTTTCAGTTATACTGTATAGAAAAGAGCAACTTGGAAATTCTGCTATAACTATTTTTGTGTTTTTGTGTCTCAAGACATGAGAGCCAGTAAATGTTCAGTTTTAGGTGAATGATAACTTTAAATAAAAGGCAAACTAAGGATTAATGAGTGTTCACAATATCCTATGTTAATATAATGCTTGAATGAGATGAAGCTAAACTGCTTTGGCCTTGGCTTGCTTTTGGTAATGAAGGGCTTGAGCATGAAACTAAATTTCAGCATACAACCAGGACTACCAAATCACTGGTATTCGCATGACATTCTTTCACTATTATGACTTTTAAATGATAATATAGCACGTATGCTAACAAAACACTAAGTTTTAGCCACTAGCTATGTTTACATTAACAAATTTTCCTCATTCGGAATTTGGGGATATTCCTCAATTGGAATTCGGATCTGATTTCAGATTCTAAAAATAAGTTCTGTTTATATAAACATTAAACTTTAGAATCTGATTCAGTCGACAAGTTTAAAAATCTGAGAAAACCACTGCAATAATGTCACCAGAGCTTGTTTTTGCTTTGATGGCACATCTAAAATGAAAGCTGACATTTATATCAGAAGAGCTTCTTATAGCCAATGTAAATATTAAAGCTAGGGAGTGCAGTTTCGTAGAGGCTAGCAATAGAAGCTTTGAAAGCATAAGAACGAAAGGAGGGTCTCCCACCCTCCTTTCGTTCGAATTTTACGAGGTGACTAGTTCGTACGAATACATACGACCTCACTCGTACGAACTGATTGGTCGTGAGATAGCGTTGTCCTTTCAGAATGCTCTCCAAAGCCACGCCTCCACAAAAAACATGAACATGCACAGCTAGAGTAGAGTCTGCAAAGCGTCACGAGAGACGCCGTAAATTACCTCATGTCTCAAAGCACATCAAATTACAATAATATTGAACCTGGACCATAGAAACACATAAATCTGAGTCTGAGGACATGAACAACTCCGAGTAGAACTTTACGGGTTGCTATATCTCATAATTCCAACAGCATAAGCTCATTGTTTTGGTTCAGAAGGAACTGTAAAAGGTGGCTTCTGTTTGTTTGCAGTGCTCGGTGACTGCGTCCAAAACTTGAAACTTGCTTGTTTGCGACTGTTACAAAAGTACATTCTATGAATGTGTGTGATATAAATTAAATTTGGACATACTACATCTGCCATGTGGTCATTGTCATGTGACATATGGTGTATGTTGTGTCACTTTACCGTCGCTTTAAATCCTCTCCCGTGGCCTCATGGGATAGGCCCTTACCCAAATGGCACACTTCACTTACGGTCTTGTGGACTTACAATGGCCGCCCGGTTTCATGAGGGTGCTTGAGGGCGCCCACTTTTTGTTTGATATGCACCCTCGATGCACACTTTTGCAGAGCTGAACTGAAGCAAGCTTTGTTCAAAAAAGTGCGGACTCGAAGGAAGACTGCAGGTGTTTAGAGTGCCATTTGGGACAGTGCCAAAGTAAAGTATCCATCGAATGTGCACTTCAGAATCTCGCCGGAAGTAGTAGGTCATCTGGGTACTTTTTGCCTACTGTTTTATGAATACTTCAGACATACTACTTGTGTGTCTACAACTCTGCATATACTCATGGAACACGCTGATGACATGTCGGTCTGCATGAGGAGGGAAATATGCAAATGCATATGTTGACAGGCAGGTAGAACAACCTATATCATTGCATTCGGACCAAATGCAATGATTGGACAAACATGTGTGGTCCTCAGAGTTCCACACAAGGTATATGTACATTTTTTATATTTAGACCACTTCTGTTATTAATTGCTATCAGGATGTGAAGAGAGTTTCAACCTGTATGACAAAAAGTGTTTATGAAGAACATTGCCTACCCAAGCTTTAAGTCGTCTCCATTTACCAGTTCCTGAGAAGAAAGACAAAAATAAACATAGGCACATGTAAATACAGTATACGCATCATTGCACTGCGTATGCGTGTGTGCAAGATGTTTATGAATCCGATATTCAGGTTCAAGTATGTGCATGCTTAATTTTTTCCCTATTGATCAGATTATTTCAGGACTACTCTACACCACCCATTTCAATCCAAAGAATTTACATTCAGATCGAGCTCAATTGGATCGATTGGGGTGTTTACATAAAGGCTTTTTAATTCGATTGAGCGAGTATTTGATTCATTTGGTTGCATGTAAATGCATGCAGCTCAGCTCACCCACTCACCCTAATTTAAACAAGAAATAAACAGAGGCCTACATAATGTAGATGCAGCAGTATATGTTTCCAGTCTGTTGTTGCAGAGGGTCTTCATTCATGCAGCTGAACCACTCATCTCCATTCATTTCTATATGTTCTCATTTTTATACAGTAGCTATATTCATGGATAAGCTCTAGTCTTTCTCTTCACATAAACTGTTACACAATCTAGCATCCTGTTTTCAACATGAGAACAACAACAGCGGCTCTGTGTGTGTGTGTGTGTGTGTGTGTGTGTGTGTGTGTGTGCGTGTGTGTGTGTGTGTGTGTGTGCGCGCGCGCGCGCGCGGCGGCGATGGGGGAGTGGATTTATTGGGTAGATTACAGGCAACGTGAACACGCTTTGCCAGCCGTGTGTACTTTCAAACGCCCGTGGGTGGCGCCAAAAGAGCAAAGAGCGCTCGGCTCTCAACTGTTGAATGCATCAAACTGTATTTGTTCATTGGATGCGATTCCAACTCGATCAATACTCATCACATTTTACGACCCAATTGCTCAGGATTATGATCCACGCACGAGAAAGTAACGACACAACGAGCAGGGCTCTGTGGGTGACCCTTGGAAGGGTCTCAGTGCGTAAAGACTTTGAAGCCACCCCTTTAAAACTAATAACTCATTAAATGAAAAACAGATACTACAGACGTTTGCTAAAATGATCCGACTCATCTCTACGCGAATCGATTTCAATGTAGCCTACCAACTAAAAAAATGAACCATAGTTTTACTATGGTAAAAGTGTATATAGTAGGCTAACCATTTTTTGGGGGGGCGGACTGATTACCATTAGTACAACCACAGTTTCACTGCAAATATGGTTAAACCATGGTGGGTGTAGCAACACCATGGTGAATTTGTGGTTACCATGGTTTAACTGCAATAGGCTAACCATGTTTTTTTATTTTTTTTTACGTGTAGTAGGCCTAAATCCATGGTTAATTTTCGCTAACATTGCTATAGCCTATGTTCTCTAAAACGGTTTCTTACAGCCAACTCAGCTCATTAAAATGGGCTATAGAAAAATGCATTTGCCAATTAATATTTTTGCATTTCATATTTTTGATTTTCAGCAAGTAATTCACTTTAATTAGGCCCATCAGTCAAATATTTAGTTTAGTCCAAGGCTCAGACCACATGATTTCTCGGTTCAAAGAGAAATCCCTGTTCAAAGTTCAATAACTCGTAAACTCTTCAGACCGATTTAGTCAGATTCTGGTTTTGTGAACCGGTTCAGACAATTCCTTCAAATATTCCGACTCTAAAAACCCCGCTAATAGGGAGCAATGAAACACAATAAAAACAGATATGTGAAATATATATTAGGCTATTAACAATTATACTATTTTCCTAACCAAATTGTGCCTTTTTCATCAAACAGCCTGTGGCGCGCGAGAGCCCCACCTCCTCTCGCTCTGCGCGTCCGCCTGCGCGCGCTTCTAGAGGGGAACAGCGCGCGGTGCTGAGAAATCTCTCCACTCACTCTCTCACATGCATAGAAATGCAGGATTAACCCTGTGCGGAGACGAACCTTGTGCCAAAACTACGTTGATAGTCTACTTCTGAGGAAAGCGAAGGGGAGAAACCCGAATCCATACGTTCTACCATGTACTGTTACATTTTTACATTATTTCCGGCAGATTATGGTATCATTCCGTAAAGAATAACGAGGAGCACTATCACATTTTGTGAGAAGCTGCACTCTCCTAAAACGAGTGTTTGAGGATTTATGGACTGAAACGGGGGAAGCTCGGTTTAGAAGCGTTTCTGTGTTGAGAAACAACAGCAAAGACATTTGAACAGCCATCATTTCTCATTCATCAACACTTAAATGAGTGCCGACGTTATCAAACTGACGCGGAGTCGTGGGAATGGCGTGGAAAATAGCGCGGCTACTTATGGATTGTTTTCCAACGGAAGGATTTGATGTTTTCTTGATGTGTGGATTCTTTAAATCAGGTGTTTAGGGGTCCGTGTAATCTCGAAGGAAACATCAGCTGTAGTTGATCCTCAGACGAGAAGCCTCGGTCTTGGCAGGAAAATAAAAAGTGATCGACGAAGGTAGGCAACGAACTTTATTGTCGCCACTGGAAAATTAATAAAGCTGAGGGGAAGGTTCGATATGTCGATGGGTCACATTTAAATATTCGACACACCACGGCGATATGCCATTGCAGAAACTATAGGCGTTTTGAAAGATAATGTAGCCTATTGATGTCAGTGATTTGTGCGCGAGCCCTTATTATTTCGATATTTTGACCACATTAGGATGGCGTTTATATTTTCCAGAATCAATCGGGCTGCTTATGCTTATATACAAATAAGCAAATGGCACTTGTTTGTTACCGCTTTAGTCGACGCGACGCGAAGTCGGGAATCTTATTAAATAGGGCAGTAGCTACACGATTCTGCAGATCTTTTACTACGCATTTTAAGCTGCAGAACATTTATTCGTAATCCAGCTGCGATAAAGATAGTTGACGAACGACCAGTTGAATGCAGGCTACTGTTTGCTGCGCGCAACTGCAAGTCATGTATAACATTATTGTCGTTTAAAAACTCGCCATCTAGCCGCACAGGGTTAGATTGTATTCAACAAGGCTGCAGATATAAAGGAAATCGCAGTGGAGCGCCCACCTGGGTTGGCTGGGTCAACAGCAGGATCAATGTTTGGTCAAATCCCTGTAAGGCTGATTACAGGATTCCCCCTTCCACCATCTCCACCCACAACCCTCTCTGAGCTCGAAGGAAAGGATGATGTGTATCTACAAAATGGGGTTTAAAATACAAATAAAAATAATTAATAAATAAATATAGAATCCTTTCGTAGCCCCAAGAAGATGATGATGATAATAATCATAATAATAATTGTTGTTATTAGTAATTGTTGCATATACTGTGTTACATAGCCTACATCAATAACATACCTAAATAAACACTTTTTTTGCAGTTATCAAATAAAAAATTATACTATTTTTAATGACCTTATGCAAAGGATATTTAAAAAAATCACATGTTGGTCCAAAACTTATATATTTTTTCCTTCCAAAAAGAAGAAGAAAAAAATAGTGTATGATCTTAAACAGTCATTACTGAATTCAGTTGCCTGTAAAATCACACAGCATTTGTCCATAGGTTGGACAAATATGGGTAACTGATTTAATTGGACTGAGCTGAAATGCTAAACCTGTTGAACCTGAATGAATGTGATAACAGATGATTTACAGCACTGCTGAAAAATAAAAGGTCACAATACTTCAGGGAAAATAAAATGTCTGCATGAACTATCAGTCTCAAGAGCAGAGCGAGAATGACTTCCGAACTTGTTTATAGGGTGGAGTTCACCCATGTAAATTTCTGAAATTGTTGCAGGTATATTGTGCAGTGTAAGCAAGGCTTGGAATTACAAGTCTGAAAGTGCTTGTGCTGTAATTTCAACAGACCTCTGAATATTCTCAGCTCTGTGTGAGATTGAAATACACTGGCTGCATGTGGCTGCTTTTCGCTTAGATTGTTTAGGTGTACCAGCGTTCACTAGGGAGACAGTCCATAGTGAGCATATGTTCTGTTCTTTGCCTGTAACCAGCTGATGTCTTTGAAACAGACTGTATATTTAATGTTTTCATCCACATGTTTTCTGGTGCTAACTTTACTTGAGTTCAGAGATATTATAACAACCTTTTGTTCATGAGGCCCTCTGAATAGTTGAAAATCAACAGCCCTTAAATAGTTTGTTGAGTGTTTGTAGACTCTTATCAGGATGAGATTAAGTGCTTATGCTCTTGGGGTGTTTGAAGAGTCTCTTATGTAAAGAGTGTTGCCGTGTGTTGCATTTTAAATATTATTTTTATGATTTGCTGGATTCATGTATGAATCTGTGTCAATTTGTTGTGGCTGTTGAGGGAGTGAAAAACATTACAATGGCTTATACAACCTGTCAATGGAAGCAAGCTAGCAAGTAAACCTCGCCCTTACACATTTCTCTTACAAAATCTTCTCACTTCCCTGTGAACCACCCAACAAATACAAAATGCAATCAATACATCAAATGGAACACTGGAACTGGAGCTGAGGAAATAGCTTCAAAGTTTTTTGATTGATATTTATACTCAGTTTTCTATGAATCTGTGGATAGTTCAGCCAAGCCTGTCTGTCAGAGGACAGATCATAGACTAAGGGACCCAATTTCAGTCATAACCCACTTTTGACAAAATGTGTAGTTATTGTGCTTTGTCTTTGTAGGGCAGTGCAGCGTCAGTGGATTTCTATTCAGTTTAAATTTTGTGGTTACAAATAATTACATGCACTAGCCAATGATTTGCAGCAGCATACTTAAAACCTTTTAGATTTATAAATTCTGAAAAAGAACAAAAAAAAAAAACATAATGCACCAAAAAGCTGCAAAATGGCGTTTTCTTAGGACATAACGTATGGGCCAACATATGCTAACCGTTATGAGTATTTTCACACATCTATTCTATAGCAGTAGATTCAATGTTCAAGTCTTACCACATTACTAGGGTCCACCTTCCCACTGCCATGAGTGCAAGTTATTGCCTGGGCCTTCAGAGGCAGTGCTTTATGCCACAGTCCCTAATCATGTTTTTACCCTATACACTATCAGCACAGCTACATCGACAGGAGGCTGCCCTGCAAATGCAAAAAAGAGGACACATCAATACCTGGGCAATTAGTGCATCAATACGCTGCACTCCCAATCTTAACAGATACAGAGGAATTGGATTTCTGATTGGATTTCTATGCATTCTTGTGTTTAGCTATTTTGTATAACACTTATTTACTTTCTTTTGGATCATGGCCGCTTGCAAAGCCTGTATTGATTCTGTTTTGACTCATGCTCCATTTTAGATGTTACATGGATGTTTTGCATATAAACATAGAGTCTCTAATAGCCACAGCATTAAGTGCCACAGGTCAAAAAAACTGTCCACTGTCCTTTAAAGGCACACCATCTCAGAAAATAATTAAACTCTAAAACCATCCGGTGCTTAAAAAGGAGAGAAACCTGGATCCAGGGGAATACAGATCAAAGCAGATGCTAAACTACAGGATAGTGATTAATGAGGAGGCCTAGCAGGTTGAAAATCAAACATGAGCATTACAGTGTGTAAATTAGCCTGAAACTTGTGAGCCTTGATAGGAAAGATATTTTTCCTCTGTCTTGAGTAAATCTGTACTTTGAGATAAGGGCTGGCCTTTAGGTGCTCTGTGACCTGGGAGTGCAGCGTCTTAATATACCAGTGTTTCCGAGGGGAATCTTTCAGCTACTTTCTGTGATGCTGAATGGTTCCTTTGCTGTGTTCGCAGTCTTCTTAGTACCTTTTGTCTCATCAGCACTTTGCATTGAGAAACTGCCTATTTTACGTTATGGGCCAATCAAATGAGTGTAACCTTCATTAAAGGGAAGTCATCCAAAATAATAGCCCCATCACTGGCTTTGAATATGTATTGGATTAAGGGTATGTTGAGGAAAGTGCATTATAAACTGCGTATAAGATTGTTTCATTTATGTTACAAATAGTACAAAGCTTGCTGAGCTGTTGTTTTGAGCCCAACAGTAACCCATACCTTCTTATTAAAAAGCCCATTAAGATGTGTCTTATTACGTGTTCTAAATCATTAATTTTCAAAAGCAGCTTAGCTTGGACAGGCATTCAAAAGGGTGCTAATTAACATTTTCCTGTGTGGTATTAATAGGGATGATTTAACTTCCAGATTTAAGCAAAGAAGCATTGTTGTAACAGTTACGCTACTAAATCATTGGCTGAAGTTGAAAACATTAACATGGTTTCAAACACCTTTATGAACGACTTTGTACAGTAGGCCTTCGTTTCCTTTCGTCACATACAAGTAATTGTCTGCTCAAAAATGAGGATGATAAATAATGTAAGATAATGAGAGAGGATGCTTTTAGTGGTGTCGGGGGAAGAGCCATTTTCCGGAGAGCTTTTACAACTCTTAGCCTTGGATTTAGTGCTCACAATGTGTACACAAAACAGTGTGTGCTGTGTGAATTCTGTTTCACCCATGGCTAGTCCATCAACAGTAAAGTAAGTTAAAATAAAAGAAAAAAGGATGTTTGTTTTTCTTTGTTTATTCAAAAGAGTACCGTGTGACACACTTGTTTATGATTTAACATGTTTTTCACACTGTTTTGCAGACTGAGGTGTTACCTCTCAGAGGGCCCATGGATCTCCCTGTGGTGTTGTTTCTGCTGTGGGGACTGTTACTGGACTTGCTGAGTGGTGCGGTGGGTGGCATTCTATACCGCGTCCATGAGGAACAGCCTCCGAGCACACTGATTGGCAGTCTGGCAGCTGACCAGGGGCTACCAGACACTGGACACCTGTACAAACTGGAGGTGGGCGCTCCCTATCTGCGGGTGGATGGCAAAACTGGAGATATCTTTACCACTGAGATCCCTATAGACAGAGAGACATTGAAGGATTGTCGTAATAAAGGCAAGCCCTGCTTTCTGGAGTTTGAAGTGTCCGTCACAGACCTTATTCAAAATCAGAGTCCACGGCTGATAGAGGGAAGGATTGAAGTGCAGGATATCAATGATAACACACCACAATTCCCCTCACCTGTCCTTACCCTATCAGTTCCAGAGAACACCCACATGGGGTCACTCTTTTCAATTCCACTGGCCACTGACAAAGATACAGAGAGGAATGGAGTAGCTGACTACACCTTAACGGCAGGACCAGAGGCTGTAGCACTCTTTGGTCTGCAAGTTGCAGAGGACCGAGGTGAAAAATTGCCTCAACTCATTGTGTTGGGAAGTCTTGATCGAGAGCTAAAAGACTCCTATGACCTCACCATCAAAGCTGTGGATGGAGGCAATCCACCTCGCTACAGCAGTGCCTTGCTGAGGGTTGTCATTGCTGATGCCAACGACAATGCACCCACATTTGAAAAATCCTCCTACGAAGCAGAGGTTGCAGAGAACAGCCCAATCGGACACTCCGTGTTACAGGTAAAATGGCAAACATGCTAAGTCAACCTTTAGATCCAAACAAGGCAAGATAAATTGTCTATTGCATCATGTCTGAGTGTGAAATGTTAATGAGCACTGCTGTCCCAACCTCCCAGCTGTCTGTTCTTCACTTTGATGCTTTACATCAATGGAGCGGGGCCTGACTTACCACATTCACTTTCTAAAATGATTATTTATTTATTTATTTGACAGGGACAGTGTACATTAATTAACATTGCTGCAAATGCACCAGAATTAGCCAAAAGGCTATTTTTCATCCGTTGTCCCTGGACAGATCTTAAAATTGTCTACCTAAAAAAAAAAACACACAATAAGAAGATTACAGTGAACAATACAAATATAAAAAGCAGTAAAACAGATATAACTCTTCAAATCCTGTTGATAAATACAGTGTACAAGTTTGCTATAATACAGACATTATGTTAAAATAAAAAAAATATATATTATTATACACATTGACACAGCAGAGACACAAGTGGCAGCAGGTTGGGTTGAGGGAAGATTGATTAGAATAATCAATCAATTTTGATCATCACATAACACACTCATTTGGTTAAAAAATAAACAAGTAGATAAATTACTATAAACTATTATAGATTAATTTGAAAGATGTTATTGAGATGATCTGATGATCTGTATAGTTTGTTTTTAAGGAACCCCACTCTCTATAGATAGCCTATGCCCCAGAAATCTTGTTATGCAATACTCTGACTATGTTCCCAGTTTTGTGATATAAATAGATTCCCTGTGTTCAAATACCCAATATTTAATGCCCAGTGTCTAATGAATGTTGTTTTGCAGTCTTGTCCTATTTTTGTCTTGACTATGTGTAAAATCTATTTTGTTGTTATTTTTGTTTCACATTCTCATTTATTTCAGTCCAATTTATTTAATATTTTCTATTGCAGGTGAGGGCTAATGATTCAGACATGGGTCCTAATGGCGAGATTGAATACACATTACATCAGGCAATTGATCCTGTGCCAAAACTGCTCCGGATAGACCGCTCATCAGGCATCATATATGTCAAAGGCCCGTTGGATCGTGAGGAGATCAACAATTTGAAATTTTACGTCGTTGCACGAGACAAAGGTCCCTCACCCAAAAGTTCTAAAACGTATGTTTCTATTGATGTGACGGACCAGAATGACAATGCACCAGCAGTGGAGATTCGAGGCATTGGTCTTGTGACCCATAGTGATGGAGTAGCAAACATTTCAGAGGATATGCCAGTTGGTACAGCAGTGGCATTGGTACAGGTTTCAGACAAGGACGAGGGAGAGAATGCCGTGGTGACCTGTGTGGTTGCAGGTGATGTTCCTTTCCAGCTTCGGCCAGCCAGTGATTCATCAGTTGACAACAAGAGGAAGTACTTTCTGCAGACCACAACACCCCTGGACTATGAAAGAGTTAGGGACTACCGGGTGGAGATAGTGGCAGTGGATTCAGGCAATCCAGCTCTGTCCAGCACTAACTCGCTGAAAGTCCAAGTCACTGACACAAATGACAATTCCCCCATTTTCTCACCAACCCTGTTTGAAGTTGAGTTTGCTGAGGAGAACCAACCAGGAGAAAAGGTGGTAGATGTAGTTGCCTCAGATGCAGACAGTGGCACTAATGCAGAGCTTGTCTACAGCATTATTGCGGACTCTTCAACAAGGGGGCTTTTTGAGATTGACCCCAGCTCAGGCGAAGTACGTGCTCGAAGCCCTCTCGATCGCGAGCACAAGGAGCGCTATGAGTTCCGTGTTACTGCAGCTGATAAAGGGGTTCCGAGTCACAGGGGTACTGCCACAGTTGTAATCAAAGTACTTGATCGGAATGACAACGATCCTAAGTTCATGCTGAGTGGCTACAGCTTCTCAGTCTTGGAGAACATGCCACCTCTTAGCCCTGTTGGTATGGTAACAGTACAGGACATGGACGAGGGAGAGAATGCTCAAGTGCAACTTTCTGTGGAACCTGATGTGGGCAAATTTGTGATCCAGAATGGTACTGGCACTATTCTGTCCAGTATTTCATTTGACAGAGAGAAAGAGAGCAGTTACACATTCCGGTTGAAAGCTGTAGATGGAGGGGATCCACCCAGGTCCTCCTACGTTGGAGTGACCATCAATGTTCTCGATGAGAATGATAATGCACCGGTTGTCACTAAACCATCTAACTCATCCTTTATGCGTCTTTCTCCCATGGCTGCTCCAGACAGTGTTGTAGAAGTGGTGGAAGCAGAGGACATTGATTCTGGTTCCAATGCTGAGCTAGTATACAGCATTGCTGGGGGAAATCCACATGACCTTTTTTACATCTCTCCATCTAATGGCGAGATCACACTAACAAAGGAACTAACTCGAAAACATAGTGGTCTGCATCGACTGGTGGTAAAAGTGAGTGACAGAGGCAAACCATCCCGCCATGCCATTGCCTTGGTACACATTTACGTAAATGAAACCATTGCTAATGTAAGTCATGTGGAGGCACTTGTGGGGCATAGCTTGTACACCCCACTGGACATGGACATTGCAGGTGACCCAGATTATGGTTTGGCTGCCCAGAGAAGCAACATAGTATATGGCAGTTTAGCAGGAGTGGCGGGAGTTGTCACTGTGATTGTTGTGGTGGTCTTCATCAGGCATCGCCTTCAAAGAGAAGCAAAGAGTGGTTATCAGGCTGGTAAGAAGGAGACCAAAGATTTGTATGCCCCCAAGCAAGGGCCAAAAAGTGGCAAGGGGAGAAAGGGTAAAAAAGGTAAGCCACCAAAGTCACCTAAACCTCTTGGAGAGGATGAGGAAGTCAGCCTTCAAAAGAGTCTGAAATTTAACCTTGATGGGGTCAACGACAGCCCCAGGATCCATTTGCCTCTGACATATCCGCCTGGAAGCCCTGACCTAGGCAGGCACTACCGTTCCAATTCCCCATTGCCCTCCATCCAGCTCCAGGCCCAGTCCCCATCTGCCTCCCAAAAGCATCAGGCTGTCCAGGAGCTCCCTGCTGCCAACACCTTTGTGGGAACAGGTGGTGATGACAACTCCACCGGCTCAGACCAGTACTCGGATTACAGCTACAAGACCAATCCACCAAAATACAGCACAAAAACGGTACCAAAATCTTTTTCTTTTTCTGATTTTATATGTATAATGCGGTGATGGGGGAAAATGGGTTTTGCAATTACTAATATGTGCCATTCCAACATTGTTTAGAATGGTACTTGTGCTAAAATAGTGGGTGTTGATATATGAACATTTTATTATATATATATATATATATATACTAAATATTATTCTCATTTTAATAAGTGTGTTCGCTGAATTCCCAGTGTATAATGTGAAAAGACCATCTTGGCATACAAGAATCTGTCTGTTTGAAAGATGTCAAAAATGACTCTTGTGTTACATCATGCTCCCTGTATATATACTCTGGTCACCAATTCACTATCTGAAAATGCACTTCAATTTACTTTGTGAATAGACAAAGGTTCAGTCATGAAATTATTTCATTGTACTTTATGTACAGTGTAGTGTGGTTGAGTGTAAAATGGCCATATTTGCAAGAGCTCATGCTTTCTCTGATTTCTAATGTAATCTGATCTACCCAGTGAGAGGTGCCCATCTGACCTGCTGCTATTGAACAAGTCCAAAGCCATTTTCTTTGGCTCAGATGGAATTTCAATCTGACCCATTCAGCATGTTAATTTCCGTGTAAAACAATTGGTTCTATGATGTGGATCGAGGGGAATTGTGAGAAATTTAAAAATGAGTATAATATCTGGTGAGAGTGGTAGTAAATTTTACTGGGCAGAGGAGCCGGAAAGCAAGGGCACATGGGTCCTGACTCCGTCAGTACCAGTCTGGTGTTTGATAAAGCCAGCAGATGCTAGATGACAGTCAGGGTGAGTGCAGGCCTTGCAGACTCACTGACTGGGGAGAACAGTTACCCACGGCATCTCCCACACCGTGATGGACAGCATATGGCATGGAAGTGACAATAGACTCCAGCTATGGAGAGTGTGCTGCATTGCTGTGTATTGTTTGTGTGTGTGTGTACTTCTAGGTTTCTGCATGCACTCATGTAATCCCTTTGTGTGAATGTGGGCTGAGGTTCCTGTGTGTGGACTGGTTTCAGCAAGTCAGCCTATTTGATCAGAATCCCACTTGACGACATGCATTACATAAATGGATATTTGTATCTGTGAGAGTTAACTGATAGGCATATAAACAAGGGACAGATGTTGACTCATATGACATCTCTTGGCAGATGTGAACTCGTGAGGAAACCCCCTACATCCCATGCAAAACCCACATCAGGCTTAACAGATTGACCAAAATAAAAAATTTAAATCTCAGCCAAACTGAGTGACAGATGTGCAGAGTGGAGCATGACAGAGCGAATGGTAATACGCTCAGCGATGACTCGTGCGTGTGGCAATGCGCTCAGGTGCGTTTGACAGTCTCGGCTCAAGCTCTCCCACTTTAAGCTCTGATGAGTGTAAACACAGTGGCCTTGTTTGCCGTTTATTGCCAGTGAGGATGGAGCGTGATGACTGGCTTCACTGCTTTCCTTCCTGGTCCGTAAAAAAACTCATTAAGAGGAGTTTGTTTGTTCGGAAAGACTTATCCTGAGGTGTGAAAAAAAAAACTCAATGCTCAATTCACAGGGCCATGGCCTGACTCCGTGAGGAGAGATTTGTTTAAATGTGTTGCTGTGTGGTGTGTTTGTGCATGTGTCTTTCACAGTTCATGGATCTTCCCAAAACTCTCTCCCTATAACCTCCAAATGTGTTAGACTGTGTGACAGTTACCGAGGGGACTGTATGGATTTATCCAGTACAGTGCTGATAATTAGCTTGGTCATGGCTAAGATCTAACACCTTTTTAGTGACGTGTTCCTCTCTCTCCGGAACAGCCTTGAGTGAGAGACATTAGCGCACAGTCGGGATCAAGGGAGAGACCTCCCCAGTTATTTTTAAATGGGGGTGATGAGAGCTTGTGAAGCTGTAAATCTGTGCTTAAATTAAATCCATACAATTAAAATGCCTTATTAGATGGAGATAACACTCCGTTTTCCTCTCTCTTTACCATGGGCTGCCCTTCATCTCCAACTGGAGGGAGGAGGATTGGGAGGTAGGGATTCAGGTTGGATTTTGGGGTGTGCTTTAATTAGGGAAACGCATCTCTTAACCTTGCAAGAGCCAGTGTGTTGGAAGAACACTCACACAGTTTGATTGTTTAATTCCCCTTCTGTGTCGCTACTTGCAGTAGAATTGAGCTAGATGGAGTCACAGTGTTGCACTGTTCTACTTTTGATTTATACTTTTTTAAATGTAAATGAAAATAACAACTATTTTATAAATTACATTTTCGAAATAACACAAAATTCACTAAAATTTCCTAAATTCACAACTGACTTTCACATTCTGACTTGAAATTAATGCTAAAGCACAAATTCACTAAGATATTACATGCAGATGTTACAGTAGTTGTAATATTCTATTTAGATATATCTGATTAATTAAATATGTGTAGGATGCTTTGGGGTTTGAGTCAAATCTCTAACAAAGCGCTTCAGTTTATCGATTCACTGGTCAGCTTCAGCTCACACAGCTAAAGCGGGGCATTTAAAGGCATCATTGACCAATAAATTGGTCAATAATAAATGTAAAATCTACATATACAATAAATTGGTTATTCAAACACAACTCCAAAAACAATGTTTGCCCTTAACAAGTTTAAAACACTGCCTTACTGGTTGGACAAACGGGTTACTTCTCTCCCAAACGTATTTGTTCAGCCATTGTATTATATCCAGGTCAGTCGGGTCGCTTAAACCGATTGCAATTATGTGTGATGCAGCTAATGGTGCAGAAATATCACACTTCACCTTTAATTCACTAATCCATTTTTTATTTGATTTCCCAGCAAAAATAAGTATTGTGATACAGTCAGACAATACATATAGCATGTTTCAGACAGCAAAAATGTCTCATACTATGATACAAGATTTATAAGATTCAGCTCACCCTTACTCTGTCAAGACTGCTTTTACCATCCAGGGGATGGCAAAACTAAGTAAAAGCAGTGAAGTGAAGGCTACCAAAGCATTGTAGCTGAAAAATAGCTCCAAGCCAAGCCTTTTCCTGCTATCTCCACTCCATCTCCCTATCTTCATATCTACCACACACGTCTCATATTCTCTGGCAAGCAAAGCTTTAAGATAAGAGGATCTACCATAAAAAATGTTGCCTCTCTACAGACCATTCTTTCCTTCTCTTTCTCTCTTTTTTCTTCACTTTAGTACATTAAGCACCTTATTTAACGAATCCAGCGTGGCCACAAATCAGCCCTGGTACTACCAAGATATATTCAGTACCTTTAGAGCCCCCTGCTCTTTGTATGGCTCATCTCCTGCTCATATATTCTCTATGTGAGGCAGCCCTGCCTTTATGGAGGCTGCCTTAAGGCCCTTCCCAGAATCCCACATTTTGAGCATCTGCTCAACCCAGCTCTGGCTAATATCCATAGCAGAATGCAGCCGTAAACCTCAAACCTGGCACCCACCCTCTCAGATCTCCCCTCAGTGAATACAGCCCATAATACCCTCAGACTGCTCCTCATTAGAGCACAATACTGCCGGCACTCAGCTCCCTCTCGGTGGACCAATCTACTGTCAGGTGTGAAGGCCTCACAGGCTCATGCTCAGCGTGAAGACAACTGCTGCACTTACAGGAATTTGAGATTTCAAGGCACCCTCCCTTCCTCCAGCCTGCAGGAGCAAACAACTAAGCAATTATCAAGGAATACTTTGCAATGATATTCTACTGAGATCACTCATACTGAGGGAAATTAGCACAATAAGGCAATTCCATTTCAACTACAGCTGGTGCACTTGTGTCAACACGGCAGATGCCATCTAGACAACAGGAAGGGTCAGATATGCATTCTTGTTTGTACAGAGTCTTACGAGAGGGTCTCTCTGGGACTAACAAGTCCCTGCAGGCACTTATGGACTGACTGGTCTTGGCTGACACTTCAGAATCGATTGACCTAGACAAGTGCTCAGGGATTTAGTGCACTGGGCAGACATATTCCAAACGAGTAATCTTGTCCGGTAGTGATAAGACTGTATAACCACAAAGTTCTTTACAGTTCTTTCTTTGCCATTTTGTAGTCAAACCACATTTTGGCCAACAACGAATTTTAGAATGTTCAAGCCGGTTCTTCTGCCAAACTGATTCACTAGATATCACCACTCTGTTGGATCTCTACTTCAAATAAATGAGACCGACATGACATTTTGAGTTTGGGCTAATCGATTCTCATGATCTTGACAAGCACACTGGGATGGGCCCTGCAGAACTGACACAGTAGAATTGGATCATCTCTCTCTCTGTCTCTCTCTCCCCTCTACCTAAATCTCAAAAGGACATAAACTCTTTCAAAAACTTGGGATTTGAGAAGTGGAAAGGCCTGCGTAAATCTTTATGCCTCTGGTGCAGTCCTTATATGCTTTGTTGGCGATTTTAATCTAACATCCCAATGATTACCTGTTATACAGGATTACAGCCCCAACCCAGGAGGTGCTTCACTGGCAAGAGACTGTTTCTCTGTCACCGAAGGAGATGGCTGATGTTGTTGAGCCGTTCGACAGCGAAGCGCAGTGCACCACAGCTGCACACAGATGTGCGACTAATGATAGTGTCGTCGAAGACGAGGATGACAATAATGATAATGATTATGGTAATATGCAAGTGTTCACAGTCAGATTCATTTCCTCCCAAATATATTTCTGCACACAACCACAAGGAGCCTGATTTATGCGAATGTTGTCTGAGAAGCATTTTTCTACATGGGTGTTTACGAAGCGATGTCATTTTTTTCACTGCGCCGGAGGCACAGCATCTCTGATTTCATCATATTACATTCTTGCTTATGATATGAGAAGAGAAGAGAAAGCTATGATAAGGATGAATATAGAAAGGGTGGGCTGACACAATTATGAACAATTGTCATACAAATAATAGAGATCATTATAGTCCACTTTTCATTAACACAGGAACCCAGCCAACCTGGATAATACATTATGGTGATGTATTGATAAAAAGTAACGTAAAAAAAAAATACATGTCATGGCATTTCTACATTGGCTTATTATAAATGTGGATGGTCATATGTGATTGGAATTTCAAGTGCACAACATTCACAATCAGCTAATTATGTAATAATCGTGTCAGGCTTATAGACAGTGAAATTCTCTCTAGCTGTTTGCCTGAGCAGATGAAAGGCAGTGGTAGTTGTATTCTGTGCCCCGTTTCATTTCACCGCTGACAGGAACGTGTTCTGTGAGCCGCCGATGGTCAGAATCACACTTAATAAAAAATGAGAAGCCCCTTTAGGTAAAGCTGTGTAGAGGCTCAGCTTCCTGATGGCATTGCCTTTAGCTCAAATATTTTATCACTGCTCATTCCAGCCTCCTTTACCTTCCGCCAGGGAGATTAGTGCTTTTATCAATAAGCAGCTTAGCACCAATGCTCCTCTCAATAATGTGCTATGCCATTTCTCTCCTGCTGCTGTAACTCTTAGATGATTCTCTTTCTTTCAGTCTTCCTCTATCCCATCTGAGTGGTACTTGTTTTACTTGTTTTCCTTAACATTGGTAGATATACAGTGTAAAAAGCAATTGGTGAAAAAAGTAATAAAAGAACAAGAACAACGTTATTTTCTTTTTTAGGTCATGTCAACAAATGTCTTGAATTGTCTTTAAAGGAATAGTTCACCCAAAAATGAAAATTCTGCAGGAGCCAAGATTCATCAGGCTCAAATTGAGAAAGATTGGTTGAGAGGGAGCATGACTAATCTTTTTCACGCATGAATTGGCACCTCTAAGTCTAGACCTTAAATTCATTGAAAGTCTTTGGAATGTGCTGGTGGAGACTTTACAGAGTGCTTGACTCTTGTATTGTCAAGACAAGGTCTTGACCAAAAATGTATGCACCTCTTGATGCCGATTCATGTCTGAAAATTATTCGTCATGTTCCCTCCCAACCATTCTTTTTTTTTTTTTTACCGTGCAGTGTCTATTAGGGTCAGGAATTGCAAAAAACAAACAAACAAAAAAACAATCAGTGAGTATTTATTGAAGAAATAAGCACATACCTAAATTCCTACAGCTCTGTGTATGTACTTTATATAAAACCCTCCAAAATTGCAATGAGTCACAGTGCTAACCATAATTTGGTGTGTTGTGGCTGTACGGTATTATTTAGACATATTTTGTTGAGGCATTTTCCCCCATATTTAGATGCTGTTTTGTAGTGAAATCTGGCAACATTGTCTCTGAGCGCTGAGAAGAGAGGAACATCTCTGATGTGCATTTAAATGCATCATTGACACCTATTGTACAATATGAAACTCTTTACTGTCAACTGACAACTTTATTTAGGCTAGTTGGGGCAACATTTGAGGGGAAATTATCAGGGTTTTAATGTAGATTCAAACAAATTCAAATTTTTTAGTATATGTGATTCAAAGAAGCACTGTATGATAGATAAAATATAATTACTTTTTACAATGTACTCTTGCTTCAGTTTTTAGTTCTGTCTTTTGTGTTCTGTCTCCCTGCCTTGGTCTCGCTTTATATTTCACTGTGCAAATAAACGTTATTTTGCTCATTCAAAGGCAAACAAGGCCAATCAGATTTCTGAGGTGTCAGTAATGAAGTGACTCATTCTCTCGGAGTGATGAAAAATGAACTTTGCATGATGTAATTGTCTCGTCATGGGCTTTGCATGATAACTGTGAAGCACATTTCTCCGTTCGATGTGTTGCCATGGAGAAATGGGCAACAGCTCTGCATTTGCTGAGGCTTATGTGGAAGTATTGATGATATTAAAATGGAAGACACTGTAAATAAAAAGGCAAACAGTCTCCCGAAGACTGAAGATTCCCCGAGTCTCATATATTTCCATTTATTTAATATGATATTCATATTTGACAGACTGAGAAGATCTTGTTTTGCCATCTCGCTAACAATAATTCATTTCAGCAAGCGCTGAGGAAACCACCAGGATCGCTGATAATATATGTTTTGGAAGTTGACCTTCCCACAAGGCTTCATAACTAGCTTGACCAGCTAAACTAACCAGGTTGAGTAGCACAAAACCAGCATGAACCAACCTGAAGAGTCATGCCTATGATGCTTTTGTCAGAGAGGAAGAAACCCCAAAATTGGAAGCCATTTTATTGCATTTTCAAGAAACTTGCTTTTGACTCTCTAAATCCAATAGTAAACGTTTTAGTGGACACTGGCCTCAGTCTCGCCTGTGGGTCAGGGGGAAAGTTTCATCTGCAGAGAGTGAAGCGAGGACAAAGGCCTCTCAGACATCTCACACCATTAAAGTGGTAGAGATCTGAACACAATCCATTAAGTTCCATTAGAGAGGGATACATTCACACACGCATTCACACCTTAACAGCCTTGCAGTGGTGTGTTGTTACACTTACAATCAAGTTTCATTATTCAGACACTTCATTCATATATAATGCAAGTTACAAACTACCAAGAGAAAACGCGGTTTCATATTAGGCCATGATACGTGTCACAGCAGAAAAGACGCCTGGGGCCAGACATGGTAAGAGCTTGACTTTTATAAACCTACTGTTAATTTCACTTACTGCAAGTATACTCCTATCATGATTGCAATTTGCATTGGAAATCAACAGGACATGCTTTGTGTACAGGAAGAATGGCAGGAAACGAAGATAGAGTCCTGCAGCCATGACGTGGTGCTCTAATTCTCTGGTTTTGAGCTGTCAGTGACTCAATCATGCATCACACCCTGGCACAAACAAACAAGAATATACAACTAAATCAATTCTTCAAATCCAGCGTTCATCGTCAGAGGCTTGTCAGTCAAGCCCCTCGAAAGCCCCAAGACGGCCTCGCTTGTACTGAGATGTCAACGAGCAGACTCAACTCCTGACCCCGTCAAAATACAAGTCCTAATAACATCTTCCACTCTTTATCTCTACCCCTGAAGAGAACTGCTACACAGTGCAGTTTTGGAGAAACCAGCAAACCAATTATGCTGAAATTGTTCAACCCACATCTTCAGCGGCAGGCGTGTTTAAGGCCTAGTTTAATATCCGAGGCTTCAAAACTATGCGTAGTCATGATGGAAAACATTAATTTTCTTGTGTCCTGGATTGGAGAATAATCCACTTACCGGTAAAAAAAAAAGAGTGCGAAACTACAAAAAAGTGCAGAGGAGATATGCTGTTGCATAATTCTCTCTCTTGCTTTTGCTGGCTGACATGAGCAGTGATCATTATTTCTCTCACTGTCTTCACCCCACTGGGAAGGTAGGATATTAGAATATTTCATGAATATTGAGCTCTCTCTGGCTTTTTGGCAGTGGCAGAAATTATGTTTGCTGCTGTTTCATGTTGGCAGTAAAAGGAACAAGGCTTAATTGCATAAGTCTATAAAATGGGGTGAGAAAGAAGAGCTTCTGACTTATGTGAATTGTTCCGATGCGCCTCATTGTATTAGTCTCAAAAGCAACAGCGTCAACCCGAATATATTCCAGGATTAGGGGGAAAAGAAAGGAGCGTTGAATGCGTTCAGACACAAGCCGGCTCTTCGAGTGCTCCGCAGAATCAGTCTTCAGTTGTAGTCGTCTGCGAGATAAACTTTTTAGGTTCAACTTGACGATGTGGCGAAACATGCTCAAATCCCCCTGGGATCAAGGAATGGTACATTTGTAATTGTATATTGGTCTGTGTACGTGGTGTTGATTCTATTTAAATGGATGATATTTCTTACAACATTGATTCCGGAAGCCTTTTCCCCCACCCCCCTGTAGATATGGTCACTGGTGTTGAATAACATGGCTATACTTGATCCAGATCCAATATTTTCCACAATGTTGGAATCCCTTGTCTGACTAATAACTACCAACTGGTGTGACAGAGAGCAAGAGAGAAAACGAGAGACAAGACACGCAGAGAGAGCGTCCACTGCAGTCTAATCCTTTATTTCCCGTGGTAAGAGATTCTTCGGGTGAGTGCTCTAAAGCACGTTCAGAGATGATTATTTGCATGGCAGTCTCACGCTCTTATCTGGATAGAAGGCATGTTTAAACACAAAGGCCACTGAGAAGAGAGGCAGAGATAGCACTGGACAATGCACCAGTGATAATTATCTGTCCAAAAGCACTTGTCAGGATGATGAAATCCAATTAAAGGGCTCTTTTTTTTTTTTTTTTTTAAGCCAGAAAATGGGATAAAACCACAAAGTTGATGCACAGATGCTGGTCCTTTAGGGAAAGGAGGATTGTCATCATTAGCTCTGTCATCTCGCACCATGGTGGACATGTTTCGCGTGAGATTTTCTTGCCCTCGCTTTCTCAAGCCACGAACCTCGGCAACACAGACACCACGCAATTGCTGCACTGTCAGCATAGATTAGACAAACATCCAATCTCTTTTACTCATGTTTTTCTGTTTCCATAATATGAGAAGATAATTGATGATAATAACACATCATTATCAGCGTTATTTCTATGACTGTAATCAGAATGCAGAGCAGATGCCCTTATCTGCAGTCGCTGACATGGCTCTCAGTTGTCCATTATGTGCTTGGATAAACAGAAGAATTCAGGTTAATTATCTAGCTGCTGGAAAACACTCTATTCGTTCCCAGTTGGAGTCTGAACCGGCAGCCAGCGGGTCACCTGCTTGACCGTGCACCATGAAAGTGAGGAAGAAATAATTGTGTTATATTCAGAAATTGCTCTACATTGCATTGGTAATATTGTAGTTTGGGCAGTCACACCATTATAGCTCCATTGGAAGTGAATTTGAAAGACACGGAGAGAGAGTTTATTGCAGATGCTGTGCGCTGCCATTCATTACACATTGATGCCCTTTGACTGGACACACAATACCACCAATAAACAAGTTTGTGCACGCTGGAATGCTACCTCAGCTGTGGCCTTCCTCACATCCTATCAGTCCCAGCAGGATAGAGAAAAATAGTAAGAGATCATAAGAAGGAGGGAGAGCGAATAAGAAAAAAAAATCTACCTGTTACCACCTCTGTTTCATATAAGAAAAAGAAAACCTAGGCTTGTATATCGCAAATATTTTAAAGTCCCCCTGTAATCAATCATTTTATCCCTTAAACCTCACCTTTGATCACCAAAATGAAATATTTAAATATGTATTCTTTAAAAAAAATGCTTCATGCCTTAAAATAGCTTGAATGTAACTCTACAACCTTGCCTCATTTAGTATACGCTTTCTATGAATATGAAAATTAGCCCCGCCCCCACTCACTCACACCAGCTCAGAGATCCACTCGTCGACGATCACACGTTGACGTGATTGGTTACAAAGTAGTTTGTGACGTCAGAAACACCAGTCATTTCATGAGACTGTCTTTAGTTCACTGCAGTTTTAGGGAGAAAATACTCAGCAATGGTGTTGACTTTTGAATTTGGACATGGTTTATCCTAAAACATATTAAAAACAACACATAGACATAAACTACATTAAAAGCTGGATTTTCAACACAAAGGGACTTTAACAACATGTATATAAAAATCTAGACAGCCAACCTCACTACCATTGTGGCCCATCCATAGTCCTGTACTTCTGCTACAGCATGACAGGGTCAGCTGTCCAGCTCAGTATTTGTGAGATTAAGAGGTTTGTCTCCCATTTAAAACAAAGATCTTTTCTGTGTTATCGAGTTTAAATAAACTATTCGGCCAGGATAAAGATAATCAAAATGATCCTCGAGAAGCTCTGTAGAACAGGATGGAGGATATCCTATAAAGCTCTTCCTCAGGCTAAGAGAGTATAAGTGTGTGTGTGTGTGTGTGTGTGCGGGCTCATGCCAGTGGGGGGACTTTGATCGGGGGGTTTTAGGAAAAGGATTCATGCTTGCTGTTACGAGGAAAAGGCAAACCAATCGGACAGTGACAAATGAACCATAACCTTTTCTCCTCTGTGTCCTGTCCCCCGTTAACCCCCTCTTCTCCCTCTGTCACTCTTTTCCCTCTGTCTCCAGCTTATTGTCTTTGTCTGCTTCTTTTGAAATGTCTTTGTGTTCAGCGTGTCCCTGAAGAAATCGCTCAAGGCAAGGTCTCAATGTGTGGCATGAGTAACACTAAACACTTAATTCAGAAATAGGTCTGAATGAGGGTTGTGCGCATTTCTTGAATTGAGATGTTTTTTATATTAATAATGCCACCTCCAGAAATTTGTATGTGTAACATTTTTGTACAAAGTATAAAATTATTAAAAATTATAATTATGTTTGTATTCATTTTCTTATCAATAATAATAATAATGATAATAATAATAATGGCCTTGATGCTCAAAAACCATAACGTCTTAAACATGGAGCTAAGATACAAGAAACCTTCAATTCAGTTCAGACTCCAATTAATAAATGGAAAGGGAGCATATTATATTACATATTCTAATACCAGCAGTGACTTCTTAATATGTATTTAAAATAATATGGTCCAGTTCAAATGGGATTTTAGGTTCGGGTAAGAGGGTGGGTGAGGAAGCTCTTTTCTATCTATAATTACCATCCTTATAATAGATATTTTTGCTTGAGTTTTGAATTGAAATGCCAGGCAAGGCGACTATTAATTGCTTGGCTACATCTGCACTTGTTCTCTCTCTCTCTCTCTCTCTCTCTCTCTCTCTCTCTCTCTCTCTCTCTCTCTCTCTCTCTCTCTCTCTCTCTCTCTCTCTCTCTCTCTCTCTCAGACCTATTTCTGAATTAAGTGTTTAGTGTTACTCATGCCACATGTCTCTCTCTCTCTCTCTCTCTCTCTCTCTCTCGCTCTCTTGCACTTCATGCTTTTCCCTCCCTTCTTTGCATTTTTTTTTTGGATTGCAAGCACTGCAGGCTGATAAGAAGAGAAGAGCAGGGCCACCCTGATGCTCACTGAGCCTGTCTATCTCCCCCTCTCCATGCTCACTGTGGTAACGCTAATGCGATGGGCCAGTCCGCTAAAGCCTCTACACTTCATAACCAGGAACACACGACCGCGTCACACAGCTCAACCGCTTCGCTTAGCAGCACACCAGTATCTGCTCCAAATTGTCAGGTTTGGTGTAAGGGCTGAGGCCAGGACTCAAAAAAACACAACAAAACCTACTCTGTAGGGAAACACACAAGATCCACCAACACAGCAAGGCAGGACAGGGCTGAGCAGAACACAATAAGGAAACACCAGGGACATTCGACAACATCTAGCACAAGACCGAGAACACAGGGACAATAAATAAGGAAGCAAATGAGGAAGATAACGAGGGAGGACATGGTGGGTAAATTAATAATAAGATAAAAATGAGGGCGAGGTCAAGACAGGGGACCACATGGTACAACAAACATGACAGAAACCATGTGCTCACAGAAAACATGACCACCCTAAACCCTCACAAGCCGCATGCTACACAAAACAAAAATACACACAATCCCTGACAAGAGCACACGGTGAAGGAATGAACACTCAACTTGCATGCTCACAACAAAAGACAAAACATTAAGAATGAATGTCCAGACCAACCGGAGTGACAGAACCCTGACAAAATAGCATAGACTACTACATCCATAACCTCCACACTAAAAGAGTGGTAGCTAAAGATAGCCTCTGGTAGATTGAACAAAAAAAATAATATTGGCTGTTTTCAAAAGGATGATAGAAGGTAATTAACAATACCAAAATGCAGTATAGCATGAAATGGGAGAGTTTTGGTGATTGGATTCGGCCCCTTTGAGAGGGGTTTCAGTGAGCTTTTAAAATTATCTAGTGTTCACTGTGGCGTGCAATTATGTGTTAGATTGTTTGTAAGACTATCATGGTTCTTCAGCATTTATTGCAGCCCTTAAAGACCTTGGAGAGGCAGATGTTTTCATTACTTTGCTAATACATGAACACTTCAGACAAAATTGGTCTGAATTGCTATACTTATTTAATCATGTTCTAAAAGCAGATGACTGTCTTTTGGTTTCTTTTGATGCCAATCACAAGAGAAAAGCACAATCTCTAATCAAACTTTTGCCCGTACCTTAATCTTCAGCTGCTACCCCATTCATATTTACAAAACACCCCTGTACAGCACAAACTATTCTATTTTGTGGACCAGCTGTACACAAAACATTAATGTCAAATGGAATATGTGCAGCACATGCCTATTTTTTCCCAAGTCTGACATTTTTAAAGGGTTATCAGAAGATGAGGAACTACTCACACCTTAACAGGGTGGCAAACTTACCAAGGCGTAATTGTTAGGTATGCGAAACAATGTCATACTCACACTCCAATTTCCATCTAAAAATATCAGACTAGAGAAAGCGGCACGGAGGCACGAGTCTCCAGAGCACCAGTCCTGAAAATAGACAGTCTATTTCCATTTGTTTTATTTACCAGTTTTTCGTACTCTCGTTATCCTTGTTTGCAATCACCGAGTCTTTCAGCAGTCATTTAGATTTCTTCACACTAAATACCTGTTTAGAAATTCATATCTTCCCCACTCTTTCCCTTTTGGATTAATGTCAGAGTAAACAAAAGACCAGAAATGTGAAGTCCGAGCAGCAGCTCTGTGGGTTTTTGTGCTCACAACAAAAAGATTTGTGGAAACTGCAGGGTCTCGCCCAGGGATGGATTGTCTCTGATTAGCAGTCCATATGAAGTGTCAACCGGGATTTGACAAGTATTATATGAAGCAGGCAATCCCCGCTGGAGATTTCTCCTGAGCTGGAACATATTGTCTGCTATTGTTCACCAAAGAGGGAGATGCGCCCTCTTAGACGACCCATGTCATTGTCTGATAAAGCTAATTATTAGCTTCAACTCGTTGGTCGCTTTGGCCGTGTTTTCTAAAAACCTGTCTGTGCCAGTTTTGTGGCTTGTGGAAAGAGGAAAAAGTAGCATATCAGTGATTCATTGGCAGAACACACTCTGCCCCATTTTTCTGTGTTCAAGCTTTGTTGTTGAAGATGGCATCATTACAGAGGCATGGATTGGCTCCAGTGTAGGGGAACCCTGTGCCCTCCATTTCAGCTTGGCGTACATGGCTAGGGGGACACATCTGTATCACCCCTCGGCTTTATTTCTCCATCACAGCTGGGGTTTCGCAAGGGTGTGGGCTGAGCGGTCCTGTTTTCCGGCATCGCCCTGGTACCCATCTGGGGTCCAAATGAAGTATGAACCACTTTTGTCCTGCATTTGATTGTTGCCATTGCAGCACAGCTGGGATTTAAACCAGCCTGCCCTGGTTGTGTTCTACATTCCCCATCTCCATGGAAGCACAGCTGGGGAGAGATGCAGCCCCCTATACCACCTCTGCCAGGGTATCACAGCTTGAGCCTCCACAAGTCTTAGGGCAATCCGCCTGAATTGACTGTGACTGAGAACCTCAAACGCAGCATATGAAATGAGCTTCCCTTTTTAATCTTTAAAGCGCTGCTCGTGGAGGAAAGATCTTTATTTGCAACTGTTGTTTTTCTTAACCATCACTGAAATACTTTTTCAAAGTTATACTGGTATGTTTTGAACCATAGGCATGGTTGGAATTAGGGCAGGGTAGTGTAGACTACTTCACACTAAAGTACACATCGCAATAAGTATATTGCGATGCAATACATTGCAATGCATTACAATATTATAATTGCATTGCAGTTGAACTCCATTTCAATCTTTCTCATCCCAGTTTGTGCTTATTCAAACAACCTGCTTTTTCAATATGTATATAAGGCCTTGTCCACACGGACACAGGTATTTTTATAACCGGAGTTTTTCCTACAGCGTTTAAAAAAAAATCCCGTCCACACATGCTCGGTCTCCGTCTACATGAAAACACAAAAACACGCTATCAAGCGCGGTCAAGAGCATGCCACGCCAGCAGGCGGCGATATAAACCTTAACCGTAAAGCCACGTTGGTCAATCAAATCTGACGTCAAACACAGCGGATAACGGCGCACACTCTGACGTCTCAAGGCAAAAACCCCGGTTTCACTGTCTACACGACAACACTGTAACCGGCGTTTCTGAAAATCCTCATCCTGGCAGGGGTTTTCAAAAATGTTCCGTTTCAGTGCGTTTTCGTGTGGACGAACGGCCAAACCACGTAAAAAAAGTCACGGTTACAAAAATGTCCGTGTGGACAGGGCCTTAGATACAAAGTTTTGGCATGAAACTCTAGATGGTGCAGGCTAATAGGTCCTTTTACTCACCTGTTCATAATCACATCGTTATCTATAGGGCACAGCTGATTACTTGGGTAGCATTTGCATTAGCAGTGCACCGCGCTTTCAGAAAGCCTCTACCTTCCCCAGCTCCACCTGCATAGATCTGCTAAGGGTAATTCATGTCCGCTATTGTGTTCTGCTGCACACTAGGTATGATGGTAACTTCTTCAGCTTGGCTCGTCTGAGGGCCAGAACCAGGGTGAAATGCGTCCTTGTGCGCGAGTTTTACGCAGATGACGCTGCCTTTGTGGCTCACACTGTTCGGAGTTCGGACTTACCATAAGCCTCAAGAAGATAGTGGTGATGGCTCAGAACGTTACTGCTTCCCCTCACGTCACCATCAATGGCACAGTGCTGTCGAGAAATTCACCTACCTCGGCTCAACCTTGACAGCAAACAACACCCTTGATGCTGAACTGAATACCAGGATCGGTCGTGCCTCAACAACCTTTGGGCGGCTTCAGTCTCGCATCTGGAACAACAGCCACCTTTTTCTCAAAATAAAGGTGCGCGTATATGAGTCCTGTGTGCTCTCCGTTCTGCTTTATGGAAGCGAAACGTGGCCTACATACCAGCGGCAGGAGCACAAGCTTAATGCTTTTCACTTCCGTTGCCTCGACAGATCCTTGGCCTGTCATGGCAGGATCGGGTCCCGAACACCACCGTGCTGAAGCTCACTAACAGCAGTGACATGTACACCATGTTCCGGAGGAGGTGACTCAGATGGATCGGCCATGTACGTCGTATGCCAGATGAACGTCTCCCAAAGTCCATCTTCCATGGGGAGTTAGCTGTGGGACACCGCCCTCGTGGCCGACCCAAGCTCCGCTTTAAGGATGTCGTCAAGCGGGACATGAATGTCTTTAAAATCAACCTTGACCAATGGCATCACCTTGCGGAAGACCGGGCAGCTTGGCGGTCTGCGCTGACAGAAGGCACAACTCCTGGCATGCTTACACCAGCTTTTGCACAGAAAGACGGCATGCTAGACACCGTTCAGATCGGCGCTTGCGCTGTAAAAGACCTTGATGATTGTGTCTTACTTGCTCACAGCAGCGTGTCGTGGATGTATTGGCAGTAGCAAGTCCCGTACGTCTATATTCTCAAAGAAAAACTAAAAAGCTTACTCTTTGCTCTTTAATTTCATTTTCACAAACAAAAACAAATCATTTTGGCGATATTGCTATTAAAATCTATGTGTATTTAATAATGACTTTGTGTTTTAAAGTTCAACCTGGATTTTATAATAATTCAGACAGTTTTCTGATTTCTGTAAAAAGTTGTAAAAAAAATTATTCTTAACCAGTTCTTTTGATTTTTCTTTCTTTTTTTTTTTTTTTGGTGATCTTTTCCTTGAAGTCTGTGTCTTTAGTCTCAGCACCATGCGCATTTGTGTTTGATTTAAGGCGGCTGCTTTTTGATAGAGCAAGCGTATTTAATCAGAGTGCTGATTTGGAGGCGATTCAGAGCTAATTTGATATGGCCTGTATTAGCTGTGTGTAGGGGTGCTGTGTGATGAAGTCTGTCTGAATTTAATGTAATTTAATGCAAGCTCTTTGTGCATTTGTCCATAATAGGGCAGTATGCACTTGCTAGCACTGCTGGAGGCTTATTTGGTTGAAGGCCATCACTTGGCCACATACCCCCCACCCCGATGCCTGTGGTCACTGACTCAGAAACAATTACTTATAGGGAACTTTAATGATTTGAAAGAAATTCAGTTTATTCTCCTTGATTCCACTGGTAATAATGCTTGCTTGCCTCACAGTCGAAATGACTTAGAAATAAAAGTGAAGGAATTTATAAGAATGCTACCGTGTTGGTGAAAGTGAATACAAGAAGTTCACCAAACATGCTCCTGGATCAACTTTGCTGGTCCTATAGAACATCAGATTTTATGGACAAGTTTATAGTTACTTTTTTAATAATTGTTACTGGTCTTATTATATGTGACTCATTGGGTCATGCTATTCTAAAGAAATATGAAGAATTATTTTCATTCACAACATTTGCTTTAATCAAAATTTAATAAACTTTTTCTGCTCATATAACTATGGCTGTGCAGGTGGGAAAAATAACCATTAATATAACAGCCTAGGGATCACGGTCCAATCAAATCCTGATGGATAAAAACTAATCCTGCCTTGCATTATTTCTTTCTGAATTGTACTTCACTCAGAAATATGTCACATTATGAGTGGTAAATGCAGTGCAAATGCAATATCATATCTTTAAAATCAACCAAATTGACTTTATTTACTTTCTTAATTAATATTTCTATATATAATAGAATCTGGTAGAATTCTGGTAGTATGATTCATTGCAAGAAACAAAATGTCTTCATAGTGCCTTCATCAAACTCTGAAACGGATTTTCTTTTGTTTAGCCTTGTGGGCTACTGGATAATGTTAACCAGTAGCAAAATTATTATTAAGACATTGAAAGAAATTTGCATTCGTTTGTGCCTTTCTGGCATGTAACACCCATTTTTCACAATCCAATCTATTCCCAGTGGATAAAATAAAGTCCTGCCCTACTTTATTCCCTCAACCTATGTCGGCCTTTACTCAGAAATGCCATGTTACAGAAGTTAAATGCATCTCGAAATAAGTTTCATGTTATCTTTTACAGGAACACTGGGTTCCGGATACATGTTGTGGTTTCAAGATCAGAGATTAACTATAGGGTGCCTTAGAAGGAGTAATAGTCGGAGACGGTGTACGAAAGAAACAAGCAAACTGAAAAGAGAGGTTAGAGAAGCCTTGGATTGAGATGGTACAGAAAGAGTACTCATGCAAGAGATGGGGTCACATCCCAAATGCGGAATAGAGGTCAACTAGCAGAGGGGGTGGAGGGTAGAATAAAGGGGGATAAGTCATGCCGAGTGAAGATACGAGGGAGCCTCATGGGCCGGAGACAGCCGAGGTTGCTAGGAGACAGTGGGATGAGAAGAGATGTGCCGAGCACATACAGAGAGATAGTGTGCCAGTTTGAAGACGGCAAGCTTTGTGCCAGTGATTTCAGAAAGCTGCCGTTGTGAAGGCATCAGACTAAATGAGCACAAGATATACCAAAGCGAGATACTAAACTGGGATCTATCGGCACACCAGCGAGCACGGGCATCTGGATAAACCTTCCCTCCGACTGCAGGCGCGCTGGTCTCGACACAGCACGGTGTCAAAAGGGGAAAATCATTACACGCAGCAGCCCAGCCCTGTGTATGCATAATTTAGATGGAAGATGTATCAGTAATTGGCAGGGTTTAAACATCGTGAGCTGAGGTAATTGAACAGTCTTTCTACTAATGGAAGCATGTCAGACATGAGCTTCCACCCAGCCGACAGTGAGTGACATGCACACTGCAGAGCCAAGAGAGAAGGAGAGAGATACAGACTTGGAGGACGGAAGTGAGTGAAAGAGAGTGAAAGACAAGTCACTCTTCTCTTTGAGAGGCTGTTGAGATGAAGATGTCATGATGAGGGAAGAGTGTGTTTGGCTAACTCGCTGCCACAAGGCTGCCCGGACAGATTCTGCCTCCTTAATGTGAGTTTTAGTTAGGGTTGCCATTTTGCTAAGCAGACCGAGGGAGAAATAAGACAAACCTTAGAGTCCCTTCGGCCTCACCGGCGGCATCCACTTTGGAAACGGTCCCATTTACCGTATAACAAAGAAGTCCATCTGTGTAGTAAGCACCAGAGACACTTGGATTATATATATTTTTTTAAATGGATCCAAAACAGCTGTCACATGCAGGAATTGTCAGTGACAGAGAAATGGAGAGGGGTGAACAATTCAAACCTACTATTACATTCTAAAACACTCCAAAAGCATACTATATTTGTTGTTCTCTTAATGTATACTCTACCCGTCAAGAGTTTGCAATCATTACGATTTTTTTTTACGTCTTTGAAAGAAGTCTCTTATGCTCACCAAGACTGCAATGTGAAATTATATTACAATTTACAATTTCTTATTTTAATATATTTTAAAATGAAATTTATTCCTGTGGTGTCAAAGTTGAATTTTCAGCATCATTACTCCAGTCTTCAGTGTCACGTGATCCTTCAGAAATCATTTTAATATAATGATTTACTGCTCAAGAAACATTTCTTATTATTATCAATGTTGAAAAAAGTTCTGCTCAAAAAAGTTTTTTTTTTTTTTGTGGAATCCATGATTTGTTTTCTGCATTCTTTGATGAATACAAAATTCAAAAGAACGTAATTTTAAAAAAAAACTTTGTAACATTATAAATGTCTTTACTGTCAGTTTTAATTAAATTAATGCTGAATAAAAGTATTCTTTTTTATCTTACTTACTCCAAAGTTTTAAATGGTAGTTTTTCTAATATATTAAAATATAAAACATTTTTTATGTTAATATTTCACATTTATTTAATATTTTACTATGTTTACTGTATTATTGATCAAATAAAGGAATCCTTGGTGAGAATAAAGAGACTTATTTAAAAAAATATGTATTATTTTTTCCAAACTTTTGCCCAGTAAACGCACACACATATAGGGTGGCCGGCTGATGAGCTCTTTATTTGCTTTGATTCTCTGATTGGTGCATGTTTCTCTTCAGGATTTGTGAATGGTGTTCTTCACTTGGGATTTGGCTATTAAATACAATGTTTTAAAAAAATAAAAAGTTGACTGATGGCTTCAACAGAATTAATAACATTGAAGCTCAAGGTGGGTCTGTCTTGAAAGGTTTATACAGAAAATCAGTTTCTCTATGGAGAAAATGAAGAAGATTTTTACTTCTAGAACCAGTCAGGTGCATTTTTGATGGAGTTTGTTTACTGTAGTGTACAAGCTCATTAAGGGTACCAACCTGAACAATACAATTGTTTGTGCATGATTTGAGCTGAAGAGATTTATGATACTATTGTTGTCAGATTTTTTTTGTTGTTTTGAAATATATTCTTGAAACGTCTCAGGTTGCAGCTGTAACCCGACGCTGCGTCGCTTTGGGAACGCCCCTGCGTGATTGCGTCTGAAGCACGTATGTCAACTAGTCCAATGGCGAGAGTGAACGTCACGACCAGGAAAGGATAAAAGCACATCCGGTCTGACCGGCATTAGCTTCGATATAGCCAAAGCAAGTCGATCACAGGAATGCAGGAAGTATGAGAAAACCCAAAGCATCGTCGACGCAGCGCGAGTTCCCTTGAAAGGGAACGTCTCAGGGTACGACTGTAACCCTAGTTCCCTGAGAAGGAGAAGGGGTATCACATTGGATGCCGCTGCTTTGAGGCCTAACAGTTTCTCGAACTGTTTCACAGTGCGTGACTGGCCTAGCTTTAACTCTTTCGTGGCTGTGAGGATAGCATCTACACGAGCGGGCGATAGGACGGCCAGCATCGTGACTGAATCCCAGACCACACCAAGGAAAGTGGTTCTCTTTACTGGAGAAAGCACACTCTTCTTGGCATTGAGTCTCAACCCCAATTTTTGCATGTGTGCGAGGACGACATCTCGATGCCGAACCGCCACTTGCTCCGACTCCGCTAGTATGAGCCAGTCGTCGATATAGTTCAGAATGCGTATGCCCTGCAGCCTGAGCAGGGCCAGAGCTGCATCTACGCACTTCGTGAACCTGCGGGGTGATAGAGCTAGACCGAATGGAAGCACCCGATATTGGTATTCTTTGCCCCTGAAAGAAAACCACAGGAACTTCCTGTGCTGAGGGAGGATGGAGACATGGAAGTATGCGTCTTTTAGATCTATCGTGACAAACCAGTCCTCGGACCTGATTTGAGTCACAATCTGTTTGAGTGTCAGAATCTTGAACTTGAGTTTCTTGACTGTACGATTCAACTGACGAAGATCTAGTATAGGACCCAACCCCCCATTCTTTTTTGGAACAATGAAGTATAGGCTGTAAAAACCCGATTCTCTGTCGGGTGAGTACACCTGCTCTATAGCTTCCTTCGCTAACAGAGCTTTCATATCTTGCTCCATTACCAGAGCCTGCTCGGAATGCACTAACGTGAGCAACACCCCATTGTAGCGTGGCGGACGAGAACTGAACTGGATTCTGTAGCCTTTCTCTATGATCTGCTGGACCCACTGAGATATATTGTGTAGATTCTTCCACTCTGTCAGATAATCTACTAAGGGTACCAGTCTCTCGAGACTGGCCTCTGGTGTAACTGGTACAGCCACTTCAGTGACCTGAAGCATACTGGCAGGAAACAACCGAAGTGACTGTTTTTGAACCCCCCTCAGAGGGTGCGAGTTTGACGCAGCGTCAAGTTGACACTGCGCTGTGTGCTCACTGGAGACAGCTGCGCCCTGATGCACCAAGGGTGGTGGGGTTGGCAGAACGGCCCCCTGAGGACCCCGAGGTGGAGTGGGCACCATATACTGAAGTGTATACCACTGGCGTCAGGACCTTTTTTGAGCCGAAGCCTTCTTAGCTTGAAGAACGGTCCTCAGATCCAGCTTCTGCTTTGAATGCTTCGGCTGAGAGTGTTGGCCCTGCCCCCATGATTTTTGTGGAGGAGCACGGGACGCGACACTCTCCTTCTGTTGCGCCCTGTATGTGCAGCTAGACAGCCCCAGAGGGTTGGGAGCAGCGAAGGAGGTATTTTTTGAATGCCTCTGCTTGTCTCTTGGCTTCCTGGTCTCTTTGGCGACTCCGTAAATACAGTCATTGAGAGGTTCCAGATGCGTTAGTGGGGGATCCAGCAAAAAGGCTCTATCTTTATCTTTAATTTCAGCCAGATTGAGCCATAAATGCCTCTCAGTGGCCACCAAGGCTGCCATAGACTGCCCTATTGCTCTGGCGGTCTCCTTAGTGGCCCTGAGAGAAAGATATGTGGCCCGATGCAGCTCTTGAACTGCATCGGGCCCTACCCCCTCACTCTCATCCAAATCCCCCAGCAGGTCAGCCTGATATGCTTGCAGGATTGCCATGGTGTGTAAGCACGCTCCTGCCTGACCTGTTGCCATATATGCTTTCCCCACTATAGTGCTAGATGTTGCTTTTAGTGGCTTAGTGGGTAGCACTGCTTCAGGGACGATGCTGAACCTGGGGCCAGATAGCTGGCAAATGTCTGTTCAGCCCTGGGCATCGTCATACACCATACACCATAGCCGTATTCTTTCAACCCCCTTATATCGGAATAAATATGTATTTGGGGGCTGAAAAGTTGGGATGAACATGGCTTATTCTATTATCTGGACAGCTCACTGTGCAGATCAGGACAAATAGAAGGCCCTGTGATGGAGGTGACACATTAGTTTGTGACAAAAAGCGCTCGTCTAATTTGCTTTTGGGACAAGCGCCTTGTTTCTCGGCCGGCCAGTCAATATTAGGTTTAGCCACGGCACGTCATCACATCCACCAGCTCCTCATACGCTGGGGAAAGAGGTGGCGAATCCGTAAAATACGGATTTGTTTCGCCATAAAATACTGAGTGAACAGACAATACAACAGTAAATATAACAGACAGTTTCAACATAGAGTGCTTGCTGTGCTAGCTAATGCCGGTCAGACCGGATGTGCTTTTATCCTTTCCTGGTCGTGACGTCATCTGCCCATGACGTTCACTCTCGCCATTGGACTAGTAGACATACGTGCTTCAGACGCAATCACGCAGGGGCGTTCCCAAAGCTTCGTCGACGCAGCGCGAGTTCCCTCGAAAGGGAACATAGTTTTGACAAATTTGGGAGATTTAGTTTTTTCTTCATTAAAGCTGATAGCTGCACTTGTATGCCAAGTACTTAATTCTGAAAGCAACTTTCACGCCAAACGAAAGGAACTCTGCACCAAAAGCCCAAAGCATCATCAGGTGAGCAAATCCTCATACCTGAATTGGCTGTGTAGTAAAGGGAAGTGGAGTGTGAGCAATGAGCTCGGAATTAGTTTCTGGAGTGGCTCATGGTGTACACTCCTCTCTTCTGCTCTTTTCTCCTCTCTCCCTTCCATTCATGAATCAGAGCCACGAGAGCACCAGCAGCCCTCATAAATAAACCAAGAGGGGAGGAAGGAAACCTCTCTCTCTTTAACTCACTCTCTCTCTTCTTCCTCTTTCTTCTGAAGTCGCACAGCATCGCTCGATCCCCATTACGTAACCATTGAAAACAAGCCCAGCAAAAACCCTTTGCAGAGGCCTGAGGAGCATCCTAAGAGAACCGACCAAATTATTAGCCCCCACTTTATTTTCACACACGATCAGAAAGCATTAAGGTAGGTACAAAGAGTGCAAATGGAACCTTATGCATCACAATCGATCAGATCTTCTTAGAAGTCTTTCTCCTTCATCAGCCAACTGAAGACCAAGCATTGATATTGATCTTTGATGTTTGTCATAACTATAAATGCACACAGAGAAGAGGGAGTTTTATCTCTATTGGATTTCTCCTCCCCTCTCTCCTGGGACCCTTCACGCACTCACATCAAAATGCCACTAAAATGCCAGCAGGGAAATGGAAGCATTATTCACCGGACCGCCATTCATAGCGGGAAGATGCTGGCAGTTGCTGCCTTTCTTCACATCCTCTTCATTATCTACCTCACCTGAAAATGCCACTGCCTTTCATGTGACTTATCCCCACATAAGACATCCATGCAAATAATAAAAATAAAAAAACGAGCCAGATTCAGAGGGTGAAAAAGCATTTCTTTCTTTATCTGTTTCGAAACCTTTTTTTTTCTCCAGGATTGTCATTTAAACAATGCAGAGAGCGCAGGCTCAATATAGATAGACAGACTGCAAGGGAGAGTGGAAGAGGAGGAACGAAACGCTCTATATTTGATGAAGTGGATCAAAGCACTGCCACACTAGCTGCCAACACTGGCGTCTTTGCCCTTTTTATTTAAATTCAATACATTATTTATTTTTAGCTTGACAAGTTAATGTGGGGTTCTTTGATAGGAATTCTGGTAAAGCGCAAGGGGCTGTGTCTTTTCATACGTTTTCCTTATATGTTTGTGGAGATCATTGAGAAAAGAAAGCCTGTCAGATAGACACTGATGAAAGCAGCTCTGAAAATGTCACCGAGCCGCCGGAGGTGAGATGGGTCCGCAGACATGCGACATCTTTAACTGGAATGACACAGATCACCGAAAACAAAGTGGAAATTAAATCAAGCCTCACATTTTCTCGTGGGTGGCAATGAGGAGAGACAGGCAGACGAACGCGCTGCCTTGTCAGACATGCACACGCTCCTTGAAACACCTTTAGTCAGCCGAGTAGATCGCAAATAGGTCCAGGGAGATTCGGCGGGCTATCTCGGCATCCCCATAAAGATACCGCGGTGACAGACCAAATGACGGAGGAGATTTATGGAGAATTCAGGCAGCTTCAGTTCTGCTAAATTGGTCTGCGTTGTTCTGCAGAGCACAAAAAAACGTGCTGTTATTAAGAGAGAGTTTGGTGCACATGCCAGGCAGGCCTCATTAATCTGATGTTAGGAGCTGCGTTATTGAACACAGTCTTGGGGGAAGGACTTTGACGTGTTATATCCGAGAAGATGTTGTGTCTGCAGTGTTGGAGGATTAAAGATAATGGCCCACACTCATTTCTTTTTCAGATGCTTCAGAGACACCAAAGTGCAGTCATGTGATGTGATTGTTTGGTCCCCGCTTTTCAGAAGCGACCGGCTCATTTATGCATTTACACTCCAAATCACTCCCACTCACCCATGTTCAATGCCGAAGGAACTCTCTGGATATCTCTCTGGATGGCTCTCAAACACAAGAATTCCATCTACTAAGCGTCATTGCAATGAGTTTCTTACTGCAGCTGGTTTAGGCTAATGAAACGTGTCCACTGAGGACGGTGGGGAAAACAGTGAAAAAATAGAGACGTTGTTGACCCTTTTTCTATCCTTAAAGCTGAACGCTCTTTTCCATGGATTACCTGCTCACTCAGAGAATGATCAGGTAATTGAAGATAACACCACTTCAGCTTCCAAATAGTACCGTGTCAGTGCTAATACCAAGTTGGCATAACAAGTGGGTCTCAGATTGTCAGGGCGCATTTAGGACTTCATAGAGCACCGGTATTCCTTTCTAATGCCTACTGAGAGCTAAGGCTGAGGTGGAACACAGAAAATATCTCCTTTATTCTTGCATGTGAAGTAGAATATAGCAAATCGACACTGAAAAATAAGAAACCGAGGCCAGACTTGGGTGGAGCATGGAAGCAGGTCCACAATGGGGCTTGTTTATTTTTGGCTACCTAGATTTAACAACCCTGCAGCGTTTACAAAGGCTTGTTTGAAAACTAATAATGAATATCAATAGCATAATTACGACGCTGATGAAATAAAAGAGGACGGACACCATGCGCTATTTTCCATGAAAAGGGAAAATGGACGAGAGCTCCGTCCATCAGTGTTAATTACATGGAGTTTTATTCAGCTCATGAACTAATTAATGTCTTTTTTTAGGGGAAATCTAATGGACCACCTGGTCATTTCATTAGACGCCAAAGGCCTTTATGGGTTTAAGAGCCAATAAAGCTTGTTCAGGAGCATTCTAATCCAAACCTTCATTACAAACGGATAAAAAGATACACTCATGAATATGGATGTGTTAGCCATATACCATGTAAAGCCTGATAATGAGGCCTTTTGTGAACACTGACGCATTTCTCTCCGTCCCTGATGGACAGTGATAATAAGTGATGAAAATGAAGCCTTATAGATTCATATGAGCTTTCAAAAGTTTGAACTAAAGATCTTGATGCTTGTCAGTTTGTTTTTCATTGGCTCTTCCTACAGCAGTTTATACTGGCAGGTAAGACAGCACATCACTTTCAACTTGATATTACACAAGCCTAGTAACACAGATACAATCTACACACTGGCAGCACATTGTGTATATGTGTGTGTTTGTGTGTATGAAAGGGAGAGAGATCACGGTCTGTCAGAAACATGTCTGTCTGAGGCCTTCCAATACTGTGAGCTAATGCTGTTTGATGTATTAACTATGAAGATGGGGGCAGTGGGTGTACGTCAGCATATGTGTAGGAGAGATACAGAGAAAATGAATTGTGTTTTGCCATTGTGTGAAGTTGAATGAAAGGGGAGGAGTGCTGAAGTTGTTTGATGTTTTAATAATGTTCAGCCTGATTGAGTGTCTCTTTGGTTGGTGGTTTCAAGTTTCAATCAATCTCTCATTTCGACTTAAGAGTAAACACTTTCACAGAAATATGAACAGAATTCACTCAAATGTGACGACTTTACTATGATGTGTGTGTGTATGCATAGAGTTGCATGGCATATCATTACTAAAAAGTACCGCAGTACCACAATTTCACTGTGATTATTATCGTTTTTGCAAGTTTCGGAACCTGAGGCGGATGACAATGTGCCGCTATTCAGCACAGTTCAGCAGTGCAGGAAGTGTGACGTTGAAGCGTATGTTAATGTGATTACCCACAAGATTCATTAAATGTGTTTTTATGCACTAGCGGATTTGACATTATCACTGTTTCATTCTGTAATTTATCCATGAATCAAATCCAGATGGGATGTTTAGAAAAGTGAAGTCATTTGCACTCTTTGTATGGTGGAATTTGATTATCATTGACACTCAAGTACGAAATATATTTTTGTAAAACATTAAGACGGCAGCAGCAAAAAACAATTCACACTTACTTTAGATATGTGTGGTAAAAGTTGTTATATTGCCTAATTAGAGCAGATTTGCGTTGAGTGTTGGCATTTCCTTTACAGTTTAATGCAAGAGAAATATTCCGCTATGTCATCCAAATGAATTGCGTGGACATTTTGTTTGCTTTAAAAAGTAACTGAAGACAGTAATGTTATCTACAAAAATTCTGACCTGAATCTTAAATTATTATTAACATTTGACTGAATCTGCTCAGAGCCCTAGTTTCATTTCATCAGTTGCTCGAGGGTGTTTATTTGTTGCATAAAGTATTGATTTAGTATCAGTACTGAAAAAACAGAGGATGGTATAGTAATGTAGCCAAAATGTTGGTATCGATCCAACTTTAGTCTATGCAAATATTTATGTGCGTAGGGTGAGAATGAACATACTGGATTGTTGCCAGCATAAAGACTGTGATTTATCTCCAAGTTGGCGTAGATGTATCTTTAATCAAAGCCTGTTTTGTTGTTATGCACTTCAACAGTATGTGTGCGCCTTCATCACAAGTCAGACTGAATTTCAATTATTGGAAAGGTTTGAGTTATAACGGCCACTCATTATGTTCCCAGAGCTGCCTATTGCTTTAGTTGATGCTTGGAGTTCAAAGGAGCAATGGCTACTGCAGTAAGTTAATGTATTATAATGCATTAACGGACAATGTGAATGTGTGATCAAAGAGAGTGTTCTTTATGAACCAGCACAAACAGTTTACAGTACAGTCTGTTACGAAAAAAAAGAAGAAGAAAAAAAAACTGGTGCTAACAGTGTCTCCTGAGAACTAGCACTGAATAATTCTGTTTCACAAGGATCTTTAACCTGCGTTTCAGTCCTTGTCTACACTTATATTTTCATTTGAAAACCTATCTTTTTCGTCCACACTGAAACAGCGTTTTTGTCCTGCTAAAACTGAGCTTTCTGAAAACGCTTTTCCAAGTGGATACATTTGAAAACATAGTTTTCGCGTTGTAGCACGGACTGTGAAAACGCTGATGCATGTTTAGTCATGTGATGCTTATTGAACCGATAGATATGTATGTTTATACTGCTCTTGTGCCTGTTATGTTTTATAGATGTTCTATGTTTTATAGTTCTATAGTTCTATATAGACACATCAGTGAATGGTGAGATGTTTTGCTAAATAAAATGATCCTCCCAGAAGAATTGTGATAACTCTATTATGTCTGTTCCATCTGTATCATCTCAGTGAGCTTTTTACGCATGCGCAGTAAGGTGAATTTAGTGGTTTCCGAAGTTTCAGTGTGGAAGATAAACTTTTGGAAAACGTGTGGACAGAGAACATTTTGAAATGAAAACGCTGTTTTCAAATGTATCCGGATTAATGTAGACGTAGCCTCAATACATGTAAGAAAATCTTAGTATCTGTAAATTATTTTACCTGGAAAAACCTGCATATCAGGGATTTTAAAAATAGTGATGGAAATTTCATGAACATATTTAAAGGCCACTATGCAAGAATTGTACCTTAATATAACAGCTTCAAAGTCATTTCGGTGGTAAACAAACTCATAGTAGGGTGAATCATCCTGGTAGTAAAGCTTGAAGGGGGGGGGGGGGGGGGGGGGGGCGCCGCTGTAAAAACCAGCAATGCAAGTTTGAGAGGAGCGCCCCCGACAAATCTCGCGAGAATCACGACATGCTTGACGGCAACGACGTCACACACATCAACAACAACATATGAAGCACGAAGACACTTGATACTAACTTGACGATGGAAAAAGCAAAGAAAACGCGGTCGGAAGAGACTTGGAAAAGGAAAAGAGAATCTGACCGCGTGAGGAACCGGAAAAGAGTCCCACTCGGTCGGGCTTTCACTAGTTGGCGCGAGCTAAAAAGCAGCACTGGATGCAACAGTGATGCTGACCTGGCTATCTTGTTGATGGACTAAGTAAATCTCTTATTTCTAAACTTGTTTGCGTTCTATGTTGTATGTTGTTGCGCTTGCTTGTAGTATGTCATTTTTTTACGATGCTGTTCATTCATCCATTGTTGATAATTAGACCAGTCCAATAATTTCCACATATGTCTAGCTAGCTATTTATGAAAGTACAAGTATTCCACAGGGACTATAGGGGTCGCTGTTTGACAAAAACACAATTTCTACATAGTGTGCCTTTAATCATAAGAGATTATGTATACCATATACTGTACATCCTATATGTCTCTATAGCTTCGTTAAAGAGTACCTATTATTCCCTTTTACGAAGTCTTGATTTTGTTTTTGGGGTGTACTAGAATATGTTTTCATGCTTGATTGTTCAAAAACACATTATTGTTCACATATTTTACATTTTTACAGCACCTCTATCCTCAGTCTGGTTGAACCAGTCATTTTCGATGAAGCCCCTCCTTCCGAAATAGGAAATGTGCTGTGATTGGTTAGCTGGCCCAGTGTGTTGTGATTGGCACAGCTTAGTAGCCTGACGTCGTCATACTCAGATTCTAGTCAGAATGTGAATACTGCTCCATTTGGCTGTAATTATGGGGCGTATTTCAATCGAACCAGGAAGAAAAAAATGCCTCTGCACTCATTGGATAGACCGAATCCCGTAGGAAGGACGGCAAAAACATCTTTCTGATCGACAAATGCCTTGATCGCAGTCCTCTGTTCCTCTTTTAAAATGAATGCGCTGTCTACATCTTCTGTAACAGACGCGATGGCTGAATCTGCACATCTCAATTCTCCAGCGGCAGCCATCTTTGTCGTAAACGAATTCAACCCAAGCGCTCTTTGGTGACGAATTTGATTGGTCCGAACAGCTTTGGTTCGGGCATACTTGCTTCTCAACGGATCAAGTCCAGACCGAACTTCCCATCCTCAAATGTTGTGGGCGGGGCTAAGTTCGGCTGGCATCCAGGCTAACAGCTTAGCTTATAGTGTTTGGGAAATGTCCCGCGCCCCCCATAACTGTGAGTTCTTCTTTCAAACCAATTCAAGCCCGATTCAAACCCTGACAAGGTTTGAACAAGATGACCATGTCGAACAGATTTCATGCACAGACTTTGCAAGCACGTATTTCACAGGACGTTTCAGAGTGGTATGTTTTAAAAAATATATACTTTATGTAATGTAAAAAAAAATTTCTTATAATTTAACCCTTAAACAAGTAAGAGTGGAAATGATTAGCAAAAAAAATCATTTCATGTCACTTTGTTTTTATATCATCTAGACTCAGGTAAAAATTCAAAGAAATGTTTTGAAATATTTTATGTTTTGAATTTGAATTTGAATTTTATGAGTTGTATCTCCCAGGATAAGTTGCCAAGGTCACTGATATTTTTTGTGTTTTATGTGATGCAAAAATATGTAATATGCAAAATATGCTGCATGTATGACATGTCTAAGTGTACTAAAATTGAGGCATTTAAATTTCTTGTGTTTTTGCACTGCTGAACTGTCTCATCTGCAACCTTAGGGCTGGTCAACCCTGGCTTTATGGCCTCTGTCCTGCAGAGTTTAACGTAGACTCACTGTATTCCGGACATCACGGTATTCCGGACACTTGACCTTTTCTCGCAAATTCTTTAAATAAACAGTTTCAGGTCACGGCATATATATCCGTGTCATCTTTGCCTCCTCCTCTTTCGATTCCGACCAACCCTATGTTTCCAGAGCCAGTCGTTTCAAAGAAATCAACATGAGTTTCTAACTTACACCAATTACTGTTCAGAAAATGGCGGGGGGGAGGCTTTCCGGAAGGACAAAAGGAAGAGGGGAGAATACCTCCGTAGAAAACGGCTCTTAAAACATGATCACCCACCAGAAAAAAAAAAGAAAAAAAACATTCCTATGGCCTATTAAAATAACTATGAGTTACAATTTGCAAATATTTGTACTTTTTTAAGGTATTTAAAAATTGAAATATTTAAAATTCTTAAATATAACGTTAACGTTAGAATATAATGCTCACATGAGCAATTGTCGAGTAAAAGAGTGTATAGACGCTTATACAACAAAGTTATGAAGATTAATATGATTATTTTACCAACTTATAGTTGTTAAAATGTATGTGTTTTATATTAGAAATGACTCCTTCTTAACTGTCCGAAACACAGTGAGTAGAAATTTTCAGCCGTCCGGAACACCGTGAGTCCTCACGGTAATCCGGACACTGCGTCTCCCAGCAGTTTTTTCAAATTTCTCCAAAATGATTAGTCCAAAATGTGTCAATAAAACTTTGGAACGTGTGGAAGGCATGTCCCCAGAGACAGACGAGCCAATCAGGTTTATCTTTCCGCGGATTGATATCTTACGGGACGTTTTACTGTGCAAAGTGTCCGGAATACAGTGAGTCTACGTTACCAACCAATCCTAATCAAACAAGCTAAACTCTGCTGGATGGTAGCTCTCCAGGAACAGGGTTGGACACCCCTGTTCTACCCTGCAATAAAATATCCAGTTGAAAATGCAAAGATGTAGCCAACTAAATATAATAATAACAGTTTAACATGTGAATATTATTAACATTTGTGCAGTTTTTAAACTCTAAATACATATTGTCAATATTGTGGATGAACCTTTTTTCTTACCCTTGAATCTGGAAATGTATCTCGGGGGATTCAAAATGTGCTAAATAACAGCATGAACTGCATGACCTAATATTCTTTTTCAGCATCTTAAGACAATGTTCACATTGTTCACATTGCTTGTTTTACTGAAGCAAAGCAAGATTAATATACAACTACTTTCCACAAAGTCAGAATGTACAGCAACACGGACAAATGTGTGGGTTTTAGGTCAGGCTGACAAAAGGAGCACAGAATATTTGAACCAAATCATGTGACCCACATACTCAAAACAGACTCAGCTATGGTAATAATAACAGTAATAGGTGAAAAAATCTTTCTCATGCTTCCTACAAGAGACTAAAAAGTATGTATCTTGTGGTGCACATTACCTGTTTTAGATTGGGCTGGTTTTGATAGATTTATAAATATAGTTCAAAGATGTAAACTGTGTTATGATTTACTGCTGCCAATACTGGTATTCCATGTGATTTTTCTCTTCTTCCATAGAACAAAGGATATAGCAGAATGCCCTTGATGCTGTTGCTTTTAAATCTTGTTTGTATTTGTGTACATTCAATATAGATGCGTCAAGACACGTGTGATGTTATTGATGTTAAACCTGGCACCATTGTTGAGGAGTAATTAAATAAATCGGTAACACTTTACAATAAGGTTCATTAGTTAACATTAGTTAACTACCTTAGTTAACTTGAACTAAGAATGAACAATACTTCTTCAGCATTTATTAATCTTAGTTCATGTTAATTTCTACATTTACTAAGACATTATAAAGATTGTATTTGTTAACATTTGTTAATGCACTGTCAACTAACATGAACAAACAATGAACAGCTGTATTTTTTATTAACTAACATTAACAAAGATTAATAAATACTTTAACAAATGTATTGCTCATTGTTAGTTCATGTTAATTAATACATTAACTGATGTTAACTAATGAACCTTATTGTAAAGTGTTACCAATAATTCTAACAGCACTTCTAATTTACATACATTTTTAGTAGCATTTTAAAGCTCCATTCCGTAACCTATTTTTTGGGTTAAAAATTATCCAAAATAAATTTTTGAGCAGGTACTGTCCATAAACAGCCAGTGTTCAAAATTATCTGCTTGCCTTAGCGCGATTCAAAACGGTAAGCTTGTAATAATGTTTTTAATTCCAGTGGTACTGGTGGATTTCCGCGGGAGATTCGAGCATGTCTTTGCGTCATTACGTCACATCTGTATAATTGCACTTGATATAATTAAACTTATCAATTTGATGGCGGATCCAGAAAGGTTCTAACGACAATCACCAGTGACAACAGATTCACCCGCAGTAAAATGCAAAAGACTTCGTTCGGACTTCGGAGTGGCTACAGAAAAAAAGAGACTTCAACCGGACCCATGCGGAAACAATTATACATATCTGAAGGGCATTAAATGTAGTCACACAATGCTGACGTTGTTAACATTAAAGCTGCTGTAGGTAACTTTTGAAAAATATGTATTTGCTAAAACTGTCATTATGTCCTGACAGTAGAATATGAGACAGATAATCTGTGAAAAAATCAAGCTCCTCTGGCTCCTCCTAGTGGTCCTATTGCCATTTGCAAGTAATACACGCTCCCGGTCAGAAACAACCAATCAGAGCCAGGAGGAATTTCTTAGCAGTGTCAATCACGCTCGTGTACGCGCTGATCACACCCCTCTCTTGCACAGCGCGAGCGCGAGCCGTCGTTCAAACTCAAGATTGCCGGCGTGCTGCAGCTGTGCTTATGATGGAGAAACAACCTAAACTGCCAATTCTCGAGTGACACCTGCTCATAAAACAAAGAGGTAAAAGGAAAAAGACTGATGACGATAAACAAGCGAAAAAGAAAGAATTACACAGAGCCCATTGACTCGGTGTCAAAACTCTAGCCGCATAACATGTAGATAAAATGTCACGCACTCTGCTAAGCAACAATTGAAACCTGCTAATTCACTGGCTTGTCATGTTGCTGAAATAATGTACTAGCACACCTTATCTAGCATTATATATCGCTAGAATAATTACTTACATACTGTAACGTTAGTTACCATTATATTAACGTTATCTTACTTGCTATTTATAACTTATAGAAAGAGTGCAACGTTATAAAGTTACATGTAGGCTATTGCAAAATACATAATGATTTGAGGACCAAGTTTGTAGTCAAAGTATGGGCAGGCCATAGTAAAGCATATTATTGACGTTTAGTCCCTATTAGTGAATGTGCCATATAACTTTTTATCCGCTGTTATCGGTGGCCCTGTTTACTAGCCTGCGCGTTCACGACAGGCTCCGCTGTGGAGGACGAGCTGTGGAGGGAGGGCTGTAGCGCAGCAGAGAGCAAGGGGGTGGGAGTTGTGCTTGTTCAAATTTTCAGGCTAAGTCAACGTTTTCTCAAAACTCCCTACTGCAGCTTTAACAGTTTGAGAACAAAGTATAATTTGCACGGTTTGATGTGATATGATAAGCGATCGTTAGATTCAATCAGCGCAATTTACTGCAATGCTTTTTTCCCCTTAGTTGGTCAGAACAAAAGTGGATGTTACTTACTTGTTCAGATGACATTTTCCGGTGAAAATTATTGTGTTGGTCATACTTCCAAAAATAATAATCTGTGATTCTGAATGCCAATATCCACACCGGTGCGGCGACTGACAGCCACACACTCTCCTCAAACATTGGATTCATCCGCGCTGTGCCGTGCCGAGGTACAACTCATGTAAAGTTGATAATTCCGCGAATAACTGCAATTGCAGATTTCGAACAGAGATGGCGACAAAGAGGAAAAACTACGGACTGTAGCTTTAAGTTGTTTTTGTTTTTTTAATTGGGAAAAAGTAACTTTTCAAGAAACACTTTGTTCTCCCTTAAAGGTGCTCTAAGCGATGTCACGCGTTTTTTAGGCCAAAACTTTTTTTGTCACATACAGCAAACATCTCCTCTCTATCCGCTGGCTGCCTGTCCCCTGAACACACTGTAAAGAGACGCGATCTCTGTAGACAGCCCAGGCTCCACAAACAGCAACAAAAACAAACTGCGGCGACCCGCTCCCCGAAACATAACAAACTGTTCCAGCCAATGACCGACAAGAAGGGTTTGGGGGTGTGGTTTGGGGGGTTAGTGTGCGGATGAGGAGGAGGGAGGGTCTAGCTAGCCTCCGCTTTGTTCGAACGTCAACAAGAAGTGACGTCACCCAGGATCGCTTAGAGAACCTTTAAGCAGTAGTTAGTTTTAAGCAGTAAACTTAGTTTACATGTTTGTCTGCCAAGAAAATGCTCTAGTGTAGTATATTAGTAATGATACATTCAAAAATATTAAGTAGTTGTTGTCAACTACTGTACTTTTTTAGCCTGGTTAAAACCGGACCATTCTCAGTTGTAACTGAGTTATGGTCTGGCAAAGTTTCATAGACAAATCATTTCCAAAGGGGCGTCACCAACGGATGTAGCTCAAATGCCTCTGGGCGCAATTGGATAGACCTAAAACCAATCAGAGCGATGAAGGAGATGACGTATGCAGAGCGACGTTCGTCTGTTATAGAACAACCCTCTGGAAAAACTTAGTTTGAATAAACGAGCAGACACTGATTAGCTACTTGCTCTACTTTTATTTAAAATTAACAGCAAGACAACTAGAAGTGAATGTGTTTTCCATTAAATAAATCACACACAGTAAACAAAACCTTAACAAAAAAACTTTGCAATGAACTTTGCAATTTAGACGCACAAACTGGGTGCCGGTGCGGTGAGACGGAAGTAGCCTACATGCTCGGGCAGATTCGGCTTGAAGTCGTTCATCCTCGGACGCGGCGCCGCGCGCACTGTTACAAAAAAAGCCATGCACACAGCCAAGCGAAATGGGGTCTTGCCGGTCTTGCGCACTTTACTCTGTGTCAGCGCGCGCTCTGATCGGTAAAGGGGCAGAGATTTCACAACTCTGTTTATTAAGGAGATCTCCAAGATTTATCTCCGAATCATCTCCAGCAGTAGCAGCCTCCGAAGCACCACTAACTCCGCCTCCGTTTCCCTCGTAAGCTGATATTAGTATTTAAACATTCTAAAAAATGTTTGTGAAAAAAATATTTTAATAACATGGTTTTTCCGGTTATAGAGTTCTAATGACGGTGTCCAACTATAACGTCACACCCCTAGTTCCGTCACGGTGCTGTCGTCATCGTGTAAAGCCCGCCCCAACGTTTCTGATTGGTGCCGCGATTTCGACGGATTAGAAATGGGCTTGAATGAGCTCTTTGCCAGACTAACTTGCAGAGCAAATCTAAATTTGCCGGAAGTTGTCTGGGTTTTCCCAGGCTAGTACTTTTTGAAAATATCTCAAATTTGATTTAAATTACTTTAAATTTATAGTAGCATGCAAAATAGCATCTTGGTCATATCTGAATATATTTAAACCAGATATATCATAGAAGGCGAGATTTTAAGCAAATAACACTATGAAGCTTTATGGTGCTTTTCTGTACATTTGTGTAGCTTCTACAGAGCGTCTCAATTCTTGGCATTCTTTAAAGCAACTCCTTTTATGTTACACAGAAGAAAGACATTTTAATTTTTTTAGGTAGAAAACAAAAATGTAATTGTTGATCCGTATTAGCTGGAAGTGGTTATAACACACACTGTTGCCCAGGTTTTCAGAGTGGAAAATGTGGCGTGGCCTGCATGTGTCCGCAGGGATCGAGACCATGTGTCGGGTCCTTTTTATGTTTTTGTTCTGTTTCTTTTTTTCCAAGCCAATTGTGAATGTCTATCCCAGTTACAGTTTGAGTGTGAGTCTGTGGATGTTTTAGAAGAGTTGAAAACACTCTGTGTATTTGACACGATCACTGCACTGATAAGGTCCCTGAAGCTTTATGGCCACGGAAGTGCCGTGTTACATACAGACTAAGGCCAGACTCTACTTCCAATCTGCCTCTGAGTTTGTGGTCAGAAATGTACTGAAATGAGTTGCTTTAACATGGGACTAATGGGTATCTCTGTCTGTCTCTCTCTCACTATTTCTTTTAATGTCCTGCAGTAGTGTAATGGAGGTCAGTGTGCGCTGTAGAATATCACCCCTGGCTCCCGATTAGTCCACTGACCTACAAAAACCCCAATAAAGCCTAGTAAAGCCATTGCCTCAAATCCCAACATACTGATTGGCTGAAAACATCTCCAATAAAACTAATGTAGATTTAAGTTTGCAGCTTGGAGAAGCCTCCTTTCTCTCCCATCTGCTATTCTAATCCCCAACTAGCTGACTCACTTGATTTCCATGAGAAACGACGGGCTATCTTTGAACCAAATTCATTGAGAATTTTGAAAAATTCAGAGTTCCTCTGAAAAAGAAAACACTGGTCCCCAAAAGGTTGGTACTTTTTAATCCCTGTCTTATCCACTGTTGAGGGAACAGGTGACAGGACCCTCAAGCATATTAATATTAATTAGCAAACTAAGTGTTGAAATGTTGTGAAACCTGCTAACTTTGGCCATCTTGATGATACAATAAAGCTGATAAAATACTTGTGTAGGCCAACACCTGCCAAACTTTCTCACACTTTTTGTGCTAGGAGCAAATCTGTGGAATTTGTTTATTTAGAGTTAAATTATGTTCAAATTAGCCAATCTATTGAATTAACACGCATACACAGGAGATTCAGTCTGACATCATTTATGAATTATGACTTGTCAAGTAGCCAGCACGAGTCAATAAAGAAGACTATGCAGATACTTAATATGTATTGCTCTGCAAGTAAGAACATTTTTTATTTTACTACCAAAATGTGTCATACACAGCTACTGAATAATTAGCCTACTGATAATTCAAGTAACACAAGTTATTTTGTTTTCCCATTTATTGACTGAGAAATTGGAAGGAAGGTCCGGAGACATTGTGTACGCTGTGTAAACATGATGGTCATTGTAGTTCTTGACTAAATGTGAGCATTTACTCATCTCACTTGCACAAAAACATTCAGTGTTACCCATAGACTGTAAAAAAAATATAGACGTGACGTCACCCGTAGGTTTCTGAAGAGCATTTTTTGAAGCCTAAAGTCACCGCGCGTCACTCCCAGATAACAGAAAATGGGCAAAGATGCGAGACGTGGGTGGAGCTCAGGTGACTGGTTGCTGAAACCACGTCCGCCTAGCCTAGCTCAACATGATCGAGTTTGCTCAGGCTGAACCCCAATTCATACTTCTGCGTCCAACTCACACCGTAGCTATGCCGTAGGTGGTGTGTAGCGCACGTACCCTTCGGCGTACTCTGACGTGCACCTTTCCAAAAATGTAACAATGCGTCAATTCTATGCGGACGCAATCGCTGTGATTGGTCTGTTAGAACCCCTCCCTCGGGTTTCAAACAACGCAGAGATGGCAAGTTCAGCAGCTGGAATTAGCTGAGGTGAGGTGACGTGACGCTAACAGACAGCAGACAAACGGCTTGTAGTGACAGCAGCGGCAATCCACTGTCACTCAGGTGGCCACGCCCTTAATTATGCAGAAATTTAAGACTGAATATAATTTAAAAGGATGAGTTATAAAAAAAATTCACCCCCCTCACAGTTGTCATGAAGGGCAAACTTAGCTATATAGACAAATACCAATTTTGTTCCAAGCTGTAAATATATTTTTTTCTGCTGTAAAGTTTTAACATATATATGGAATTGACTCCCTTTTGGAGCCTGTCTCTAATGGCCAGTTGATGAATTGCAGTTTAAAGGATTAGTTCACTTTAAAAAAAACTTTTGCTGATAATTTACTCACCCCCATGTCATCCAAGATGTCCATGTCTTTCTTTCTTCAGTCGAAAAGAAATTAAGGTTTTTGATGAAAACATTCCAGGATTTTTCTCCATATAATGCACTTTGTTGCACAAAGTGCAAAAAGTAATGCACAAGTAACCTAGCTCCTTACTTTCCATAAAAAGTTTTTATGGAGTGACGCAGTATTGTAACGCATTACTTTTAAAAGTAACTTTCCCCAACACTGATAACCTTATACTTTGATACTAGAGGCTGAAGTGAATCAGAGCAGACATAATTTAGTCAGGCCTTTATGCAGCATTACATCTTTACAAACAAACACAAGAGCAGCCTTAACTCAGCTGTGTAAAGTCTACTTAAGTCTACTTAAGTAACTTAAGTCTACTAAATCTGTTTGATATGTAGAATTTTGCTAGCCGTTTGAACTCTGAAAATCTGAGTAGATTTTTGAGGAAATCTGTGGTTGCACATTCCATGCATGGGTGCTCTTGTATGCATTAACTGTACTGTACTGTACTGCTGCCACATTCATTTATTATACTGTACAGTGTAAAACTTTGGTTCGCTTGTTTTAGTTTGAATTTAGTAAATGCACGAAACAGAGAGAGAGAGAGGGGAGCGAGAGAATGTCTTGACTTTCAAGCCATTATCACACCACACTAAGCACAGACAAACACTTTGCCTTGCACGCACACGCATGAATGCGTAATCACAAACTCCTCAACTCTACATGCGTCCTCACTTAATTGGAAATGTCGGATCAATGCTTTCTGATTACCAGGCTTCACAAGATAGTTTGTTTCTGGCTTACGGCAGTGGTTTTTCATCCCGCACTGTTTTCTTCTTTAGAGACTTACCTCTCTCGCTCTCTCTCTCCTTCCCTCAGCTTACTTGCAGCCCCAGCTGTAGCCAGAGCTATACTCACCCATCTGTAATCAGCTTTTAATTCATTAAGAGGACAGAGCTTTGAATTCATCAGCTCTCCGCCTTGTGTTTCACCCACTGGCTAAAGTGGGCGAAGGATGATATGTGCGCAGAATCATCGACTCCATCAATTCCTTTGATATTTGCAAACAGAACTCAGTACAAGACATCCTTCTGATTTCGGAAGCGAAGGGAGAAATCACATGAGCGAGCCGGCCTCGCTGCAGATAAAGTATTTTTTCTAAGAGTCATTTTTACGTCTGGTTAAACACAGTTAGGCAGCTGCCAAACCACGGGTTTGCTCAAATGGATCAATAAAGGAATTTTGTCCTAGTTCCATTGCCATGGCATAGAGCTCTGAGCAAGAGATGGAAGAGCTCTCTGGCTTCTAATTAAACATTATTCTTTTATATAGTATCTCTTATTTTATATGTTGAAGAAATTCAGAGTGTGGTTAGTCATTTCTTTTAAATTAGAATTTAAGGAAAGTTTACAGATATACAGCAGTGGTGCTCATTTTTGGTATTGATTTGTGTGAGGAACAGACCAGAATTTAAGTTATTGTTTACTGCCAATCTTGCCCTCCGCCATTTCAATCTGCCATGTTATCCCTGTAAAAATGAATTAACAGTCAATTTTTTTTTTTTTTGAATGGAACCGTTTATAAAAAAAAAAAAAAAAATCATATTTGATACATCAGGCTTTTGTGGCTCATATAGTATGATTCTCCAGAGGGAAAACACCTCAGTTTTATTCAGAAGCATACACTGTGCAAATTTGAAAATGCAATTTGGTGCAATTGCTGATATGTATATGGCCAAAAAAAAGGAAATCATGAGATTGAGATTCTATAAAAGTATAGCAGATTACTTACATAAAATGCATATAAATATCAGTTTTCACTCTAAATCTCCCCAATAATATGTCCTAGTAAGATGATATTTAAATTCTTAGTTTTATTTTACTCTGTAGTTTTTATTATGGGACCAAAAAATATAATGCAATGCAATACCATGATGATTTAGAGATGTGTAAATAAACATTCCTAAAATGCCTGATCATATTTGATACTCACATTTTCACATGACTTTAATCAAGTAAATCTTAGTTGCTTCAATCCAGTAAGTGTTTATATTGAAATATTACTAACATTCTAATGCTTTTTTTTTATTTTATTTTATCATTCAAGATTTCACATAAAAAAAAAAGAAAGTGTACACGGCCTAAAGGTGAACATTTTTAGAATGATACCGAAAGCCCGTTTACTTGCTAAACTAGTATAAACTATGAATCTGATGACAGAAGGCATGGAATAGATTGTGTACAACAAATTTAAGTCAAATACGATACAGCAGACTTTATAGAGTTAATGATACATGCTAGAACGTCTTTGTTTACATAAGCATTGCAACACCATAGGAGCAGGAGAAACCTTGCCCACTTTTCATTGGTTCTCATGTTTATCGTCAATGCGTCAGATTTAAATGTGTAAAAATGTACAAGATTTGAGAACTAGGGCAGTCTCCCACACCACCTTACAGCATTTCTACAATACTCATCCCACACTTTGAGAACCACTGTAATACAGCAATTGTCTTTAGTAGAATAATTCTTAACTGTGAACTACCTTCCGAGCTATTCCATCATAGTCTATTAATAGTGATGCAAAAACAATTCCAGAGGGAACTCCTAAAGTCTAGCGCAAGCTTGAGAGCTTTGTCATCTCTCCCCACAATCCCATTATATATCAGGTCCTTAAAGCAATTTGAGGCTGAGCTCCATGCATGCCTTCCAGCCAGGAGCTTTAGGGACTGAGATATTAACTCTGAAATGGAGGTTTAAGAAGGAAAAAGGTGTCCACTTGGGAGTGGATACTGAGGATAAATTTCTCGAGTGCTTTTCTCCCTCTTTTTTGTGCCTCTCCTTTCCATTCCACCTCCACATCATGGTTTAATATTCCGACTGCCTCTCCCACTGTCACTCAATATTTTCAAAACAAGGACTTTCAGAACACAGCCCAAATGAAATGCAATTTAGGACACCAAGCCCAAGTGTTTGCCTACCTCTGAATGCAAACACTTGCAGTAGGGGCGACCAGTGCATCCCTCTGGATAAAGACTTATTGCAGAAATACAGCTGCCTGATCCACCCGGATTAAATGGTAATATTCAGAAAACTTGACACTTACGCACCACTGACACAGCTCCGCTTCTAATGTTGTAAAAGAGACCGGTGTTATTATTTTATGTTATCCTGTGAAGGATCCGCACTCTTCTCGCAGGAAGTCAGATTTTTCACATTGAAAATCGCAGGTATATACCTCTCATATGTTATGAAATGTTTTTTTCTCCCCAGCATTAAAAGAATCGGCAGATGTCTCGGGTGCCTTCTGATATGAAAAATTCAATTTAAAAGGATGAGAGAGAGAATGGTGCCCGGGCCTATTTTCATTCTCTCACACGAAGAGATATGAGAATGATGTTCTATTGTGAGGGGGGAAATGATGCCAATCGAACTGCAGAGAAATTCCTTCATAATTCAATTCAATTTCCTCCGAATCCCAAATGGCGGCCTACAGTTCCAGAGAGGTGGGGTGGGGGAGAGATGGAGAGATTGTGAGGGAGGCAGAGAGGGAGTTACGGATGCCAGGTGAGAAAAGGGAGGAGAGAAAGGTAAAATATAGAGGGTGTGAAATAACTGTGAGTAGAGAAAGGTTAAAATGTAGATGGTGTGAAGAAAGTAAAGGTGAGATGGGAGATTGTTATAAGGAGTGACGATTGGAGTGTTTGTTTCACATCTTGTCTCACTGATAGACGGGAGGCCGAAGAGTTTGAAAGGTTATGGGTTCACAGCAAGGTTAACAATGACAGCCATTGTGATCTATCAAATAAATTCCAAAGCTGGTCTAGACCAGTGCTTCAAAAACTTTGCAAATCCCTCGCACAGACTCTTTCATCCCACGGGCCCAATATAAAAAAGGTAGACTTATTCATTTTAGAACAATTTAATTAAGACATTGCTACCTTGTATAATTGTATAGCTTTTTTTAGCTGTCAGTTGTTGCCTTTTGACATAAATATCCTTTAAAAATTATTTTCTTTCTAGATTTTTTCTTCGAAAACATTTCTAGTCCAATAATATCTTGCAGTCTTTTTTTTTTCTTGTCCTGTTTTATCAACAGTATTTTTATATTTAAGTATTTTAATCATCATGTTGTCATTAGCCACTGTTTTTAGAGCCATTTAATTGCCCGTGCTGTCTTGTTTTAGTGGTCAATTCACTAAAGAATTATGTAAATCATAAAGGCGTCATTCTCTTTATAATGTGATCATCATTTGATTAACAACTGCTGCCGTGATCAATAGAAAATGTGCTCAAACGTCTCTTTGTCATAAATTTATGTACCCAACCTGCCTTTCTGTGGGTGGTAATAGCGCTGAGTTTTGTGAATAAGGCTAGAAATAACAAGTTAATTCATGTACTATTTCAGCACATTCGTGTGCAGTGGAGCCAGTATTTGTATCTGTATCTGTAACAATCTCAAAATGATTCGTATCTATTTTCAGATCAAACCGGAAGTTCGTAAAATTACTTGATAAGACCGTTTTACATGCAATTCTGTTCCCTACAGTACGTAGTTATCATTTAACAAATATGCCTACTTTACATTTATGCATTTGGCAGACGCTTTTATCAAAAGCGAGTTGCATTGCATTTTCAAGGTTATTGCGTTGCGTTGTAAGTGCCAACGCTCTACTGTTTGAACTACATGCAAGCTTAAGCTAGTATAACTCATAAAATAATTTGTTATTGTAATTATAACATTTATTTAAATATCCTCTAATTGTCGGAGCCGATAGCCTCGTAGTGCTTCAAAATGTAGTTTGGTTGTGCTTCGGGCGACACGAGTTCTAGTTCCGGCTCGGGGACCTTTCCTGATCACAATGAATAAATTCATATTTAAATATCTTCTAATTAAAACAATAATACTAAATGTTAAATAAAAAGGGGGGAGGGGGGGGGGGTTGGGGAATCATCAGATTCAACTTTTGTTTAGTTTCCAGAGAAACTTTGGGTACAGAGTTATTCACAAATTTAAGAGGTGTCGGACTCTATATAAAACAGCTGATTAGAGAACATGGAAGTTGAAAGAAAATATTCAGTGGTTGAAAATTGCTATAACAAGTTTTACTATGCCATCAAATGCAAATCTGAACAAATTATAAAGAATGCATTAAATGCTTGCCATCTCCGAGAGAGAGTGAGACGATAAATATCATATAGCCTATCATATTTTACAAGGTTTAAAATGTTTAAATAGACATATCAAGTAGCTAGTAGAAAATGCGTATGATTAATCATCTTAGTTGATATTACTCTTGACCGAGAGCTGGTTTCTGAGAGACGCACTGAGATTGCAATGCAGCTATTTGATTTGTGATCATGCTATGCTAATTTCATTCTTTCGTGCATCATATCGTACAAGGTTTAAATAATTTAAATAGACATATGAAATAGTAGAAAATGTGTAAGATTTGTATTTTAAGTATTTTAGATTATATTACTCTTGCCAAGCTTGGCAACACAGCTATTTTATTAGTGCTCATAACATTCAGAGTTTATATTCATTCACTTCACACACTCATTGTATAGCGTAGTGATTTTAGAGATTTATAATATTGTGTTATTTCCTGGCTCACCTGTTATCCAGCAAACACGAGGAGTGACTGTATCTGCCCCAAAAAAAATATAAATATATTATTCGGTGGAATAGTGGCCCCTGGTTTAAAACTTTTGCCTTAGACCATTGAAGTAAAGTACAGTATTGCTGTTTTTATTTGACTTTTTGCAGTTTTCTTTTTGACATTTTTTCAGGCATTAAAAGCAACTATTTGTATAGACTTTTCAATGATGTGTCTGGAAAGGTCTGTTGTGCTGTCTGCTGTGATATATTATGTGGTAGATATTGAAGGTTGTTTTCTCAGCTGCTGTCCTATGGTTAATTTAGAGATCTTTCCTGCCCTTGTGCACCCACACTGAGTAGGAGATGTAGTGTGAACCTCTGTGCTCTCGCTTGGTTAAAGTCGGTGGGTGAACTCTTGCCGCCATGCGTTAGTCAAAGGGGATCTGAGCGAGCGTTCAGGCTGCAGGGCTGCAGGCGTGTGCGAGGATCAATGAGCCGCTGCTTCAGAAGGCATGTAGAGCAGAGGAAAAATGAGCTGCGCAAACAAACATGACAATGAAGGAGTGCACCTCGGAAGAGATGCAGCCAGCATAAAATCACAGAGAGCTGGGTGTGTGTGTGGGGGGGGGGGGGGGGGGGTGTTAGGCACATAAGGATCCGTTCTTATTTTCCATCCGACTCTCACCTCCTTGGCTCTTTCCTCTTCCATCTTTTAGAGTTGTGTTACTTTCCTTTTTTTTGTAGGTGCAATAGCTTGGAGGCAAGAAGTGTGACACGAGGGTCTTCAAAGAGTCCAGACTTATCAAAGAGACACAGGGAGGGAGAAATGTGGAGTTGGGGAGAGGGCACTCTGGAAATGTGTTGGAGAATGAAACAGAATGGAGGGGGTAGTTGCGAAAAAGAGGAAAAAGTCGAGACATGAACCAAGAAAAAGAAGAAGAGTAGGTGATTGAAATGAGAGAAGGCAGGAGAAAGCTATTGTCAGACCTGTTTAGCATTCACTAGTGGCTAATTGCACCAGCAAAGCTCGGTAGATACAAACCCCTCTGTGCGTTAGAGACATGAGAGCTTCTCCCTCGATAGATCTCCCTCCCTGCCTAGAAAGGCGCACTCCTAAAGCAGAATGTTTAAAACTGGTACAGGGTTTGAGGCTGCAGCAGCACTGACACAGTAAAAGCCTGCATTGGCCGTACGCAGAGTACAGGGGATCAAGCTGCCACTTCTAATGACAAATCTCATAGTTCACGCCATTTGGTATGACAGCATGCAGGAGTAATAGGCTGAATGAATCACTGGTAGCAAAAGCTCAGCCTCGCCGCCCTGCCTGCAGCTTAAACCACCCTGTGTATCGGCTATACATTTGTGAAGTATTTCACCTCAAACCACACCTTGGGCATGATGAAAAGACAGATATCAGGTGGCACTCCACTCCATTATCCGCTCAGAGGCACAACACTCAAGCCCCGCAAACGCCATTTTTTCCCCCTGTCTCTGTTCATCGGACTTCATTTTGATGTCATATTTGTGCAGGGATTATATTCTATTTTCAGTCTATATTCAGTTTTGCATGTTTTTATTATTCCATTTTCCCCCATGTCCACGTTCTCTTTATTTTTTTATTTAAATTCCTTCAGGGCCTTGTTGTCTATCTTTTCTACTTTGTCGAGACATTTTTGCGAAAGGTAATTGAACCTTTCTTTGGTTTCAAGTCCAGTTTAGCAGCCAGTCCCAGTAACCCTTTTTTACAATTCTCAATTTCTGTCCTTGAGACAGCAGATTAGCACTCACCCTCTCCAGTTACAGTCTCCAGTCCAAGACCCTCTCCAATCCAATGCTCCCTGCTTAGTTCTTGCGCCTCTTTCTCCAAAGCAAGACTGTATGCCTGCTCCAAACTTCTCTCTCTAATTCAAAAATCCTTTCCAATCCAAGACTCCCTGCCTAGTTCTAGGCTGTCTCTCCAAAGCAAGACTCTCTGCCTGGTCCAAGTCCCTCTCTCCAATCCAGGACCATCTTCACTCCAAGACCCTCTGTCCTGTCCAAAATTCTCTGCCCAGTCCAAGGCACTCTCCAATCCAAGACTCTGCCCACTCCAGGTCCCTCTACAATCTTAAAATTCTCTCTCCAGATCTTCTCCCAATCCACTCTATTATGAGACCCTCTCTCCAAAGTACCAAACTCCAGTTATCCAATTCACAGTCATCAGAATCCATGCAGGTCGATTCTAATCAGGGATCACTTTATTCCAGGCATCAGTGCAAAACTCAAGCCAGCTGGATTGGAGACTGGCCTTCTTACATTGAGAGCCAATGCTCTGTTCCTTTATCTTGGTCCTGCTTTGCTGAGACCCCCACTACAACAAACCCCCTCCCAGATCGGCAGTGCTCCCCCTGGAGGGAGAGAGACTGGACTTGGTGCTAAGACTACATCCCATCTGCAGAACTGCAGAGCTGCAGCTTCCAGTGCTAAGGGGGGATAAAAGTGCTGACTCGCGAGCAATGCCTGTAGGAGCAGTTTAAGCAAGAATCCATATTTAAATAACTAAATCCCTCTCTTAGGTTTAAATAGCAACGTGTCTGAAGTACAATTCCAGTCGCCGAGAATGCCATTATTCCAGGATGGTACCTGGGATGGCAATGATATTAGCAATTAAAATATCATAACCATTATAATGCGCTTTCCCTAATAAAACCGCACTTGAGGATTTTTCTTTTCAAAGTCCCTTACTGTAGATCAAACACTACAATTTGCATACTACATGTGGCCTTGTAATCACTACATCCCTTTACAGTGATCAAGCAGTTCTATTTGCATTTTCTACAAAGCACGATAAGCACATTTTACAAAAGATAAAACAGTGACTAAAACGTGTGCCACCCAAAGAATGGTGTGCATGCAGTCCCTTGCACATCAAAGACTACAAATTAATAAGAAAATTAAAAAAGGAAATACATTAAAAAGTTTCTGCCCCAAGACAAAAAACCCCATGGTTCTCCTTTGTATCTCTTTCTCTCTTCCACACACGCACACACTCGTTGAATGAAATCTTTGACAACAGAGGGACTCATGCTGCGAGTCCATGTCTGAGTTTGCTAAGGAAGTCGATGTAATTACTGTGCAGTGAGAATTTTCGTCTACGCACTTCAGTGCCTCACTAGCCGTAAATACCAGGGCACAAGGGAGCACACGAAGAACAGGCCTACAACTCACATGAGCGTGAGTAAAGAGTGAGCACAAAGTACAAATGTTCTGTGGAAGTGTATGTATGATGAAATGAGGGGATGTGTGTAAGTGAATAGATTTTGGATGGGCAGAATGACCAAGATCTTGTATCACAGTACAAGTATTGTATATCATGGTAACAGTATACAGTATATATCACAATATAGTTAATGTTGCTGGAAATCCAACCCCTAAATGTACAGTACTGTATGTATTATAATATATGCTAAGACATTAATATGTTACATACAACATTAATGTGTGTTTGTGTGTGCATATTATATATATAAATATATATATAGGGTTGGCAATCGTAAGAAATTTACCGGTTCTGGTTATGTTCAGCCTAACGTTTCCTGTACCATTGAAATTTTTAAACAACTAATAAAAAATTGGTGGTAAGGTCTTTTCAATGTGTTGGTTGTTTTAATTTTATCGATTCTGTTTCTTATCGATTCCTAATTTCAAATCCAATAAGGAAAAAAAAAACGTATATATATAATTCATATTTATTTTAAGTCTTATTGCATAATATTTAATTATTGCTGAATATAATGAACTAAAAACTTTTAAAAACTAAAAACTTTTGCCTATGGTTTAAAAATACCATAGCAAAAACAACTAGCCTAACTAATATAAATGTCAAGCATTATTAAAGACAAGTAAACACTCAGTAATTAAAAAAGAACAAATAAAAAATTAGCAATCGATCAATTACAATTGAACAAATATACGATTGAAATAAACAGTGTTTTAAAATGTTCAGGTATTCAGGTTCAGAAACGAATCAAATGTAAAAACCCTGCACTTTATAAATAAAATGTACATTACAAATATAGTTACAAAAGTCAAGAACGAGTGATTTTTCTCTTTCTTTTGTTGTTTGATTAGTGTATTTATAGAGACGGCAGCAGGAGCATTAGGCTGCTGTCACTTTAAGAGCTGCACATACATCCAAAGCGCGCTCACAGAAAAAGTGATTTTAAACCATTCAAGCACGAGACAACTCGCCTCCTGTGCATGAGTCGTCTCGCACTTGAATGGTTTAAAATCACATTAAAATCACTTTTTCTGTGTGCACGTTTCGGATGTGTGCAGAGCACAGAAAAAAGTGTGTGAGACTTTTGCGCTTGAATGGTTTTGCACACACAGGAACCGATAAGTGAATCGAAATGGGCGGTTCTTGAAAATTCAGAACCGGTTCTAAAATGGAACTGGTTCTCGATACCCATCCCCATATTCAACAGTTACAACTGATGCACGCAGCTCAATGCAACACGTCCAAACAAAATTGCTCCCATTATTATTAACAAAGTTGTCTATACTTGAAGTGAACATCAGTGACTGTTTGGAGAGTATGCTGTCGTTTTCTTCTTGGTGTTGGATTTTTTTAATTGTGCTGCGGATATATTGCGCAACCCTATCATGAATGTAAATGAGCAATGCCTTGCATGACTTGCTATGCAAATGTACAGATTAACAATATTTGTATGTGCAATGCACTTCTAAACAATTTGGACATTAGTTTTAGGGAGAAGTCAAGAAAATAATGTGCATACAAATTGATGAATGAGCTTATAAATAAACATGCTGAATTAGAAGGCCTCACAACTTTGGGATGGTAAAGTACGTAGCCTTAATGGCCTCTCTATATGTTTTAAATGGCCGTGTTAATGGGCTTTTTATATGAACTGAAATTGCTCTCTTAATGGCCCTAATTCCTACTCTAAAATGGTTCTGTTTGCCAGTCTGAGTGCGTGTGTTTGTACGTGTGTGTGCAGCCTGGCACTATCGATCCCTCCCTGCAGTTGTCGAGCTTTGAGCTCACACGGAATTGGGAATGGAGGCTTTTCTGCAGGATTCTGTGATTTCCACTGTTTTATGAGCTCTGCGCTTCTGTATTTCAGCATGAGTGTTTGCCCTCATTGGCCTTGTGAAAACCAATGTGGTCACCTAAGCAGTGATATCAAAGGAGAATTATATTGCTTTCCCCCTCTGCCAAGAGATACTAATAATAAGTGATTCCCTCTTTACCATTTCCCCTCAATTTGAACAAAACGTTTCCTCATTAGCCGCCCCTCTGGAAATTACATATTGAAAATGCCCGTCTGCTGAAGTGTGATATTACAAATTTAGTGGTCAATTAGCCTAGTTTTGGGGCCTAAAGTTATAATTAGATTGTTGTGTGACTGAAGGCCCCTCTTTCCTCTCGATTGCAGCTCCCGCATCGCAGAGTGACGTTCTCCACAGCCAATCCCGTGCAAGATCAGCACGACTCCTCTCAGCAAAGTTACTATGACAGTGGCTTGGAGGAGTCCGAGACCCCCAGCAGCAAGAGTTCTTCAGGACCCCGTATCGGCCCCCTCGCCCTGCCTGAGGACCACTACGAACGGACCACCCCTGATGGCAGCATCGGAGAGATGGAGCACCCAGAAACTGGTAGGAGCTTCTCATTTGGCAGGGTAGCACTGGATCCAGTGCAAAGTCTGAGTGTTTTTTTTCGTCAACACTGCTTTGTTTTGGCCGCATCTAGATCTATGCGTTTGGGGTCAGAAGCAGACTCAGCAGGGTCTGTGTCTTGCCCATCAGCAAGCCCTCAATCACAACAGCAAATCATTCTTAATGACCCTCTCACACAAGTGTGCTAATTAAAAACTCCGACTAATGGAGCTTTTGGTCTCCAAATAAATCTGCACTTTGACGTCTGCCCAGACAACAGTGTGCTGATCGTAAACAGCTTCTTTGCTCAAGCCAAACTGCTCTCGCAGCAGCTGCTGGGGTCATAAAACAATAAGACGGAAAGCGAAACCAAAAAAAGAAAACGCAAGGACTAAGCAGGATAGTCTAACATCAATACCGCTCAGCCATTACTAAATTCCGCAGGAGACGTACTAGACATGCTTTCTGTAATTCATTTATATTGTCGTTCTCATAACCAGAAGCATCCTCTCAGCAGCTGCCATTTTAAATGTTGCCCTCGCAAATTTGTCCCTGTTCAATTTAATCTTCATTACAACAGCAATGCTTCTATAATACCACTTTTTCGCTCCTATCTCCTTCAGATTTGTTCTCTATTAGGGCTGAATTAACATGCTGATATTCCTCTGGATGCCTCTGAGCTTGTGTTAACATTTTAGCTGTGAAATATACCTCAGTCTTCTCACGTCAGTGTTTTAACATGCTCTGTGAAACACAAAGTCCTGTTGATTTCACAATGGGAACCTGCTCCACGTGTAGGGGGTGTCTGCCAGCCCCACAGACATGCATCGGATTCTAGGGGAACCGTTTAGGAAGTGAAATGTCAGCACCGCATGTGACTGGCTCTGTGTTCTGCAGAGAAAATCCTACGGCAAATGAACACATGACCTTCAGTTTGTACATTGCTTTGTGGGTCTCACCTATGTCTGATGTGTTATGGATGATTTTGCATGATGGTGTTTGGCCAATATCTTCAGGAATATGTGAATAAAGTTCCTTTGAAAGGAATATTCCAACCCCAAACAATATCAGAATCAGAATATTAATTATAACAATAAAAAATATTATTTGATTATTCCCTCACTCTCATGTTGTTCAAAACCTGTATTCTGGTATTTTTAAAACTGAGATTCCCTTTCGAGTGGCATCTCGTTCCCCTCTTAGGGAACCGGGTTACATGCGTAAACTGAGAATTTTTTATAGGGCTATCAACATCTGAAAATAACTAAAAGTACCATAAAACTTCTGAAGCCATTCAAGGTTTGTATGATGAACAGAAATGTAAGTCAGTATTCACTTATAATCTTCATCTACACCGTGGGTCTCAAATCAAATATGATGCATTATCAGTCAAGGATGCAAACTCATTAGAGATGCAAAAGATGTGACCCCTAGAGCTTTAAAATGAGGATATAGTGAAAAAATCACCAAAGACTCTATAGACCTTATGTAGCCATGCCCCTTTTCCGCGCTGAGCTCATTGTCTTTTGACTTCCGGTCTGTATTTGCACAGCGATCTTGCGTAGTTATGAATGAACGGCTCGTTTAAAAAATTCCCAAGGTCCATTTGTTAAAGGGGTCATATAATGGTACATGCACTTTTACAAGTTGATTGTACTGAAATGTGTGTTGGCAGTGCCTGTACACAACCATCATAAAATGATAAAAATTCATCCAGTGTTTTTGTTTTAATCTCCTTATATGTTTTCTCCTGCCTCAAATTGAGCCGTTCGATTTTGTGACGTCACACGCTCGGAAGCCCCTCCCACGATTGTTGATTGACAGCATCGTTTCAACACAGACCCGCCCTCACTCGTGAGCGAGCTGTCAATCATAGTCTGCGCGGACCGGCGCGGTCATTGTTGATATGCTGGAGCACTGTCTATGAGCAGAATGGCGTCTAAGCGATTGTGGTGTTCTGTTCTTGGGTGTAATAACGAACACAGCAGTCATTTTAATGTTCATAAATCCGAACCGCTGAAGACGCAGTGGCTGAGTTTGTTTTCGAAGGGAATATTCCCCACAAGCAACGTCAATGCTTTCATGTTTGCGCGAATCATTTCTCAGCAGACTGCTTTATAAACGAGAGTCAGTATGAGCTGGTTTTGCTAAGAAGCTGCTCATGAAAAAAGGATCGGTACCAGCTATTCGTGTTCCTGCTGAACCTCTAGAACAACTGAAGTGAGTGTAACGTTTTATTAAACTTTATATTAATCTTTGCAAATCGCTAGCTGCACGCTTCACAATGAATGCGTCTAAGGTTTACACTTAGGGTACATTACGGCATGTTTTCTATGTATGATGTTCTCAATATAATTCATAATCCCACGTTTATACTGAACAACGCGTTATGGTTATTGTGTTATTGTGTTACAAATGGTGTACACACAGAACAGAGAGGCGGGGTGAGCATTTAAAGTCATATGCACTGAAACGGCGTGCTGAAAACAGAGCTGTTTTTGACCAAGTAAAATAAGTGTTTTCTTACAATACTAATGAGAATTTTCAATTAAAGTATATTACAAACTGTTAATTTAGACCCTAAAGAATCATATTAGCTTGTACAAAAATGGCATTATATGACCCCTTTAAGACATATGCTTTACAATGCTTATCATAAACATTACAATGCTCATGATAACTTTCGTTAACTCTACAATAAGTAAATCAACTTCACTAGCTAATTACTCCTGGACAGCGATGCCATAGAAATATACAGAGCGACCGCAAAAACGGAAGTTCAAAGACCATATTCTAAAGATGGCGGCGCCCTCGTTTCTCTGGTGCATAAGGTCTATAGGTTTTGTTGTTGTTGTTGTTTAAACAATCTCAATTTCTCAGGCCACTTTTCTAATGGAACCCATAGAATATGATTATACAACAACAATAATAAAGATAAATATTAATATTGTTATTTTTATATTATTATTACTAATATATTATAAAAATTAAAGAAAAAAGCATATATATATATATATATATATATATATTATTATTATTATTATTATTACCATAATAATTAGGGATCCACTGAAATTTCGGCCAGGGAAAATGATCGGTCAAAATGGTATTTCCTGTTTTTGCCTATATAGCCTATATAGCCTATAGCCTATATATATATATATATATATATATATATGGGTGATTCTTCAATTGGGGGCTATTTTGCCATCTTACATTTTGATGAATGAAATCTGGTTGAATTTTGTTGGAATTATGTCAAGGCAATGTTTACATGCTTTGATGTAAAGATATAATAATGGCCACGACTGAGCTTAAATATAATTTGAGTATTTTATATCTATTTGCCAACTGGCACTGAAAAACGTCATTCCCATCACAACATCAAAAAGTCTCATAATGCAAAGAATGTATCAAGGAGATCATTTAAACTCATTCATCTTGCAAACATTGTTAACCTTCAACAATACATATAAAAAACGTCTCAGGTTACGTATGTAACCCTGGTTCCCTGAGAGGGAACGAGACGCTGCGTTTGAGACGCGGTGGGAACGCTCTGCGTGATTGCGTCATGAAGCACGTGTAAAATCAGTCCAATGGAAGCCCGATACGTCATAGGTGACGTCATAGACCAGGAAACTATAAAGCACCCTTGAAAACAGACCGCGACAGCTTCTGAAAAGTCTGAAGTAAGTCGATCAGGGTATGCAGGAAGTATGGCAGGCAAACGCAGCGTCTCGTTCCCTCTCAGGGAACCAGGGTTACATACGTAACCTGAGACGTTCCCTTTCAAGGGAACTTCGAGCTGCGTTTGAGACGCGGTGGGAACCCCATACCCACTACGCCATAGTGACAAATGCCCGTTCTGTGTGAAGTCCTTGGCGCACACTAAGAAGCAAGCAACCTCGCCCCAGGAGTGGAGAGGTCAAGGTCATAAAACCTGACAAATGTATGCGGAGAGGACCATCCTGCCGCATTACAAATGTCAAGAAGGGAAACACCCGAAATTAAGGCCGTAGAGGCCGCCATACTCCTTGTAGAATGGGCCCGTACAGCCATAGGTGAAGGCTGACCGGCCGCTTCATAAGCCAATGATATAGCCTCGACTATCCACTTGCTCATAACCTGTTTCGATGCAGGGCACCCTCTTCTGAGTGACCCAAAACATACAAATAATTGCTCTGACTTACGCCACAGGGCAGCTCTGTGAACGTAGGCATCCAATGCCCGAACTGGACATAACAGGTTCAGTTGTTCCTGATCTGGGGTATTAAAAGGTGGAGGATAAAAGGCCTGCAACACTATTGGGCCCCCAACATTAACTGGGACCTTAGGCATATAACCCGGTCTAGGGTATAGAAATGCTTTCACCATACCAGGTGCAAATTCCAGGCATGAAGGAGCAACCGACAGGGCATGCAAATCTCCAATTCTCTTGATAGACGAAATAGCAAGGAGAAACAAAGCTTTCAAAGTGAGGAATTTTTCTGAAACCTCTTCAATAGGCTCGAAGGGAGCCAGAGCCAGACCCTCAAGTACAATGGCTAAATCCCAAGCCGGTGCTCTAGAGTGCAGTGCAGGTCTCAACCTCAATGTACCACGGAGAAAACGAATAATCAGAGGATCTCTCCCAATAGAAGTACCCCCCAGAGGGGTATGATAGGCCGATATAGCCGCCACATAAACTTTTAAAGTGGAAGGAGATAACCCAGCAGAGAAACGGTCTTGCAGAAAATCGAGAACTGGACCAACAGGGCAGTTAACAGGATCTAACTGACGCTCACCACACCAGGTGGAGAATAATTTCCATTTCAGCGCATACAATCTTCTCGTGGAAGGGGCTCTGGAATGGAGAATGGTCTCAACGACCTCAGTCGAGAGACCGGATTCTATGAGCCTGGCCCCCTCAGAGGCCAGGCCCACAGTTTCCACAACTCCGGCCGAGGGTGAAAAATCGTGCCCTCTACCTGGGACAACAGGTCCCTCCTGATTGGAATCTCCATGGGAGAGCCGCTCAGAAGAGACACCAAGTCCGAGAACCAAACTCGAGTCGGCCAGTAAGGGGCTACTAGTAGCAGACGGGCCCCTTCCCGGCGAACCCTCTCCAGAACCCCCGGGAGCAATGATATCGGGGGAAACGCATACAGGTGTAGCCTCGGCCAAACCTGCACCATCGCATCCAGTCCGAGAGGAGCTGGGTGTGTGAGAGAGAACCACATGGGACAATGAGTTGTATCTGAGGATGCGAAAAGGTCTATCTGAGCACGACCAAATTTCTTCCACAGGAGCTCCACCACCTCGGGGTGAAGTCTCCACTCCCCGGGCCTCAGCCCCTGCCTCGACAGTATATCTGCTCCCACATTCTGACGCCCCGGAATGTAAACTGCTCTGAGAGATAGCAAATTCTTTTCCTGGGCCCACAGGAGAATCTGATGGGCCTGCTTGCAAAGGTGACGTGACCTCAGACCCCCCTGATGGTTGATATATGAAACCACTGACGTGTTGTCCGTACGGACCAACACATGATGGCCTCTCAGGTCTGGCAGGAAATATTTGAGAGCTCGAAATACCGCCATCATCTCCAAACGATTTATGTGCCATGACAGATGATGGTCCTGCCAAAGACCTTGCCCCGAGCGGCCACTCATGACCGCCCCCCATCCCGTGAGGGAAGCATCCGTCGAAAGCGTGACGCGTCGACAAGAAGCCCCCAGCACTGGGCCCTGGGCGAGGAACCAAGGTTTCTTCCACATGATCAAAGCACGAAGGCATAGCCGCGTGACCTTGATCTTGCGGAACGGATTTCCCCTCGGAGAAAACCCCTTGGTTCTGAGCCACCACTGCAGGGGTCTCATGTACAGCAGGCCAAAAGTAATCACGTTGGACGCTGCTGCCATGAGCCCCAACAGTCTCTGAAACTGTTTCACAGTGAGTGACTGGCCTAGTTTCACATTTTTTACGGCTGAGAGAATCGCAGAGATGCGAGCAGGAGATAAACGAGCCTGCATTGTGGTCGAATCCCAAATTACACCTAAAAAAGTGGTCCTCTGAGTAGGGAGGAGAACACTCTTCTTGGTGTTGAGCCGCAACCCCAACTCCTTTATGTGAGACAGAACGACATCTCGATGCCGAACCGCCAACTGCTCTGACTGAGCTAAAATCAACCAATCGTCGATATAATTTAAAACGCGAATGCCCTGGAGTCTCAAGGGAGCCAGAGCTGCATCCACGCATTTTGTAAAGGTGCGGGGTGATAAACCTAGGCCAAACGGCAGAACCTGATACTGGTATGCTTCGCCCCCGAAAGCGAACCTCAGGAACTTCCTGTGATGAGGATGGATAGATACATGGAAGTAAGCGTCTTTCAGGTCTATTGTGACAAACCAGTCCTCGGACTGAATCTGTGAAACAATTTGCTTGAGTGTGAGCATCCTGAACTTGAGTTTCTGAACTCTGCTGTTTAACTGGCGCAGATCTAGAATAGGACGCAACCCTCCATCCTTTTTCGGAACAATGAAATAACGGCTGTAAAACCCTGACTCTCTGTTGGGAGGAGGCACCCTCTCTATTGCTCCTTTTTTTAGAAGTGTCAGAACTTCCTGCTCCATAACCAGAGCCTGCTGTGAGTCCACCACTGTGGGAAGGACCCCTTGAAATCTGGGCGGACGAGAACCGAACTGAATTCTGTAACCCTTTTCTATTATGTGCAGGACCCATAAAGAAATATTTGGCAGAAGTTTCCACGCTGCCAGAAATTCTGATAAGGGAACCAGCCTCTCGAGACTGGCCTCTGGGTTTGATTGAACAATCATTTCGGCGCCCTGAATCGGCGAACCGGCAGGGAACAACCGAACTGACCGTTCTACAACCCTCCTCAGAGGATTGCACGGGGACGCTGACACCTCGGTGCCCTGAAACGGCGAACCGGCAGGGAACAACCGACGTGGCAACGCTGCGACTCTCCTCGGAGAATCGCCCCCCGGAGGGCGCCAAAGAGAAACGGTTCCTCGGAATCGTTCCTCCTTGGAGGGGACCACCCTCAGAAGCCTGGCACACTTGGCGTCAGGACTTCTTCTTAGACCAGGCTCTCTTGGAGATGACATTCCTCAGATCCTGTCTACCCACAACAGGCCTGGACTGCGAACGCCACTCGGGAACCCCAGACTGTGGAGGAGCCCGAGCAGCGACGCTCTGTTTCTGCTGAAATCGGTGTGCGGAGCTCGTAGACGGACGAGGCTGCTCAATTTTCATATTACGTGCAGCCTCGGGGACACTGGACCGGCGAGGAAGAAACCTCTGAAACGCAGCTGCTTGTTTTTTATTTTCTTGGAACCTATCGACAACACAATTTATAGCATCGCCGAACAGACTTGTAGGTGAAAGCGGTGCGTCCAGAAAAACAGATCTATCTTTATCTTTAATTTCAGAGAGATTCAACCATAAATGACGTTCCGTGGCCACCAGGGCTGCCATAGAACGGCCCACAGATTTAGCCGTCTCCTTGGTGGCCCGGAGAGATAGATCAGTTGTGCGACGTAATTCACGAACAGTATCAGCACTAACTTCCTCACATTGATCCATGTCCTTCAGCAGGTCAGCCTGATAAGCTTGTAATATTGACATAGTATGTAAGCAAGCTGCAGCCTGACCTGCTGCCGAATACGCTTTACCCACCAGTAAAGATGTATTTTTTAATGGTCTGGTGGGTAACGTCGGGGCTTTCAGTGATGACGCTGACTCGGGGGAGAGATAGCTCGCGAGCGTCTCTTCCGCACGAGGCATCGTCAAATAACCATAATTATCAATACCTCTAACTTTGCTGTAATTACTAGTTTGAGGATTATGAACTCTGAAAGACGCCGGTTTATTCCAAGATCTGGACACCTCAGTGTGAAGATCAGGAAAAAACGGGAGTTCCCGACGAGGAGGTCGTGATCTAGATGGTAAAAATCGTTCATCTAAAAGACTCTTTCTTGATTCAACATCAATATCATCAGCTGGCCACTCAATATTTAATTTAGTAACAGCACGAGATAAAACCTCCATAAGCTCCTCATCAGCAGGGGTATGAGCTGGCGAAAACTCAAATTCCCCCATATCCACGACATCCAGTTCCTCAGAACTGGATAGCCGCAACAGTGGTGTCTCAGCCTGGGGAGGAGAAACCGCAGAGCGGGCTCCTTCCTGGGCTGGGACACCGGATCCAGTAGGTAAGGGCTGAGAAAGGGCTGGGCCCGTCTCAAACCCCGCTACTAGATCCATATGTGAACCCCAAGATGAACGCCGCCGCAGTGCCTCGGCAGCTGCGGGACCCGCACCTCGGGGAACACGAACCGAACCATCCTCATCAAAGAATGCCCGGCGAGAGCGGAGAGTTTTCATGGACAAACTCATGCAATGCTCGCAGTCAGCCCCCTCGAGGACCGACTGGGCATGCTCCACCCCCAAACAAGCAACACACATCTGATGTGTGTCCCCACCCGTAATGAAACGAGGGCAAGGGACAACACAACGTTTGTAATCTTGCTTGCTCGCCATAGTGATATATATATATATATATGCAATGATCGGACAGACAACAATAAATAGACAAGGACAGAGTCACAGAGAGCGCTTACTGAAGACAACAGAAGCTGTCGCGGTCTGTTTTCAAGGGTGCTTTATAGTTTCCTGGTCTATGACGTCACCTATGACGTATCGGGCTTCCATTGGACTGATTTTACACGTGCTTCATGACGCAATCACGCAGAGCGTTCCCACCGCGTCTCAAACGCAGCTCGAAGTTCCCTTGAAAGGGAACAAAATGTTTCCATTCTGCGAATTCCATATATTTTCTTGTTCTTACCATCAAAATGTGTTTTCCTGTATTCATCAAAGCACACTTTTGTTTAATTTCTGTAAAATTAATTTTAGATGTTTTTTCTTTGAATAGGTGGATGAGTATTTCATTAGGCTTTTCATGTAGCACCTCAAGATTGAACATAAAACAGATTTAAAGGTATGTTTGCTGTAAATTAAGCAACGTGGTGGTAATGACATACTGTTCTGGTAATGACATAGTGTTTTGGTAATGACAAATGAAAAGTGTACTGATACATAAATCAAATTTAAAGGCTTAAATAATGACTTCTGGTGAGTGTTGTTGAAAGAAATGGACAGATGTAAGGAGATTGACAGGGTTGTGCAACCACAGAAACCGAAAATTCTCGGGACAGCAGCATGTGTCCAAATTGTAATCTTGTTCTATTTCATCAGAAATGATCTTGAAACGGGGCTTGTGTAAAATACCGAACTTGTCCTTTAACTTTCTTACGACCTCTTCTGCAAGGAGTTTCACGATTTTCATTTTCACTGTTCTGACCCTGTTGCACTGGAGATGTTGGGGGGTGTTTGAAGCTACATAGTGTTGTACTTCCTGTCGAATTTTGTCATTGGCTCTTTGATTGTTTTGGTTAACTCTCCATTGTTTGCGTTTCTGTTAGAGATGCACCGATTGATCGGCTGGTGACTGGAATTGGCCGATTTTCGATTGGCCATGATCGGCGATGACATTTTATGCCGGTCAAATACACTCGGGCGCCGCATGATTAATATCGAGCAACATCAGCATCACACGTGCACACGGAACGCACATGTTGGAAACCTCGTGAATTACGGCCGTTTCACACCGCAAACGTGAGCAGCGCGTATTATTTCAAGCGTGCATGTTAATCAATGAGTGCATTCACACCGGGAGCGGGAGCCGCGCGTGAGCAGCGGTGAAGCACGGGTTTCGGTGCAGAGTCTATTTTTGCTGCACTGCTCACGCTCAATTAAAGTGAAAGCACACTTTTGATGGACAAAATAAATATGATTTCACACAAAAGTGCCCAAAATGCACAGAATTTGCACGTCTGGTGTGTTTTAACAAGAACTGGAGTATTTGTCAGAAAAGAAAATGAATTTTCTTTTTGAAATTAACACTTTTTTTGTTGGATATTGGATGTGAAAAGAAGGAAATGGTTCTTCCATAACACTGCACTTTAGATTCACTGCACATTTTTAGAGGAGTAATTTATATAGTCCTATTTTATAGTGATTACTGTTCAAAAATATTCTATGCAAAATGTAAAATGTTCTACTAAAGAAAAGAGAGAAAATAAATATTTGTGTGTGCTGTAAAGTGATTAGAAAAAATGAAATCGTAATCGGCTAAAAATTGGTATCGGCAGGTCAAACTCTGAAAAATCGGAATCGGCCTAGAAAATTGTAATCGGCCCATCTCTAGTTTCTGCCTTTGCTCCCGTTTTGAAAGTTGTGAGATTAGCTTTCCTGTTTCTTTTCTTCTTTTGTATCTTTCCTTTTCTCTGTCAATGTACTGCTGATATTTTACAGGATCTTCCTTCAATTTTTTTCTATAATCTCTAGACCTTTCAGTTGATTTCTTGGGAGCCATTCTGGTTAAAAAATAAGACAAAAAATAGTTTTAGGAAGTAAGGCATCTCACTTAAGTTTCATTGTAAAATCACACTATTATGCTTCTTTAACTTAATTTATAAACACATAATATGATATAGATAGTGACACAGAACATGTCATTACCACCATCACTTGTCATTACCATCACAACAAGTTGTGTGTTGGTAATGACGTGTTGCGGTAATGACATTTTTCATTTTTTTCAGGAAAAAAGATGCTAGGTCATGGTTTTGCTAACATTACTCAACAGCTAGTACAAAAAGACCTTTAAATACACATAAATCATTGTGAATATATATATATATTTATCAAAATATTGCTGCTACAGCATTTATGGTAATGACGCTGAATAAGTCTACTCCATGATCAGAAGGAATTCATGATTAAATTACTTACTTTTTCAGACATCAAATTTCACTGTTCTTTCATGGCTGACATGTGCTCCCCTGCTAGTCTTCATTTCCATGGTTATGGCATAAACAAGTCTTACCCTCAAAAATATCCTTGTTGTAATCATAGACTGTCGCGGTAATGACAGTATTGTTGTGGACAATACTAAATTGTTAAAAATATTCACAAATTGCACAGATATGAACCCAAATTATGCATCAAGTGCCTTTTTAAGTTACTGTTTAAACATATATTGTGATTTTTTAATTAACTGATAACATTTGATCACATTTTCAGAGCAGATAAGTTTTAAAGTCTGGGTTGGGGACAAGGCCTAAGTAGCCAAATATTAGTGATGAAAGCATTTTTAAAAATGGAAATCATACTGATTTTAGTGTATAACATTTTTTGGTGGTGCAATAAATATTATTTGAAATAACTAAACTATTTATTTTATAAAATAGTATTTTTAACATGAATGTATAACCTGGGGACATAAAAGTTCCCGTAATTGAAGAATCACCCATATATATATATATATATATATATATATATATATATATATATATATATATATATATATACATTTATTGATATTTAATCAAATTTTTAAATTTATTTTCACTAATAATTAATAATACTATTGTACTGTAAAATAAAACAAGGAGTATTTAATCATAATAATTATAAGCGACCCAAACTCACAGCGCATGTGGAGATGAAGCGTAAATTAACAAGTTTGACTTAAATTGACTTTTGTAGGGGCTTTGTTTGTCCTGTTGAAGTCTACCGATACTTTTTGTGTGTATTCTGTGGGACAACAGCAAAAGCATAAGGGTGAGTAAGAAAATCACAAAATGTTCATGTTTTTGTGTTTTTTAAACTCCTACTTTAACGTGGCACAAACTTGCATTGTGTTTTGGGGTAGTGTCACGAGAGTGAGAAGGACTGAGGATTGTTGGCATCTTTGATTTGATCCAATTTGATCTGAGAGTGATCGAGTCTGACAGCACCGGCGGGTGGCCACGTACACTGATCAGGCAGGGAGGGGAACTGTTAACCAGAGGTAGACCTAATTAAAATGTGATTCTCACCTCAGGGAGATTATACAGAAATCCCTCATTGAGAAACGGAGGAGAAAATGATTTTAAAAAGGCTGTTGTTCCCACTCCCCCCACCCCTCGAGCCATCTACCGTACGGTGCGGCTTCCTGCCCCCTATTTATTTTTGCGGTGGGATTTGAGTGACAGGGTGACAAGCAGGGGTGGTGGAGGATTTTGTTCGCTGCCGTTGGGCTGATTGACAGGTGGGGGGTGGGGGGTGGAGTGCTTGGTGTGTCACTCCGTTTAAGCAGGATGAAAAGCAATATGTGAACTTCACACACACACCGTTCCTGTGCGTCTGTGGCCCACAACAGAAATGACACCGCGGATCCCCGAAGCAGTTTGGCCTTTGGTTATAAAAAGTCTCCTTTTTTTATGTTGCTGATGTTGGCCCCTTCATGCAGGAAACGTTGGTGTTTTATGATTTGCTCTGACCTTTGTTACCGCCCCTGTAGATTCTCAATTCTCAATGACAGTCCTGGAACACAATGCATTGTTCTCTTGCCTTATTTTAGATATACAGTGAACGCCTGCAGCCTGTGACCGATTCAGTGAACGACTGCAACTCTAAACATATCGTTTCTCCAGCCCTGGACAACGTGTCGAATATCGTCCATCTCTCAGGCTGAGCAAATGGCAGATGTAATATTTCACATGCCCTTCACGGGATATTTGACACAACAACCATTGTTAGCTGCTATCAATACAGAGCGCAATATACATGATACCTCTAATCCATCCATAAGACCGCAAACTGACGTACCAAGACCTCCGCTAATGTTTCAGCCTGTCACTACACCTCTCATCTGTCAATCGACTAATGATTGATCGGTGTCATCTTGACAGTGTTACGCAGCACATAGGAGAGCCTAGTGATTTATAATATGCATATACAGTACATTGCTTTCACCACAACAGCTACAAACTGTCGATCACCCAGTTTGACGTTATTGGTCGACAGATTTTATTTATTTTTTTCAGGAGTGGGGTGACCAGTATATGTACTAATGTATACTGAAGTATATAATAGTCTTATTTTTTTAAAAATATTGTCATTAATATAATACTTTAAATATTTGAATTGTCCCATAGCAAATGGGAAATTTTTACTACAAAATAAAGTAAACTTTGCACTATCCAGCAACAAATCAGTGTTATTATAGTTGTATACGGGTTATTTATATATTATATATGTAATAATTATAGTTTTTGTTAATATTTTGAATTAGATTTTATTTTTATATTTTCTGTTTTAACATTTTAATTTCAAGTTGTTGCACTTTTGTTGTTTTTTATTACATTTTAGTTTTTAGTTTTAGTTATTTTAGTTAATCTAAATGAAAATGGAATTAACACAAGGTATTGCTAAATCACTGATAATCAGCCAATCAGAAGCCATTATCAGATTTTACAGGTAATTTCGCATTATTATATATCCTCCGTATAATCACTAGTCGACATGATCTGAATCAAAATATATAATATTATAATATATTACAATTAAAAATAAAATTATACATGCTGTTAATAAATACATGCTGTGTTGTTTCAACCCATGTTTGGTTCAAATATGGACAAACCCAACCATTAGGTTTAAAAATGTAATTTAAAAATGTAAACCAACGGTTGGGTTTATCCATTTTTGACCCAAACATAAAACAACCCAGCATTTTTTAGAGTAACTTATTTAAGCTGTAACATTCCTTTAATGCAGTATTAAAAAAAACAAAAACCTATTATAAAACGGATAGTTCCGGTCCTTGATGCTGATTGGATGAGCTGTGTTCAAAGCCGCTGAAAATGACTTTACAAACATACACGTGACCTCATTACATCAGTATTACTGCGCCACTGCGCTCGTGTGTTTCTTGGCAGCCATTCCGCTTATTCTCGCACCTAACAACGTCCCTTAGCTGTTCTAAATTCACTGTAAACCACGGCTTCACAGGGTTTATAGCTTTAATAAACAACAGAGGTAATTTATGCGGTTTGCATTTTGTTTTCCATTTTCCTAGCAATGCCGAGTTTCCACAACTTTATGAAAGCTTGTGGCAGGGATGTATCTAACACATCTCCAATTTCTTCAGTATGGATTTGTTTGGTTAGTGTGTGTTGTAATGAGCGACAATATGGGGCTGGAATTTGTTGTTTTTACTGCTGTATGTTGGTTGTGTTTCTTATCAGTTGTGGAAAGCGACAGCAGCATTTTCTCTCAGACTTGCTCTCTAATTTGCTGCTTTTCAGCGAATCGCTACATCCGTTCTAGTGACATCACAAGAGAAAATGCAAACAAATGTCAACCCAGTCCTGATATAAAAAGTTGTATTAGTGTGGATTAGAACTCACAGTTAGAATATTGGACCATAAAGTCAGTTATTGTTCAATTGCTGATCCTTGCACTTATCCACTGACCTGCAAAATCTCAGGAACGACAGTGGCAGATCAGATTAAATATGTGGCGAGGTGAGTGGACCACTTTAAAACTGTACAAGATTATGTTCAATTGTTTGTGCATAACCTAATTCATATTCATGAGACAAGCCATCGCCATTTTGTGACATCACAACCAGCACTTCTGTGAATTCTAACAGTGACGCCCATGCTAATCAAGTCTTATTTTGTGCTACAGAAAACACACTTCTCTCCAACATCAATGTAATGCAAGAATTTACACTTTTGACAGTTCTCATTATGCAGTTTGCAGCAGAGTTATATCGTTCCATCAGTAAATATCAAATTTGAGCTCAGGCAGTTGTCAGACATATTCTCATTCTTAAGAAGTCAACAAAACCCGCCATCTCTTCTGTGCGAACACCAGTCAGTTGCAGAGGTTTACACTGGATGCTGGAAGAGGAAGTCTTTGAAGTGTGTTTCCATGGCACCCGCGCGATTCCCCTTTGATCCTGGATCAGATTGAAGTGTATGATGTAATTTGGGTGTATATGGTGGGGGAGAGAAGGGGCGATGGTCTTAAATTCTGTGATTCAGTGATTTAGTGGAAGGAAAATGTTTTCTGTTTTGTGGTCTCTTTCTCGCCCTCGCCCTCCCCCTTTTCTGTCTGTCTACCTGTCTCGCTGAGTCTGTGTATCTTTTTCTGTCTCGCTCTCTGTCTTCCCCTTGTTGTTGGATCTCGTTTTTGTCTCTCTTCTCTTTCAATCTGGCTCTCTCTTTTGCTCAAGGCTTTTCTCCTTAGAGAAAAGGCTCAGACGGGCTTCCTGAGATCTGTGATACACAATTTGATTTTCATGTAACATGATCTTTTACTATTGATTTCTATAGTTCTCATTTTGGCATTAACATTATCTCTGGGTTTGGGTTGCACTTGCTTTTTGTTCTGTACTCTTTCCCTGATCTTCCTTTGTATATTAAAGTACTGTGGTGCAAATCCACAAAAAAAAACTTTTGTGCACACTATTTAAGTGCAAAAACCTGAATTAAAGGGTTTGTTTGCCCAAAAATGAAAATTATTCCAGCCAAACACAACATCATTTTGGGTGAACTATCCCTTTAACCACCCGCTATCCAGTTTAACTAGGCGCTAAATGTATTAAAGTAGCACTGCACTGTATTTAAATAAAGAAACATACTTTTTTGTATGTAAACACACCTCATTGCTATTTAAATGAGGCTTAAAATAAATTAGCTTACACTTTAGTTTAAGGTGTCCTTGTTACAGTGTAATTATACATTCAAGTTCTGAATATAATATTAATTAACAATGTGTACTTAGAGTTAGGTTTTTAGGATTTGGTTTAGGATTAGTTAGTGGCATATAATTATGCATAATATACTGTTGTATCTATTATAGTAAGTACATGTAAAGTGTAACAAGGACACTGTAAAAAAAAAATCTTACCATACATTATGCATTATTTACAAAACTACTTACCTGGCCCAATTAACGTCACGCTATTACTGGAAGACTGATGTCTTTAGCGTTCTTTTTAACGCGCATGTCTTCCATGGCGGAAACACCTACATTAGTGCTGTGACCAGGATGTTAGTGATTATTTAGGGGGGTGAGTGTAACGGAGGCCAGCTAGTAAGTGTTGTGTGAGTAAACCTCACTTCCCTGGCCTCAAGAGGCACACTAGCGACTGACGCTAGAGCCTGCAGTTTTTAGCGTCCTTGTTAGCGCTCCTGTCTCCCAAACCGGAAACACCGCTTCAAATCCTGCTCGAATCGGACGGTGCAAGTAGAACCGGAGGGGTTAAGTTGGTGCCGTGACCCGGATGGGAGTGAGGTTTAGGAGGGTGAGTGTAACGGAGGCCAGCTAGTAAGAGCTGTGTGAGTAAACCTCACTCCCTTGGTCTCAAGAGGCACACTAGCAACTGACGCTAGAGAGTGCTGTCTTTAGCGTTCTTTTTAGCGTGCCTGCCTCCCATCCCGGAAACACCGGTTCGAATCCCGCTCGTTGTGGACGGTGCAAGTAGAACCAGAGGAGTTACAGAAGGCAGATGGTAAGGGCAATGTTATTTAAAAGAGATGTTTGCATACATTTGCAATTGATCACAGCAACAGTTTTTAACATATTAAAGAGTCACTTGAGGTGAAGTACACTGAGAAATCTTTGGTGCAGGATTTAGTTTGAAAGAATTTGCACTCAGAAGTTGCAAGTAAATTTCACAAATAATTGCAAAGAAACTGCAAGTAATACATTAAATTAAACATGAAAGTAGTTTTTTACATATATATATTTATAACATACTCCAATAAACAAAAATATTTATTTTCAGTGTAATGGTCCCAGTAAATTATGCCAGATCGCAGTAGTCCACTGAATCCTCCACAACCTAACTCACAACCCACAAAAAAGGGAAATGCAGTATGACTATTCAATTCCGCCATTAAAATGATTTGCATAATTCATATAGTGAATTGGATGCAAAATATATATATATATATATATTGCTGTGCCCTGCTACAGAGCCTGGCTAAAGACTTCCCATAAACCAACTCTGTAGAAAAGCATTGATTTTGTTAAATGAACATTTGCCCAAGCAGCCATACATATTTATGTAGCAATGAGTAATTTGCATTGCTGTATCACCATATGTAGGCAGATAAATGATACAGTGCTGTATAATAATTAGATTAATGTTAATTACAAATCATTTAAGACCCCATAGTTAATAAACAGGAAAAAGTCATCGCTTCCCTTGGACTGAATGATTGTCAGCCTTTTTAGTTGTATTGAATGCAATCTTTCAATAAATCTGTCATCATCGTGGACATTATTAGAATTGATGAGCATCATTAGTTAAAGTGCTGGCTAATGCTTATTAGTATCATATTAGCATTATGATGAAAAATGAACATGAAATCAAAAGTCTACAGTATCCGACGGGACACTTTTTTCCTTGAAGATCTCATCAGTGGTTGTTTTCAGCTGTTAGTGTGTTCGTATGTGGCCCCATCTGCTTGAGTTACAGTAAATTCATTACAAATGATCTCGCCTGTATAGAAGCTACAGTGGCGACAACACAATTTCAGTGTACTATAACAGCTTGTGCTTTACTCTAGATGCTATTCTGTATTATTAGTACGGCAACATGGAGGCCACCCAAAATAATGATTTCTGGACTAATGCGTACAGGCGCACCCGGTCCTGAAAGGTTTGATTTAGATTTTTCAAGACTGACAGCGCTAGTGGTGAGGACGTCTTCCATAACAGGTTCGGAGTTTTAATCTTCTCTCGTAATTGGACTCGTTTGATTGGACGAGCCAGGTGTACAGAACTCATTTATGTAGGCAATCTGAGTGACAGCCAGCGAACAATGACATGCTCGCAAATGCTGATTTTCTCTTTATTGCGGCTTCCAATTCACTTCCTCCACTCGAGAGAGAAGGAAAAAGAGGAGGGATTGACGCTGATGAATCATTCCTTCCTGATAAGTGGTTGTTTGACTCTGATTAGGGCTGCTAATTTTGATTTATGAAGGAACTATCAAGCATGTTTTGGGGTTTTTTTTGTATCCAATATCGCAGTTTTCTAACGACAATCCAGTCTTGCGTGCGTCTAGAATAATTTGACTCTCAGAAACGCTTTTAAAGGCTCATTAGACACGATTGTCAGAACGGTTGGTCTCTAAGGCACTGATATTGGGTCCTACTCGTGTTAGATTGCTTTTGTACTCTTTAAGACAAGCACTCACTCGCCAAGTGTAGGGTCCCAAAGGGAGAGTAAAGTGCACAGGTTTCCTCCCCGAGAGCTCGCTGGGAGTTTTACACAGGTCAACGGTGACGTTTGACCAGATCTCAGAGCCCACAGCGTGTCGAACGATCAGGTTGGGCTGTTTGATCCCCAGATGGGGGTATTTGCATGTGGCCTGGCTGAGCCTCCGTTTGAAGCCCCAACATGAGCCACAGCACATATGGCCAGAGTGGAAAAAGAGACAGAGATAAAATGGAATAAAATGGCATTTGCATAATGATGAGGAACTTTAGCAATGCTGTGTGATTTTTTTTTCTTTCTTTCTTCTTTGTTCCTGTGATGTTCCAGTGCCTTATGAAGTCCTAATAATGTAGCACGTCTTTTGAACTCCGCTGACAGCTTCTCTCTTAGTTTCAAGCGCTGGGTTTTAATGAAATAATTTTTCATTGTGTCCCGAGCTCATTTTCGCACGTTCAATCGCACGACGCATTCAGATCTCGCGCCGTTGTGGCGGTCGGTCTTGTTTTGTGAGTGATTTGTGTTTGTGTGTGATCGTTCGCTAGTTTGTTGGGTGTACCAAAGATGACATGTCTTTGTTTGTTCTGTATGTGACAATGTGTGTGTTGAAAGAGAGGAAGTGAGAGGGACAGACTGAAGAACAGAGTGTTAGTCTGAGGGGGCTTGTTTGTCTTGTGGGTGCCAGCTTGGGCTGTTGCCCGGATGCCAGCGTGGCGTGACGACGCGGGGCACGGCTCTGTTCAGACAGATGGCGTTGGGCCTTGTCAGAGTCCCTGCCTGTTAGTAGAATTGATTGCAGAGGCCCGAGCCAGCCTCTCTGCTCTCTGCTCTCTGCTCAACCTTCCCCACAGGAGAGAGGCGCATGTGATGCTCTGGATTTTTCGGACAGTATTTCTTTTTTTTCTGGTGGTTGTTTCAGGTGGAGGGGGGAGGGGTGAAACAATGTGTCCTGGTTCTGTTTACCCTCCAGAGGTGAGCTGTCAGTGGCTCGCTGGCCTTAATGCCAGTAGGTTCCAGCACAGCTATTGTGCTCATTGTGCTATCATTCATTTTCTACCCTCTTTATTGTTCTCTACTGCGCCGTTTACAGTTACAGTGCTGTGGCAGGAAAAAAATATCCAACCAGAGATCAGATGTATCTGTGTTGCAGATATTTGGATGAATGCAAACAGACTGCAGAACGATCGAGAGAGTGGGTCACGCACGGTTGAACACTTAAACGCATACCTCGGGTCTTTGGTGACCCGGGACTTCATTCACTACCCTCCTCCTCTTTCATTTTTTTTTTTTAATTTAGACATCAACCTTCTTAGTATTACTCAATTAATTAATTATAAACAATATAACAAGAAAAAATATATAAAATTATAAAAGAACGCCAGGTTTCTCATTCTTTTTTTTCTTTTTTTGTGGTAAAAATTGTATAGGGTCGCTAACGACCTGAGGTGTGTAAAAGTGTAAGTATGTTTTTTTCTGCACAACAATAATTGAATCTTTGATGACTGAATACGTGCAACTCACCTTTTTTTCCACAAGGTGGCAATGTCTGATACACAAGGATGAAGTGACGTTTCACTTATAGTTACCGCAGGCAGAAAAAAAAAGAATAGGAAGCATCATCAGCAAAACTTGAAATGGTTCAGCGATTTACTGCAGAGCAAGAACTGAACACAATCAAATATTAGTGTCACTGTCACTTGATGGTGGATCTGGTGAAGAAGCAGTCAGCGATCAAAATATTGATTTTGAAAAAGATAGTTTTGACAATATGTTTGAGATCGCGAATACGTATCCATCCGTGTTAGATTCAAATCCGGGTCGCGGATTTTCATAACATTCTTTGATTTAAGGGTTAAAGGAGTGTTCTGGTTAAAAAAAATATTTCAACTCATCACTTTTTTTTTTAAGGAAAAGTGAATGAGGCTGTGTGGTGATTAAAAGCAAAAATGTGCAGACCATGTTTAAAACACATTTTAACAATTTTAACAATTGAGACTGCTGTTCTAGGCAGATCTAGTTATTTTTATGTAAAAAAATAACTATTATTATATAACTAGTCCTTTTATAGTATCCTACACTAAAGGTCGTAACTATAAAGATTACTATAATGAGAACGCACATCTGCCACTTTAAATGCTCAAACTCTTTAAAATGTAATGGATTCTGATTGAATGTTTTTATCATTCATCAGCTGAAAAAAAATCGTTCTGCAAATGATTCTACTGATATTGTTCCTCTGTGTCATTATCGTTATAGCGGTGGTGTGGACTTCATTATTCTCAAATTAGAGCAGTGATTCAAATGTAATAGTAAGTTATATTGTTATAGTTATCCTTGGTGTGAACGGGCCTTTATCATGGGAAAGCAACAGGGTTTACCAGCCTTGCGTGGTCATGACATTAGACAAGATTTTAACTTTACACAGAAAATTGGTTAGTTATTCTATCACACCAATGTCATGTAACTGGCTGTATCTGTAGTTTTGTTAATTATTATTAATAATAATCATTCTATATTATCTTTTAACAGAAAAGTCTAAATGATGAGCATTGTGGAATGCCATTACAGTATATTAATTCAGCTTAACTTGGAACTCATCTCTGCATAAATGCAAATTAACATGTTCGTAGATGGTTCATGCTCTGTGTTGGTTCTAGACCAGCAGTTGGTAAACTTTTGGCATGAGGTGCCAATATGATTTTCTTTTAATGACTGCATACTCCATATATCAGGGAAGTTTTTTACATTCAAAAGAAAGCCATGGTTCAAATTGAATAAAATAGCTAAACAGAAACTCGTGAATACAAGCAATTCACACCCATAGAATCACGAATGCACATTTTCTTACCATTGCTTGGTAGAAATGCTTGTATTCACTGCTGTTTTCTTTTAGGTTTTTTTTTTTTATTAGTTTATTTTACATGTAGGTGGCATTGTTTGAAGACTTACTTTTCAACATGTTTTTCTTTTTTTAAAAATAAAGAAATGTTTGCTTTATTTAATCAGTTTTCCTGTTTATCCTGAAAGCTCAATGCATTAAAAACCAAACCAAAGGGCATCTTCCAGCTCAATGCAGTGCTTTCTGCTTACTTCGTGTCAGCTCGTAACGGAATAAAAGGAATACTCCAAGATTTAGATATGAATGACTTACACAAAGTAATTTATTTAAATTTTATTTAGCTGTTTATTTTCTAAAATAAACAGTGAGCATCTGTGGTCCAATATGATCTGAGCGATACTGTATATTCAGGTGCATCTACTCTCTCCCTCCTCTCCAAGCGTCCGTTTTTGACTCAGCCCTCCCTTCACACATCGCTCCGACGTTTACCCAGGATTGTCTATAATGACTACGGGGCGATCTGGCCCAAGTGGTGCAGATAACATCTGTCATTAGGACAAAGTGGATCATTCAAAGTACAGCGGCGGGTTCAGGGCTTGATGGGGTCTCGGCAATGTGAGCTGATCATAGATAAAAATTAGATGATTATCGCCTTCGCGGAACGTCAACATCAGACTTCGTTTTGCGCCTCAATGAAACTGATTATACCCTCATCATGTCACATTACAATAAAGCGCAAATAAGCCCCTTCAAACCTCTCGCCTGCTCCTCGCTCATTTTCCAGCAAATAACGCCCAATTTTTCCCTTAAGTTACATCATGTGGACTGACAGGCCTGGCTGGATGTTGTATATCGAACTATGGTGTTACAAAGCACGCCTCCACTGCGGCAAGATTCCTCATCTTCATGCTACATATAATTCATCTCTGATCCAAATTCCATCTTGATCTGCTCATGTGGCCCAGCCAGAAGTTGTTTAATCCAGCGTGAAAGTTCAATAATATATCATTCCGTTATGATTTATTTAATAGGTGTGAGATATTAGTTAATTCATAAACAGCAGTAAAGCTGAAATGTTGGTGCTTCAATCAGTTTTTTTGTAGCGAGTTTCAATAGATTCAATATTCTTTTTGTGGGCGGTCGATTTGAGGGTGCTCTCTGGGAACATTAGGATGTATTCTTGTGAGTGTGTGTGTGCCTGTATGCTAATCAGAAGCGAAACCCATTATGCTGCCATGTGGATTGCTCACACAATAAACACCTTTGATGATCTGACAGATGGAGAACATTACAATACACATAGCACAACATAACCCAATAAATAACACGCAAAGTTGGGAAAGTTGACATTATAGAAGAGTGAGGGGAACTGTTAGACATTATAGAGACGCGGGCGATAATTTTAAAAAAGCTCATAAAAATACTCAACAGTGTTCGTATATGCGCAGTTATAGCGAACTGACCTTGCAGAACACTGGCTGATGGGATGTGATGAGGTGAAGCCGGACAGAGGATTAGCTCAAAACAAAGAGGAAAGAACAACATATCTGAGCTCCGCAGTCCCTGTGAGGGGGTTCATGAGCAAAGCCAATGGACCCTTTTCACAGGCTGTGATTATGCAATCTCCACAGTTATTAACATTGTAAATCTAGCCATTTTTAAATAAAATAATCTTCATTTATAACACTACACTTGTGCTATGTTACCTTGGCTTTAAAGGCATAGTTCACTCAAAAATGAAAATTTGTCATCATTTACACTTATGTTAATCTTCCAGATACAAATTAAGATATTTTTCAAGAAGCCTGAGAAGTTTTTGTCCCTACATTGAAAGTCCAAGAAACCAAAACACATAAAAATGGAAAAAAAAAGTGATTGTATCTATTCACAAGATTTTGATTATGACCTTTTTGGATCTTTGGAAGTTTTGGTTACCTGAAGGAGGGACAGAAATGTTTCATTTAATATATCTTGATTTGTGTTTATAAGATTAACTAAAGTCTTATGGGTTTGGAATGACATTAGGGTGAGTGATGTAATTACAGTCATTTTTGGGTGAATTATCCCTTTAAATTACAGAAAAATGGTTAACACTGCTGCATGAATTTTTCTACAATGGCTGAGGGAGTGATGGCAAATTTGATGTCTTTTTCTCTTCTGACCAACGCAATCAATCTCTCAATATTTTTTGCCTGTTTTGTAAAGTCAGAGAAACGCTATCATATATTTTTTCTTTTGCTATTTGAGCAAGTGGGAACTCAAGAATTATATTTTAAGTAGCTTCCGTTCACCACCATAGAAGTTTACCCAACTATGACATTTTTTCTTTTGTGAACCCAGTGAAATGTGAAAAGGGTCCATTAGATTTGTGCTTCGCAAACTTGTCCTGGTGAATCCCCACCACTGCACATTTTACATGTCTCCCTCATCTAACACATCTGATTCAGCTCATTGGGCCCTATCCTACACCCGGTGAAATGTGGCGCCAGACACGACGCAAGTGTTTTTTGCTATTTCAGCCCAACGCAGTTATCATTTTCACGTCCTGCGCCACGTTGTTTAAATAGCAAATGCATTTGCGCCCATTTGTGCACCCATGGGCGTGCTGGTCTGAAGACGAGATGTGTTCAGGTGCATTGTTGTCGCATCACTACTTTGAGGCAACTGAAATTTTCAGAATTTTCTATATTTATTTTGTTATTTAAAGGGCGCATTAGTAATGTGCGCCTATAGGCGGGTGCACAACGCGCATACACTCTACTTATTACACACACAGGGATGCGCAGCAGCACACAAACATGACAAATATTAAAAATTAAAAGGATTACAATGCAAAAGATTATTGTTGTGTACATAAAGATATGGTGGAATCCGGCTTGTCCCGTACATGGTCTGCTTGCGCACTTTAACCTTGCGCACGAGCAGATCCGTTTTCTCTCTGGAGACGCGTTCAGTCTTTCCGCTTGCAAATTCCGCCATGTAAATAGCGAATCTGCCATTGCGCGAGCACAACTGGCTTTTAAAGGGAATGGGAGATGAGACTCTGACTGGTTTATTACACGTTACGCCCAAAACACACCCATTACTCATTAACACTAGAAGTGCCAGAATTCCATAACTACTAGAACTGCCACAAGCGGTCATTTTGGAATACAATAAGGATTTTATTGCTGATTTCTCTGAATTCATGGCCGATATCTTGACTAATCATGAACATGTTCTTATTGTTGGTGATTTTAACATACATGTATGTTGCCCTGGTAAACCGTTGGTAACTGAGTTTTTATCATTGATTGATGCTTTTAATCTGACACAGTCCCTACGTACAATAACACATGAAAAAGGACACACTTTAGATCTAGTTCTCTCTTACGGTTTGCCTGTGTTAAACCTAGAGACACACGACGATGTATTTTCTGATCATATGCCTGTGACATTTGAGACTGTATTTTCCCGTGCTGTGATCAAAACTCCCGTGCCTGCACGAAGCTATCGGATTATTAACCCCTCCACTGCCTCGCAATTCTCCATGGCTTTCGACCAGCTCTGTCCTCCTAACATGTCTGATGTCCAGGAGCTCAGTACCTGGTTCCATTCTTCCTGTGAAGCTGTCCTGGACTCGGTGGCGCCATTTAAGGTTAGGCAAACCAGAACTAAACCTGAACTGTGGCTTAATGCCGGGACTCGAGCTGTCAGACAGGAATGTCGCAGAGCTGAGCGTAAGTGGAAAACAGATAAATTGCAAGTGTCCTTTCAGATTTTTAAAGATTGCTGGCGAAACTACAAGAATGCTGTTAAAGAGGCTAAAAAAGAGTATTTCTCTAATATTATTTCATCTCACGCCCAGAATCCACGAATGCTTTTTAGTACTATTGACTCTCTTTTTAACGCTCCACAAACTGCTGGTTTGGAATCCTCCACTGAACTCTGTAACAATTTTATGCAATTTTTTATTGATAAGGTCGCCTCTGCGAGGACTCTTACCTCTCATCCTGGTTTTGATCCCTCTGTTTGTGTTGCTTGCCCTGTTGCTTTTAATCAATTTGAGCCTGTGACGCTATCACATTTGAAGGATGTGGTTACTCATATTAAGCCTTCTGACTCTCCCTGTGATGCTCTCCCACCACGGCTGTTTAGAGAAGTTTTTCTCACTATTTGGTACTGGGTACTTGCTATTGTAAACGGTAGCCTGTCATCCGGTGTGGTTCCTGCAGACTTTAAGCATGCTGTAGTGACACCCCTGATAAAGAAACCTGGTTTAGATCCTACTGTGCTGAATAATTTTAGGCCAATATCCAAGCTCCCATTTGTATCTAAAATCTTGGAGAAAATTGTGTATTTACAACTAAAGTCTTTTCTTGATGAGCAGGGTTTATTAGAAATTTTTTAATCTGGATTTAAAACCCTACACAGCACGGAGTCAGCACTGTTGAAGGTCTGCAATGACATCCTCTTGGCGTGCGACTCCAGCAATAACGTAATCCTGGTCCTGTTGGACCTTACCGCTGCCTTTGATACTGTAGACCATAGCATTCTAATCTCAAGGTTACAGCACCAAGTAGGCCTCTGTGGCACTGTCCTGGAGTGGTTTAGATCCTACCTGTCTGACAGAACATTTCATGTTCAAATGGCTGAGTTTGAATCCCGTGCTGCTCCGCTGTCATGTGGCGTCCCCCAGGGTTCAATTTTAGGTCCCTTGCTTTTTTCATTGTATCTGCTTCCTTTTGGGTCTATTCTTAGAAAACATGGTATTTCTTTCCATTGTTATGCAGACGACTGCCAGATTTATGTACCCTTAAAGCGACATGACACCTGTTCTATTACACCTCTTTTAGCATGTCTGGAGGATATTAAAGCATGGATGGCCTTAACCCTTTGATGCACAACATGGGTCTAAATAGACCCGACTGAGTTTTAATTTTCTATATCTTTGCAAGAAATTAATTTCATCATTCAGTATTCCAGGTATTCCTCAATTAACTCGTTTTAGATCATTACAAATCCTTATTTGAATTTTTCCTTTCTTACTTTTCGAATAAAAATCGTTTATGTTTCACTACCCTTCTAATGCGCAACATGGGTCTAAAAAGACCCGTATTCATGTTTCTTTGCTGAATATTTGAAAGAAATGTATTTTATCATTTATTAATCCAGGTATTCATTAAATATCTTGTTTTTGATTTCCACAAATCATTATTTTTATTTTTCCTTTCTTACTTTATAAACAAACACAGTTTTTGTATTTCTACATCAATTTTACACACATGGGTCAAAAATGACCCATATAGGAACCTTTGATATTTATAAATAGTATAAATATATTTACTGCAGAAAACTATTGACCTGCCACACATTTCACAATTCAACACGGCTGCTTTTGTGTATTTCATGCATGTAAGTTTTATTTAATACATTTTTTGTCACAGAAAATATTTGATATTTTGTGAAAGACATCTAGATATAGCCTAAAATTTGAACGTTTAGGCTAAGGTTACCTTGACCTTGAAATCCATTACTAGTGCAAAAGAGAAACATGTCCAATACTATTAGCTAGCTTGCGGTCGACATATTTTATTTTATCTAATGTTAGCTAGGTCAACAAAATAAAAGTTGCAATAGAAAGTTATATATACAAGTATATATTGGTGCTGTAGGGCAGAAACCTTACCTGGGCAGTACCTCCATATTAATTTTTACAAATGGTCATAAATCAATGCTATCGGTCACATAAGCCATCGTGTGGTGCACTATGGCTGCTGCCGCATCATCCGGGTGGATGCTGCACATTGGTGGTGGGGAGATCATTGGTGGCGGGGAGATCCCCCTACAGTTGCACTACACTACAGTTCAATTTCAGTGTTATCGGTTATATGTGTGTTATGCGTGACAAAGTGGCCAATAAACATATTTCAAGTGTTACAGTAAATGTGTTGATCTAAACAACTGTGACAATGGTTATTTTAACAAAAAGTTTTCTTTATTCTTTTGTTTTATCACGCTTGCATAGATGAGTCATTTTAGACCCATGTGTGTAAACTTGATGTATTTACACAAAACCTAGGAAATATTAAAATATGAATTTGTGATAATTGAAAACAAGATATTTTGAATATTCATAAATCATGAAATTTAAAGATCATGAAATATAAAATGCTCAAATAAAGTGATTTCAAAAGGTGAAACAAGAAAATGCAGAGCCATGCATGAAATAACATAGGAAATGAATACGGGTCTTTTTAGACCCATGTTGTGCATTAGAGGGGGTATCCATAGCTTGCGCATCAAAGGGTTAAACTTTTTAAATTTTAATGAAAAGAAAACAGAGGTGATAATGTTTGGACCTGGTGACTCATATTGTTGAGCTGGGTCCTCTAGCCTCGTATCTTAAACCGACAGTTTTAAATCTTGGTTTTAGACTGGACAGTGATTTTAAACTGGATAGCCAAATCAATGCCACAGTCAAATTAAGTTTTTTTCATCTAAGGAAGCTGGTAAAGGTGAAACCTTTCCTTTCCAAGCTGCAGTTAGAAACCGTAATCCATGCCTTTATTTCTTTACGGTTGGATTACTGTAATTCCCTTTATTTTGGACTCAGTCAATCCCTAATCGCACGTCTGCAGCTAGTCCAGAATGCTGCTGCACGGGTTTTGACTGGAACCCGGAAGAGAGAACACATCACTCCCGTCCTGGCTTCACTTCACTGGCTGCCTGTGCATTTTAGAGTCCATTTTAAAATCCTCTTGTTTACTTTTAAAGTTTTAAATGGTCTTGCCCCGTATTATTTAACTCAGCTACTCAACCGCTACACTCCCTCCCGGTCACTCCGGTCGGCTGACCAGTTGCTCCTGGTCGTCCCCGGATCCAAGCGGAAGCTCAGAGGAGACAGGGCGTTCTCTGTTTGTGCTCCCTAAATTATGGAATGCCTTACCTTTGACCATTCGTCAGGCTTCCTCAATACCGATTTTTAAAACTCTTCTTAAAACTCACTTCTACACAGCAGAAAATGCCATTGAAGTGCTGCACAGGGTGTGATGACTCGGTGCTCTTTGGTTGCTTGGGATAAGTTAACTCAAAAATCAAAGTAATACTCCAAGGCACTCGAATTGTGTATACAAAAATTAAAAAGCCTTTATTGAATCATGGCTTTTATCTTTAAAAATGGTGACAGATACACCTACGCGTTGCGGCTATTGCCTTCGTCAGGGTGTGTGTAACAAACAAAGTCACAGGTGCATTTTAAGTAGCAGTTCATCAATCTAAACAGCAAACACCTGGTCACACTATGTGAAGTAACCATAACTTCTACACTTTGGCCTTCAATCCAAACTGAGACTTGATCCTATCTGCTAGTATTTGCTCTTAATTGTTTTATTTTGATATAGTTTTATTGGGTAGATTTTCAACCCCAGTTTATTATTTTATGATATTGTGACTGTTATTTTTGTCTTGGTTGATGTTTTGCTGCCTTTATGTACAGCACTTTGTTCAGCTGCTGCTGATGTGAAAGCGCTCTATAAATAAAGTGATGATGATGATGATTTTGACCGTTAGATTGCAAACTCTATATCTTTAATGATAAATACCCAATTGAGAGATTAATGCATTTATTGTATTAGGATATCTTTTAAAAACAAAACAACACCAAACTGTACATTTAAACAAGTTTAATTATACATTTATAAATAATAATATCATTAGTGGGCTAGCCTGTAATTATCACATATTTACAACAGATAGGCTATATTCCATATCCATTCAACATAACTCAGAACAAGATAATAACAACTAAAAGTATCTTATTTAGATATTCTTTTGACAGTAAGAGAGACAATGTCACGGTTTATGAATTCGCTGTTTCCTTTCTCGTCTTGTTGTGTGTGTGTGTGCGTGTTCGCTGATCATTGCCGCTGATCAGCACGCCCGCTGTAGCTGATCAGCTAACCCTTTTTAGTGTCACTGTTGTCGCCTTGTCTTTGTCAGACCGTTGTGGATGTTTCCTGCGTGTTTGTTCCCTGCCTGTATCCGTTTTCCGTGTGTCATCCATCCGTGTTCAGCGCTCCATGGTTCTACACGCAGCGTCCCTGTGCTGCCAAGGGCTTCATACCGGACATTTGCACACCTTAACTCTCCCAGCATCTGACCAGCTCTCAATAAACATATCTGTCATTTTGCAATTGAATCTTCTGATTGTTTTCTAACAGACAAAGGTCAACCGCGGGAAATGTAACAAAAGAATACCGCGAAATTCAGTGCGGTCAATATGACCGTCTATGGCCGAAATAGGTAAATATGTTCATTTGTTTTTTTGCCTTATGTGTAATTTATATTAAAAACATTTTAAATGAAAATACAGACACTTTTTGTCACGATGCGTGTGGAAATAATTCCGTGGATTCAGGTGCAGAGCGAGAAAGTGTTTAATAAAGACAAAACATAAAAACAAACAAACCAAAAACTACATCCAACAAAGCAGGCAAGGCAAGGCAAGGCAAGGCACAAACACAACGTAACAAATACAACGAACGAGCACAGGACAGCAAACACAGGAAGACTAAATAGGGAGGCAAACAAGGAGGGTAACGAGACAGACAGGTGGAGCAAATAAACCAATAATCAGATAACAAGAGGGAGGGGTCAAACAATGACGAGAGCACATGGCTCAACATAACAAACACCCATGTGCAACACAAGACCGGACAGACATGTGACATAACCCCCTCCCTACGGAGCGGCTACCAGACGCTCCATTAGGCCAAGGCGGGACAGTAAGGAAACATCAGGGCGGGACGGGAGGGACAGACCAAGGGGGGAACGGGAGGGACAGACCAGGGGGGGAACGGGAGGGACAGACCAGGGAAAAACAGAGTTCATCGGGCGGCCGGGGCAAAACAAAGTTCATCGGGCAGCCAGGGCGGTGAAGACCCCTCGGGCGGCCAGGGCGGTGAAGACCCCTCGGGCGGCCAGGGCGGTGAAGACCCCTCGGGCGGCCAGGGCGGTGAGGACCCCTCGGGCGGCCAGGGCGGTGAGGACCCCTCGGGCGGCCAGGGCGGTGAAGACCCCTCGGGCGGCCGTGGTGGTGGCTCCGGCTCAGGAACAGCGGAGACCGGCTCAGGAACAACGGACACCGGCTCAGGAACAGCGGACACCGGCTCAGGAACAGCGGACACCGGCTCAGGAACAGCGGACACCGGCTCAGGAACAGCGGACACCGGCTCAGGAACAGCGGACACCGGCTCAGGAACAGCGGACACCGGCTCAGGAACAGCGGACACCGGCTCAGGTACAGCGGACACCGGCTCAGGTACAGCGGACACCGGCTCAGGTACAGCGGACACCGGCTCAGGTACAGCGGACACCGGCTCAGGTACAGCGGACACCGGCTCAGGTACAGCGGACACCGGCTCAGGTACAGCGGACACCGGCTCAGGTACAGCGGACACCGGCTCAGGTACAGCGGACACCGGCTCAGGTACAGCGGACACCGGCTCAGGTACAGCGGACACCGGCTCAGGAACAGCGGACACCGGCTCAGGTACAGCGGACACCGGCTCAGGTACAGCGGACACCGGCTCAGGTACAGCGGACACCGGCTCAGGTACAGCCACAAGAACTGAAACTGTTACAAGAACAAACACAAAAACAGAAACAAACACTGGCTCTGGCGCTGGAACAGGCACTGGCTCTGCCTCCGGCTCAGGAACGGGCACTGGCTCTGCTTCTGGCTCTGGAACAGGCATTGGCTCTGCCTCCGGCTCTGGAACAGCAGACACTGGCTCCGGCTCTGGAACAGCAGACACTGGCTCCGGCTCTGGAACAGCAGACACTGGCTCCGGCTCTGGAACAGCAGACACTGGCTCCGGCTCTGGAACAGCAGACACTGGCTCCGGCTCTGGAACAGCAGACACTGGCTCCGGCTCTGAAACAGCAGACACTGGCTCCGGCTCTGGAACAGCAGACACTGGCTCCGGCTCTGGAACAGCAGACACTGGCTCCGGCTCTGGAACAGCAGACACTGGCTCTGACTCGGAAACAGCAGATACAGACATATCCAGGATCCGCGCCAGACGTTCTAAATAGTCCGTAAGTGCCTTGGCGGCCACACAAATGGGCATTTCCGGATCTGTCTCAGACTGGGCAGACTGGACGTGCTCAGTCTCTGACTGGGCAGACAGAGCGTGTACTGTCTCTCGCTGGGCAGACTTGACGTGAACAGTCTCTGACAGGGCAGACATGACGTGAACAGTCTCTGGCTGGGCAGACGTGACGTGAACAGTCTCTCGCTGGGCAGACGTGACGTGAACAGTCTCTCGCTGGGCAGACGTGACGTGAACAGTCTCTGGCTGGGCAGACGTGACGTGAACAGTCTCTGGCTGGGCAGACGTGACGTGAACAGTCTCTGGCTGGGCAGACGTGACGTGAACAGTCTCTCGCTGGGCAGACGGGACGTGAACAGTCTCTGGCTGGGCAGACGTGACGTGAACAGTCTCTCGCTGGGCAGACGGGACGTGAACAGTCTCTGGCTGGGCAGACGGGACGTGAACAGTCTCTCGCTGGGCAGACGGGACGTGAACAGTCTCTGACTGGGCAGACGGGACGTGAACAGTCTCTCGCTGGTCAGACGGGACGTGAACAGTCTCTCGCTGGGCAGACGGGACGTGAACAGTCTCTGACAGGGCAGACGGATTATGTCTCCTTCTCCTTCTCCCTCCCTTTTGACGGATCTGTGCAGACTCGAAGTTGGTTAAAACCATAGACGGATTCCCAACGCTGGACTGATCCGATGACGAAGATCCCATTCCAGGAGAGACCGGTGAGGAAGACTCAGCTGCCCTCCTCTCCTCATTCCTCTGGGCACACAGGGAGAAATATTTGAGAAGAGAGATCCCATTCTCCCTCTCAGCCGGACAAAGTTCGCTCCGCTGAATCCACATGTGGCTCGTTCGTTCTGTCACGATGCGTGTGGAAATAATTCCGTGGATTCAGGTGCAGAGCGAGAAAGTGTTTAATAAAGACAAAACATAAAAACAAACAAACCAAAAACTACATCCAACAAAGCAGGCAAGGCAAGGCAAGGCAAGGCAAGGCAAGGCACAAACACAACGTAACAAATACAACGAACGAGCACAGGACAGCAAACACAGGAAGACTAAATAGGGAGGCAAACAAGGAGGGTAACGAGACAGACAGGTGGAGCAAATAAACCAATAATCAGATAACAAGAGGGAGGGGTCAAACAATGACGAGAGCACATGGCTCAACATAACAAACACCCATGTGCAACACAAGACCGGACAGACATGTGACACTTTTAGGAAAAGTCAGGTACCAGCAGGATTTTATTTATTTTTTCAACAAAGTTATTGCAGATATAAAATTCAAAACGGTCAAAATGACCGTCGTGGCCGTTCTAGTGTTAAGAGAATGGGACAACCCTTTTAGACCATGCGTCGGGCGCGCCGACCATTTTTCCCAACATTAAAATAGCAAAAGTGGATTCGGACACGCCCTAAGTGCACTTGCGCCGTGCCCTTTAGACCATGTGCTTAGATCGTTAAAATAGGGCCCATTAGTACAGACTGCAAGACTTGAATTGGGTGTGTCTGATGAGGGAGACATCCAAAATGTGCAATGGGGTCCCCAGGACAGGTTTGAGAAGCATTAGATAATCAAGAAGGGGTTAGGCGCCATCAAAACCCATGCGGCACCTCTGCACCGCAATGCCTTGCCCAGAAAAGCTCTCTTAGAGCAGGTAGAGCAAAGGGCACTTTTGAGAGACTGCTGGCTTACGGCCAAATCCTCTTCCACCCCAGTTGGGCTGCTCAAACAGGCAAAAAAGGCCCTGGGGCTCATACCTCCATCTCACACACACACACACACACATATACAGAGAGCCAGCGAAGCGCTCTCTAACTACTGAACTGGCCTGCCATGATGGATGGCACTAGAGGGAGCGGAGCTGTGTGGCTCTGACATGTACTTCCTTATTTTCAGCAGTGCTGAGAGGAGCAAGTCCACTGCGGCCGCTCTCCATCTTCACCAGCAAGCCGTAGGCAACACGGTCCTTGCAGTCAAACATATGTCGTAAATCAGCAGAAAAAAAACATGCTCACTTCCCCTCGCACTTATTGATGGGCCCATACACACCAATGCCCATTCGCTCCATGCTCTAATGCTTTGTGATTATACAGTCACACACCAGAAAGCCAGACTTTAATTGTTACCCCATAATCCAACAGCAAACTGATAGTGCCAAAGTGGGTTGCATCAAAGCCAGATATGACCATACAAGTGCCAGCAATCACCATAATAAAACCCAGGACATGCTACAGCCAAGCAGCGCCGCTCCGGCGCCAAGAGGAAAATGATCCCTAGCCCAAAAATTGCTGCCACCAGGAGGACCTGGCAGAAGCGAGTTGCTAATCAGTTCATCAAAATGGCCGCACCACTTCCCAACCTCTCTCTCTTTCTTCTCTTGAAAGGATCTTTTAGAAGAATCTTCTCATCCATTCTATTCATTCTCAAACGGAAAGGCTTGTCACAGCACACCGAACACTAGAGGAGGAAAACAGAGACCGAGCTGCAATCAACACATTTTTCTTACAAGTACAAGAATAGAGGAGCGCTGTGTTCAATAATGAATCAAATCTTCCTTGAAATCTTTTTTTTTTTACTTTCTGGAGTGAAAAATTTAGAGGCCGAGATTAGCTTAACAAAAGCCCCACACTGAGGCGGTAGAGATTGAAGTGTGGGTAGACATGATCAGTTGGTTGAAATGCTACTTGCTGTGCCCTCAAAAGCCCCTCTCGCTCTACATACGAAGAGTTGTATAACTGAGAAATGACCTATACTGTCATGGAGCAGCAGAAGTGTCCTTGTCACTGAAACAAAACTGGGATAATAGACATCCATAAGGTTTCAGCACCTGAAAATTTGCCATCATTGCTTCTTAAATACGTACCCTTCTTGGAATGCCTTTGCCATTATGTGAAAGATCTGTCTTATTTTGTGTTATTTTCTCGGCTGATTTCTCTCATTTTCTTTTGTCTTTCCTGGTTGCTCCAGAGAGGAACATGATATACTCAGCAGTGCCAGCTTGTTAGAGGAGCTTCTGTGTCTGATAATAACCTCAGCATGTCAGGCAAAACCAAGCTGTGTCATTTTCCCTTGGCAAGAAGACGGCTGCCACAAATTATTACAGAAATACAGACATCATTGTTTCTTTCGTGGTTAACCACAGGGCACCTGATTTCTGATAATAGATTCTTATAATTACCTGAGAATTTTGCACATTTGATTAAAACCGTGGACAATCGGGGAGTCAGACAGATTCTTTTCATCTGCCCTGCTTTTCCGTGAACTGGGCTGTAATTTCCAGCTGATTAGAGCACAGCGGCGCACTCAGAAGCAGCAGGTAGAGGATGGAGGGAGGGTAACGAAAGGAGAGAAAAATGTGGCAGACTGGAGAGAAGGTAAAAGAGAAAGGGAAGGGGTGGGAGAATAAAAGGAGAAAAGCAAGGTAGAGAGAGTCATTGGGCAAAAGCACTGGAAAAAAGAGGATCAGAGAGACAGAGAGAGGGCAAAAGGCTGTGGGTACGTTAGAAAGTGTGCATGCAGGATCAAACAGGAGGTGTTCTGTGAAATCTCAGGGAGAGCAACATGCCCGTTTCCCCTCCCCACTACCCCTCGGCTGGAGATCAGAAAGAGAGGAAACCTGCCACAGATCCACGGGACCAGTCATCCCACTGGTTCCCTGATGCAAGAACACTGCAAACCCACCCTTACATGTGTCTTAAAACGAAAGGACGGGCAAGTTTTGCATGCTAAGGTGGTCACGGCGAAGTGCCTGTAGCGCGCAGTTTACCATTTTTGTGCTCTTTCATCTTTCCTTGTTTCTGCTTTTCCTTTGGTCTCTTCCAGGTTGTGTGCTGTGATTAAGGCTGTAAACCTGGATGGTTTTAAGCTTTTGTTGCATAGTAAGAATACCAAAGTGTGGCCCAAACCCCATACGCAATGCCAACCACAGTAAACATCAAAACACACACCACTTTAAGATATGAAATGACATTTATGAATGACATTTATGAATGTCATTTCAGTAAGCTATATAAGTAGTAACAATTGAACTACTCGAAGCTTTGTATCACAGTAAGTACACTTTGAAGGGCAGTTATAATCGAGCTACAGTCATCATCTGACAATTAATGCCAAAGTCAAGGTACAGTCACATAATCTCGGGTCTGTGAGTTGAAATTTTCAGTCTGACTAAAGCATTTAATTGACATTTTAAAAAGATTAATTATTGCTTTAGTCCAGCTGAATAAAACCTGTAAAGTACATGTAAACATACTTGCTGATTGTATCATAAGAAAGAATATGTAAGAACAAAAAATAAAATAGGCCTACAAGAAAACATTTTTATCCATCCATCTCACAGCCTTTTAAATCGATTCGCTGATTGTGTCTTTATTTATTATTATTTGATATTATGTCCATTAAACCTAAATAAAATGAAATATATAGCCTAATATGTTTCCGTAAAATGAACACCCCGTAAAATTCCTGTGCTCCAGAAATAAAGTTATATAATCAAAGCTTTATTGGCATGACCTTAGGGCATTTAGAGTAGGATTATGGTACTGTAAGTAGGCTATTAAGATATTAAATTAAGATAGCCTACATATCAGTGAATTGGTGTAGACAAGGTTACAAACCTGTATGTTTATTCACTCATGCCTTGGTCAGTGGAGGAGACTGCATATTTGCTAAAAAAAAAAAAAAACTCTTCTGACAAATATGTCAGCTTTCTTTTTAGATGTGTCATTAATGCAAAAACAACAATTATAGTCACGGTAGCTCCGGTGGCATTACTGCAAAGTTTTGAATATGCCGTTTGAAGTCGGAATACATGTAATCCACATGTAAACAAATATGTGAATCGGATTGCAACATTTAGGGTTCATAAACAGAACTTTCAGAATCTGAAATCAGATTGGATTTATTCCGAATGATGAAAATTAGTGCATGTAAACATACCTAATGTAGCATATTAATTACCTGATTTGTAGGTTGTGTATGAGCGTTTTAAAAAGACTTCAAATGTGGCTCATCCAATCAGAACTTAAGAGTCATAACTTTATAAAAGATACTTCTTTAATTTAACATTTTCCAAATGAAAGCAAGAAGGGCAGGATTGGATCATGAAATATTAAGGTGTGATACTATTGGTTATTTTTCCCTGCCAACTTGAAGAAAGGTAAAGCTATTATGCTGTTTTGATGAAATCGTCAGAGAAATGTCTTTAAAAATGTGTACTGATCAATCATGCACAATAAGAACAGATACATTTAGGAAAGTTTTGATTCCATGTCGTCTTTAACATGCTCACATCTACCATGGATCAATGCTTTCTTTTCCACTTTTGAGAACTTCACAACTCCAGAAAGATTAGAAAAATAAATCTGCATTTATAAACAAGTGATTGGCTATTCTACAATTTTAAAAAGAATAATTGGAAGAAATAAGTGAAAAACTGTTTTCACACCTGCCTACAAGAATATCACACGCACACATTTCTACCCTCCCAACGCCTCACCTTTCAGACACCATCTGTAGCACACACATCTCTGTAGCACACACATCTCTCTAGCACAAACACAGACAGTAGCGCCATTTAACACACATGCACACGATCCTACGCATATCCTATCCCTCGCACGCGCACACACACACACGTTGCGCCTCTAACGCACACACTTGATTATTCTCCAAGTTCACCACACACTTTTTCTCCCACACACTTTAGCCCTCACACACACACACACACACAAACAGGACTGCAGGACTCTAATATGTTTGTTCCAGAGGGGAGAGTTGATCTATTCCGCTTGGTGAGATATAAAGCCTCTTTCCTCCTCCAGTAAACGCCCTCTTTTACACTATTCCAGACCTCTTTGATGTATTGACCATGTCGGCTCCTGCTTATTGGGAGTTTTTTTTTTAAGCCTACGTTTGTGCGGCACACTCTTTGGTGGGGTCAGTGCTGTGTTTTCGTGCGGAGAGAACTGTCAGTTATGTTGTGCCTGTGGAGCCTTACAGAGCTCTTTTTAATGAGTGCATTAAAGCTGCATAGATGTTCAAGGCCAGTGGAGGTACGTCCCCTGGGCCCCGGCGTCTGCCTCAGGGCTGCCATCTGTAGATCTCTTGCACATTTAAGGGTCTCCACTACTTTTCTCTTCATTTTCTCTGTCTCTGGAAGATGAAGTAGTTTGGAGCTGTGGCGAGAATGAATCCAAAGTGGAGAGAAAGGTAACATGGCAGACAGAGTGTGCAGATCAGATGTTCTCAACCTTCCGCAACCTTTTTTTTTTTTTGTAGGATCCAAAATATGTGTGAATAGGGATGGGAACCATACATAATTTAGCGATTCTGATGCTTCTCAATGATTCTGCTTCCATTAACGATAAATATTTGTAAAGAAATAAGACATGCAATTTGAATTATGTAGTTTTCACTTTTTAGAGGTGTTGTAATGCAGTTCAATAATTGACCTTAACTTTAGGATACAACTGTGCTAAAGGCAGACTGGAGTAAACGGCACATTTGATTTTATTCGCATCTAAACTGGTTGCACTTTATTTTACAGTACGCACACTTGTGTGTACTTACAGTATACTTACCTAAGAAAGTACTGGTTAATATAAGGTAACTACATGGGTTAATGTTAGGTTTAGGGGGAGGTTCCGGGTTAGGATCTAGTTATTACCCAGTTGTTGTAATAACAATAATAAGTGCATATGTACATGTGGAACAGGACTGTAAAATAAAGTGCTACCTCTAAACCACACGACTCGACAGCACTGTTTCATACAGATCCGTGTTTCACTATGAACGTGGAAATATATCAATTTTGAAAGTGGAAATGTGTCCATTATTGTGCCTTATAGCCCTAACAATAATTGGCATTATAATAAATAGTGATTTGTCTTTTCCATTTTCCATATTTAGATTTAGATGATCAATATCATTTTAAGTTAGGTGTCCCCCTTAGAGATAATTATAAATATTATATATTTTTTAAATGTATAAATTTTATATTAATCAAATAATAAAGTATCATACTTATTGTTACTAGTGTAAAGCAATTTAAAATTATTATGGGATCTCCTTCAAACAGTCTAAACAGATATTTTTCCTGTATTTTTAAAATGATCATATTTTAATGGCCGTGTATTTATTGAATAAAAACAAATGATTTTATCCAAATAAATTGAAAATACAAACAAAAATCTGAAATATTATCTTTATCTCTTAAATGCATGAATGTTTCGCCAATCATTATTACATATTCGGGTCTTTAGCGACCCAAATCTATCTCTACCTGTCGTGATAATATAAAACTCTCCTGATATAAGAGAAACAATTACAGAAGAATAAAATAAAGACTGTGAGGTTGAGAACTTCTGGTGTGAAAGCACAGGGGTGAGGAACATGTACACGGAGCGAACAGCTCCTGAGAAAGAGCACATGTGGTTGGTGGATTACAGGGTGTGTGTGTGTGTGTGTGTTAATGTAGCTCTGTGTGTGGCTCTGTCACTGGGAATGAGGTCACTGGGTCTCGGCCCTATTTAATTAATTAGGGAACAGTGGAATGGAAAATGAATAGCAATCAGAGGCTCACTAATTTCAGACCTGCCAATCAATAAGCCTTAGCACTGAATTTTCGTTCAGGGGCCTTGGTGGGTCTCATTTAGCATTGAAATAGGATACCAAATGCAGGCGTGCCTGTATGTGTATAAGTACATAAATATTCAAGACATGTATATCAGGGGTTTGCAGTCCAAGGGTCGTAAATGCAGTGAAAAGTTAATTGCACTTTCACCCTTCCATTTCTGTATGGGCATAAACTGATGAGTTCATTGAAATTAACAAATTTAGGTAATACAAAGAAGGAGATTGGTTTAATTAACAGAAACTCAAAATATTATTTTATCTGAACCACATCATTTATATAAGTTGATTTGACAAAAGAAAAAAGTTGTGATGACATATCATGAATTTTTTTTTTTTTATAGAGTAGCAACCGCCAATCGACATATCAACACTTTGAAGAAACCATTTCCATTCACATCAACCCAGACGAATCTGACCCACAGTGGCCACTGAAGAAACCCCAGTGTGCAGTACATAACAACAGCACTGTGCATAGCAACAACTGTCTCTCACATAGCAACCACACCACAGTGCATAGCAACCACTGGCAGCTCTTTGTGTATTCCCTGTTAGTTGCTTGCATTTGACGCTAGGTGAACTGCAGTGTCTCTGTGACTCACCCAGTAGAGATGAACTCAAGCGTATCAAAACAAGTTTTGATTTGTTGTTCTTTAAAATAATTGACTGTGATCATTAAAGACTGACTTTTTTGTGTGCCTTCCTCTTGCAGATATTCGCTCATTGCCTGACGTTGCCATGACGGGAAACTGCAGCCAGGAGTGCAGCGAGCTTGGTCACTCAGATGCCTGTTGGATGCCCGGTCAGCCTTCGCCCGTCCGCAAGACACGCAACCCCCCTAAACTGTCCACGTTTGTGCCTTATCAGGAGAGGGGGAGCCTGGGACGCCTGGCCAATGGGAGCGTGAGGTTGGGAGGAGAGGAGCACAGGCCACGCCTCCCACCTTCCCGTAGTGCCTACTCCAGTAGTGACCACACCCCCAGTGACCACGCCCCACTAGAGGAGGTGCCTCTGAGGGTGACATCAGAGTTCCCGCCTACCAGCCCCCCCTCCAATCACGCTTCGAAAAGAGAGATATACCTGTGAGATAACCACACCCACCATCTGTGATTGACACACATCAGAAGTTACAGAGACACGGTTGCGAAAAGAGAACATCGGATCTGCGACAGGATAAAATATCAATTGAATAGTGGAAAAATACGCTATTGTCATCAGAGTAGATTTATTTATTTTATTTATTTATTCATTCATGCATCTATTTATTATCACTTTTAACACGTTATTTCTTTTGTAACTCTTTGTGCTGTTTTTTTTTTTGTTTTTTTTTGCATACCATTAAAAACAACCGATAAATACTTTTACGTGACTAACCGACTTTTAGCTTCGCTAGCCTACGGAATGTTCATGGGTTCTTTTACTAGATTACCAAGTGCTGTAGTGGGCAGGAGATACTGCTGTAAAAGGATCTTGAGCCACATAGAGTGTCTAACACTCTTTACTTGATCCTGTCCTCAGAGGAGAGCAGTCTTTATACATGTAAAACGCTGTAAATACATTTGTATGGTGTATATATGAATATTACTATCCGGCTTGAGTTGAAAAATAGTACAAATAAATCAAATAAAAAAGGTCAAAAGTTACATCTAAATCAGCCTGAACACCTGAAGTGTGTGTTATACTGCTGCTTTTGAGGGTCTGAACGTTTGTAATGGCCAGATGATTAGACGAGCTGGATTGGAAGATTTCCTGACGGTATGCCCGTCTAGGACCCAGATCCTCACCTGCGGTGCTGTGTGTCCATGTGCACACTGAAACCGGTGTATAGTCTGTGTGTAAGTGTGTGTGTGGCGAGGGAGGGCGGTGGGTTTAACAGCGATTAACTCGCTATGACAGACCTTAGCATATGCCGGTGTGTGCGTTAGTGCGTCAGGGGACCTACTGTCACGAAAAGTAACACATGTGGCTTCTGGCACATTAACACGCTATTCAACAGATGAGAATCCGCGTGCATACTTTTGTGTCATGTGGCAGAACTTGTGTTTTTTTGGCACTGTGAATTTCCCCTGAACTCCCACGGTGTAGTGCAAACGCTGCCTGGCACTCGCAGAGACGCCTACGGCTCACACAGCACAGCCTCAGTGAGGAGGAGACCACCTGCCTCCCCTCAAATTATCAGTATCGTTTCGTTAACTCAATGGTATGTGAAGTCCACAGACGCGCCTCATCTCCATCAAATTGCATATTCACAGTCCTTGGTTTACATAGATTTTACTGTTTTAAATGAAACCTTTGTGTCCTATTTAGACTTTGTTTGATGAACAAATGTATTAATGCCTTAAAACAGTTGTATATAACAATCACAATGGACAAATTAGACTGATAATCCTGTCTTGTCTTTCGCATGTCAATTGTGCATGTTTTTTTTTCCACAATCAAAAAAAAAAAGACAAATGTTACAAACGATCATATCACCATATTTTCTGCCACTTTTTTTTTTTTTTGTCTTTTTCTGTCCTCCATCATTTGGGTATTTCTTCGGGTTGGTTGCTTTTTAGTTTTTTTTTTTCTTTCTTTGACACTGTGCTGACTATCTAACCTGCTCTAAAGCTGTGTCTCCCTCCATGTTTGAGAGAATCTCTGGGGGACCATTTTGACAATGACTATCTATTGTGCTCAAGGACCATATATCTGATGGACATTATCATTACTACTGCATCACAGTGCATCGCCTTGACATTGCCTGCCCAGATCCCGGTGCTTGGGCGAGCGCATGTGTCTGCCGGGAGGGTTGAAGAGGTGTACTGCAATGGGAATTTCCTTAATTAGGGTGAGTAATGAGTGTAGTGCAGTTGGCATATGCGAATACTCCAGCCCCCCAAAGGAAGCACAGATCACGGAAAAGATCCCAGTCCAAACGCTTCAATTGTTTAAGCGAGTCGCATTTTTTCACTGCACTTACCTCATCGCGAATGCCTTCAGCACCTCTCGCCGAATAATTAAGGCTGAAACGTATGGAAATTACTGGACGTAGCCATGATTAAATAAGGCGAATGATTATCCCGCCCTAAGGAAAGAAAGCACATTATGCTGTTTTCGAAGCCATTTAGTGACTCTGATAGGGGTGGGGAAAAAAATCCAACGAGAGTCATGATCTAGCGTAATTAGCCCAGCTTCGCTTTCCCTCCTCTCCACTGCAAACCACGCTCTGCCCAGGCGAACGTGTGAGATCGCTGACCTGGACTTAACACGGCTAAAAGATAGAGATGACCACAAAACTCTACCGCCACTTAAAGGCTTTCATCTATTCAAACTCTGAGTGAAGCAGGCTTTGACCTTCCTCCACTCCGATGCCAGCCTGAGTCAGATAGTCTGAATTGCAGGTTTCGACTCTGGCTTTTTTTTGTTATTCCTAGTAATTCTAAGGCTAGTCTCCTAGAATCCTTCCGGCCAAAATGCCGGAGGACGGACGGAGGAATGTCCACTTCTCGTGGTTGTTTTTTAAACTGGTGTTTAGATTTGTGCTCTTTCGCTGTTAGATGTCTGGATGTGACGAGACGACCGTAACGAACGAGGGAGTCTTTTCTTCGTCCTTAGAGCGAGACTTTTCTTCATAGAATAACGAAAACTGGTGTTTGTGGTAAACATCTCTTAGAAAGCGTTCTGTACATAGCTCTCCACATCCCCCCCGTGCGTGGTGTCAAGCAGACGACGAGTTGAGCATGAATTCCAAAGATAATTGGTAGAAACCGTTTACTGTTCTTGCTGAAATGTTAGTGCCGGTTCAAAAGAGAACAAAAGCGACGTTCACTGCACAAAACTCATCTTCACCGTTCACCCCAAACTGAAGACAGCTGCCTTGAAAGTATGTCTTTTGCAGGAGAGTTCAAAACTTGTTATCCTTAACTGTTGGTTATATTTATATAGGAATAAAAATGCTTGTGATGATCTGTTTTTGTACAGTTTTATGTACATGCAAGTGAAGCTTTTTAAATCTTACAACAAAAGCCGATGGCATATAAAAATCGTAAAGTGTTTATTGAGATGTGCACATCTTGCCTTGGATGGATCGATCTTTTTTGCCGAGTCAGTGTGAATGTGGCCGTCGTATGCCTGCACCGTAGTCATTCACTGGCTCCTGTCACCGAGGGCTTTATCAGATTTTATGTTTATTGTGAACAGTGGATTGTCCGATCCGACTTGTTTGTTTGATTCCCATGTGTTTCGTTTCGTTCCGTTTCCGCATGTTGAAAACAAACCCCTTGTAATAAGTCCTTGCAAAGTTTGTAATAAAATGAGTGAAGAAAAAAAAAACAAAGAAATACATTTGCTTGGTGAGTCATTGTTTAAGAATGAATCTAGGGACTGTGATCTCTCCATAAAGCTTTTTCATTAATAAAGCAAATTGATCTGACAAAGATATAAGACTCTTTTTTTTTCTTTCTCTGGGTCTCTTCGCCCGTGTAAACAGAGAAAGAGGAAAAGGTTACAGTTCTGCCAGACTGACAGGAACTTAATAGAACAGAATAGCGAATGTGAGATCTAGTAATGTGAAGCTCTCACTTCACAAAAAGCTGTCCATCAATATTAATGATAAAAAAAACGCAAGACCCTGAATTTTCTCAGTCTCTGAAACCTAATTCTCTCCTCTACAAGGAGTTAAACCGTTACACCCAAGACCTCCCAGTACTCGACAGCACAATAAAGACGAAGCCATAAAGATGATAACGCTGAGATGAAAGACAATAAATCAATCCGGCTTTCATTTGGCGCACTGTCTTTATAGATATGCCACGACGTAATTCGCGCATCTCTGAAATGATAGCTTTCACAGATAAAAAATAAATGGATGTGAGCCAGCGAACAAACGCTGGGAAAAAGCGAGAGTCATAAACAAGTTAAAAAGAATATCAACCGTACAAGATGGAAAGTGAGGTAAATACTCAAGAGCAAGTATATGTGAGTAAAGAGACAAATGTGGGAAAACACGTTAGACTGTCAAGCAAGCGTAAGATCAGGATAGTTTAGAAGGCCAAACTGCCCTCTAATGGTCTTCAGGAGAACTACACCAAGGCGAAAGATTAGCGTGTAATACCAGATACTCAACAGTCAGGATTAATGAATCAGATTGCTGGTGTTCTTCAGTTTCTTGTTGACATCACCTACAGCGCACACGTTCCCGAGGATGGCGGATGAAACGAGCGAAGCTGCATGAATAATAATTGAGATCAGGGATGATAGTGGTTCGGGACCACATAGAAGCACATTTCGCAGACAGGGATCCTCGTAGCGGCTTATTTAACCAAGGCTGCGAAGGGAGGACCCACTGAGTTTTTTTCATTAATCTCCTTCTAATGGATAGGTTTTCGCTTCGCCTCGCTCTCTGCAGGCTGAGCTTTAAAAGGAGCCGTTTCGCTGGTGTTTTGTTTACGTGCGGCTGGGGCATTTGTTTCCTGTTGAAGAGGGAGTCTAAGTAGAGAGGGTCTTTCTTCAAGATGAAACTACCCCCTCGGCTACTGCCTACTGTTGATCTGCTGTTGCCGTGGAAACCTGGCCCCTCTCTCTTTCTGTTCCTCGCTCTCTCCCTCACCCACGCTCGCTCTCGCTCGCTTCGTTAAGCGCGGTGCTGCTGGCAATTAGAAGCAAAGCCAGCGGCGGGGACGGCTGCCTCTCAAATGTACTCTCCAATTAAACACTGTCAAATAATGGCGTATCTCAACCCGCCGCCTCCCGCCGTCCCCTCCTATCACACGACACATTCGCGCCTCTAAAAGAAAGATACTTACAATAGTGCCAAAATAAGCAGGCGCGTAGATCTATGGCGCACGGATTCACGGCCTTTCCCGTAATGATGCTAAAGGCGTCGTGTTTTTCCTGCAGGCGCTTAAAAAACTTGATTATTTTTTCATTCAGCAGAAAACGCATGTAGCTGCGAGCCTTAAAAAGGTTTTCTCCACGGTATTGATTGTGGATTTTTTTCAGGAAAGTGAGGTGTTTTACAGATCGCAGGCACTTAAGACTCATAGAAAATTGCTGGACTAAAGCCCTCTCATTTTCAGCTATTTGTACTGCTGTCCTACATATCGACTCTCATACACTATAGACGTAATTGGCGCATTAAAATCAATGGCGCAATTTAAACAGCATCATCATTAAAAAGGTTTATGTGCAAAGTCAATAAGCACAGTGGAGATGTTTGGGAACCGCGGGCACATGCAACATCGCACATCAAAACACACATGCACGACCATTTTTGTTTGCGCAAGGTGGGCTACTATACTCCTTTGTTGCCCAATTGTGTCAATAAAACGTCTCATTTAACACCCGATTACGTCCCACCTGGATTCAATCTTCCAATCATCTATGATCCCGAAACAGCCTAGGCTAGAGCCATCCATCAGCCCTGACAAACACAGTGACCGTACGCCACACCTCATAGTAGTGCCTCCTTACCCGTTCATTGGGCCTAAACGCCCCCTTTCCACAGTTGCTTGGGCCTCAGGAGGCTTCTCCTGTATGTTCAAGTGGAAAATCACTTTCTGAATAACTACTTGTCCTTCTCGCACTCGTTCACAGCCTCGTCTGTGGTTTTCTGCTTGATAAAAACGGCCAATGGCTTATGCCTGGCAGCGAGAGAGAGAGTTATAGTGTACTATAAGAGTCACATTTGTGGAGTAGTCCAACAGGAGCTAGTATTAAAAGTCATATTTTATTGACACGTGTTTGTCGGGTTGTTAAAACAGGATTTTTGAAATCGCAAAGACACGGCGGAGAGCGGCGAATCAACGGTGGCGCCGTCAAGAGAGGTAGCTCAACACTTTCCCAGCCCACCTGCTGAGCATCACACACCTAGAGACTCGTTTGAATTCATTTTCTAATCCTGGAAACATGACACTTTAACATTAATCTAATTTACTGCAAGTCTCTGGCCAAATGGAATTAAAACAGCTTTTCAATCCACCGGCATACACGCATTCAACAATGTCTGAGTCACCTGCTGCATGTATTTATATGCATGCGTGAATATTTATGTTCTGTACCTCAAGGTTTTAGCTTTTATGTCTATATGAAAAAAATATATATGTCTGTGTTGAAATTCACAGATTTCTAACAACATTTTGCACCTTGCAAACTCTCATTTGTCATTTATGAAACTGTGACATCAAACAAAAGCTACCTGTTATATTGCACTATATAATGTGTGTAACTGTTACGGTTACTGTAAAGTCACACTGATTGTTTATAGTGAAGAAATCTAGATTTTTGTCAGACAAAAAAAAAATTCTACTTTATTCAGTATTTAAATGTCAAATGTGCAAAAGGTTTTTAAATACACAACATAAAACCAATTATGTTCTGATTAACATCCTAAAATAACATCCTAAAAATCTTTAGGCCTGGTTTCAGATAAGCCAGGATTAGACCTTACCTTGTGACATATTTTAGGATAGTTTCTTTGTTAAAACAACTCAAACATGCATTTTAGTCAGGGACTAGACTTAACCCTCGTCTATGAATCCGGGAGATATAGTGTTTTGTACAGTATATAAATAAAATTATAACAGTTTTAAAAAATCTGTCATCACCTTCATGTCATTTAAACCAGTATGACTTTCTTTGTTCTGTTGAACATAGAAGATATTTCGAAAAAATACATAAGTACACATGGGGGTCTAATGTTGCTTTGGACAGGTTTGGAAATGACATGAGGGTGTGTGAATTATGACTAAATTTACATTTTTGGGTGAAATATCCATTTAAAGACACATCTCCACATAGTCTAATAATATTGTACCTTGAAATGATATAACGGCTTTGATTGTAACATTTACTACATTCAAAATAAATGCAAATTAGTACTGCATGAATTTTACTTCACGAGTTCAGACTTGCATATAATCAGATATAGTGTAAAATATGTGCATTTGGCGTGCTGTCCGAGAAGAGGGCTCCGAGCTTGGAATTGGGTCCGAACAGAGAACACTCCCCCAGAGCTGGGATTGGAATAATCGAGAGTGAGGAATTGAGGTGGAGGAGGGATGCTGGAAAAACTGTAAATAAATCAGCTATATATATATAAGCCTTCTCTCCCACCGATTAGGTAGATTATCAGAACATGCTTCTCAATAAAATATCATTTGCATATCCTTTCACAAAGAGTCAGGTCATGTATTTGTCACTTCAGGCTTTGTGTGATGCCTGAAAGTGATGCAAATCTACTGTACTGACACCAGCTAGGGGCAATCCGGTCAATTGTGGAAGTGATGCTGTCTGAGTCCGTGAACAACCATAATTTGTGTCAAATTATGTACTTGTCTTAATCCACTGATTATGATGGAAATCCACAGAAGCCCAAATCTCCAACAATCTTGTGGAATTGTAACCAAAGGTTGAAGGTTTGGCTTGTTAGCATGGCTCTTTAGCACCTACAGGTAGGCATGGGAACTAAACCATCTGGGTGCATTCTGCTTTTCCATTCTCCATTAAGTTTTCCTAGAATCTATCATGGCACTTTCAATCACCACACAGTGCAGCCATATTAATTACTCCACTCCAGCTGATCATCATGGTTTAGACTAATGTATAGCATATAGTATCATGATGCTTGTCTGACGTTTTTGCATTAATAGGTCTGGTTAGCGACTGCAAAGCCTTGACACCCTGTAGAGAAAAAAAACGGAACTATGCAATAAACACATTTTAATTGTGTGGCTAAAATTGCTTTTAAATATCCTGCCATTTACAGGTTAGCAAATCTGATAGTTGTTTAGGTTTACTAAATCACACTTGTGACACATCGCATTAAGCATGACGAAAAAAGAGAGAGGTTATTTGCTGCAGGTGTTAATTAATGTTAATGAATCAGAATTTACACCTTGGCTTTTAATTGCAAATGTATGTTTATTTCTTATTTTACTTTATGTCATTTATCACATCGTTACCATCCTCTGATGTTTTTTAGTCATTTTAGTGGAAAATTCCTTTACAGATTTCCTTTCTAATCTGAAAAAAGAGGAAACAAACTCAAATCTCGGAGGATGTATCCTTTTTATAAAAAAAAAAAAAATGATTTAGACGATAGTTTGTGTTTGATAATACCTTTCTTCTCCAGTAGCACATTGTGTATTTCTGCATCTATGGCTCCTCCGTTGCATCTACACTTGTGGGCAGCTTTTGTTTTTTTCCTCTAGTCCTATGGGAAAAAGGTCCAGTCAGGCAATAATGTTTTTTTTTTTTTCTTTTCTTCAGTATGCAACTGAAGCCTAAAAGGAAAGTTAGAGAAAATAAAAACTTTTCAAATCAAGAGAAGATTCGATATTGCAACGAGAAGATTCTCCCATGAGAAACTCACTCAGACAAAGTGGATAGAAGCAGATGCTCATGAGGTACGATGGTAAAGGCAAGGAAATGGAGAGCAAAGAAAAGATGGATCTTTTTGTTGTAAACACAGGGGGTGCAATTAAACATCATGTGTACAGCTGCTCCGAACGATTTTATTGAAGGCCATACGGAGTTAGTACACAAAACATGCCGCTAATGGTAGAGAGAAGTGCTTTATTTGGGAAGGAGTTCAGTTGAGAGCCTAATCAGAGCCGCTTTTACATATTTATCTTGTGCGAGTAGGGCCGGATTACTTCGACGCCGTTTTGTGTAGCAACAATGTTTGCATTTATTCTAGAGGTTTGTCGGATATTGTTATGCACCTGAATGAGCCCTACAGGCACGGTGAGCTATAGTTCTTCCTCTTCCTCTAAGGGTGCAGAGGCGGCTCTCCTGCACTTGCTTGATGGCTTTGTAAAGACAGTCAGGGTACAGTTGGAAAACACGGCGTTTTGTTGAGAAATGTTGTAGCTGCTGGGAGAGCAGAACTGGCAGATCCCAGAGAAGAAGAGACAGGCTACATGATGGAGTGGGGAAGGGGGCTCTCATTTAGAAGATGAATACTGACAGGCGGTCTCCCGGCGGACCTGCTCCTTCTGTCCGGCGTGAAACCTAAAGGAGAAGTGTGTTGATTAAGCACACACCTGGGTGGCTGAGTGGCATCAGCTGATCTTAGCCATGGGAGACTCTGATCAACCCCAGTCACTCGTTTTCTGCTCTCTCAATCCTTCCATATCAAACTATAATTGCCGTGCAGTTGGACAAATACGTTTTCGTTTGAAAACGCATCTTTTTCTCTCCGTTTTGGTCTTCCGTCCACCACACTGAGACGGCGTTTTTATGAATGAAAACGAAGATTTTTGAAACGCTCTCCAAAGTGGATACAATTGAAAACGCCGTTTGCCGCGTTGTAGTCTGGACTGTCAAAACGCAGGTATTTAAAAACGATGACGTAAATTTAGTAGTGACGCATATTGTACCAATAGATATTCATTGTGCCTGTTATGTGCTATTCACACTGTTGCTAAAATATGTTACTTTGCACACTCTTCAAATCGCAGTCCTGCAAAGAGGACAGAAAATGTCCTCACATTTGCTGTCCTGCTGCAAAAGATGAGAGCAGTTGCAGTTTTGACCAAACATGGTGACTGAGTGCGACCTGGAAGCGCCAGTGAATGGTGAGATATTTTGCGCGATAACTTTATTCATTATTTTTCTGTCTGTATAATCTCAGTTAGCTTTTTCAGGCGTTTTCCAAAAGTTTCTCATCCACACTGAAACGTCGGAAAACGCCTGAAAACGCTAGTGTGGACGTAGAGCGTTTTTAAACTAAAACTTCAAATGTCTCCGGATTAATGTAGACGTAGCCTAAGTCTGCGGTTATATCTTAGGTTGGATGCTCGTTATTTTAAAGAGAACAGGTCTCAGTGGATAATGCAAAGCGCTTTTGATTTACTCCACCAATGAAGCCTTGCAATGTTTGGTTTGTGAAGCGCACTCTTTGATTTTTTTTTTCTTCTCCGACCTGCCGCAGTTCGACTTCCAGCATGTGCGTCTTGGCCTATAGTGAAAGAGATATAAAATACATTACAGCTTTAATGACAGCCACAGCCATTAATGACAGGCACTTCCCAGTGTCATTTCCAATCTACCTCGGTTTAACAAAAAAACGTGCTATCCTCCCTCTCGCTCAAGCTCTGATCTTGTAGTCTCATTAAAGCTCACATTTTTCCCTCCACTCTCCCTTCTGAATAAAACTTTCTTCCTTTCGCAATCGATTCCCTCCTAATTAAAACCACCCTTTCTCTGCGTCCGTCATCTAATTAACAGGCTCCCATTCACTTTTCTATATGTCGATCCACTTAGCCGCTCACAAAAAAATCTCACCTTTTTCTCAGTTCGCAGCTCTCTCTAGAAAGTTTCAGCCTCTACAACCCGAAGCTCTCCTCTGAAGACAATTCTTTCGTCCTTCCTCTTCTCATGTCCGCTGTAAATTGGACTGAGAGTTGTTGGTAATTGAAGATCATTGTCTCCCTCCTCAGGCAGCGAGGCTTCACCGTAGCCCTAACAATACACCTCTCTCCCTCGGCATCCAGCCAATTTCAGCCCATCTACTTTGTTGCTTCCCAGACTGGATCTTCTAAAGCCATGTGGAATTGGAGGTTCCATCTCGAAACCCAGAGTGCGGAGTCACTTTTTTTCGGCTAGTTTTCTTCCACTGTCCCCGTTTCCCCCAGGAGAAGTATCTCTCCCAGTTCACTAACTCACAGGTCTGACTTGCTGTGTTTTCAGACAAGAACTACACACTAGGCCCTGGCTGTCCAATTACGATAGTGCAGATTGTGCCTCAAAACAACAACACATTGAATTCAAGATAATGGCGAGTCTCAAAGCCATTATTCAGCGCATGATGTGTTTTTTGAAGAAACGGTTGAGAGACTTTGAATAGTCTCGGTAAAAAAAAATAAAGCATATGTTTTGGGTGCCACATGCTGTCACATTTCTTCTCTTCCACTCTCCATAAATTTGTTCTTTTGTTGCCAGGAGACAGAAAGTCTTTTGTTCTGGGGAGGAAATTGGGGGAAAAGTGAGACTTGATAACCTCTCAGCTGAACTCCCAAAGATTTCATGATGGAATGGAGAATATTCTCCAGAGGATATGTTGACTTCATAAAGAGTTTGAAAGTGTGAAAATGAGCCCCCTTTTTTTCCAAGCAACACTAATCATGTAATGTAAAAGTGCTCCATTGTCTGGAGAGAACCAGGAAGTCAAATGCATTTTAAATGTATTTCTTACACCAAAACTGACATGTTTCACTTTTATAATGAGTACTCCCTTCACACTTGACTAAACTTGTATTTCCTTTTTGTTCTTGTGAGATGGAGGATGCCAGCGGAGCTCTACTCTCTCTCTCTTTCTCATCATTGTGAATGTGTCTGAAATGAAGCTGACGAGTGCGGTCAGGTTTCCCAGACAGAGTCAGAAAATTAAAATGAATAAAGCAGCTACATCCAAAGTCAATTATTCCAAAGCTGTTGTTTGCGTTAGTATAATTCTGCAAGAAAAAAGCAGAGGTTTTGACAGAGAACAAGATAATACATGAGAAGCGATGGTCCTTATTCAGGATAGACACCATATTTCATTTTCGCAAATGAAAACGATACTGTGAGGGATAGACGTACAGTCAATGGGTTGTAATTTTGTTTCGATCAGAGATGGACTTGCCATAGAAAGCAACAGAATGGAGGTCGAATTGTGAGCATGTACATTTTCACAACAGAGAGAATACTTACATTTTTTGTTTATATATATTATATATTTTATATTCATTTTTAGAAGTACACAGTAAGGGACCATGTACAAGAGCTGTGTCTAATATTATTCTGTATTTTCAGTAATGCAAAATTATGAATATTTTTATTCCACTGCTTGTGTGACCACAAATGATTTTGCCAAGCCTGTTCAAAGCAGGGAGGCAAGGAGAACCGAAACAGAAGTAAAATTAACATACATAATTATATTTCATGTTTATCAGGGCTTTGCAATAAGCATGACCTGCTGGCCAGTGTGTAATTATAATAACTGTGTAATTTCCAGCTATTATTGAAGATTTTATTTGCAAAGTACACTAATTTGTGCTGAAAAGCATTTATATGTGTGAAAACTGTAGAGTAATAAATATTATTTGTAGATTATTTAATAACAAATAATTAATTATAAATCTAAAAACTTAGAATTAGAATTTTAAAAAGATGAATTTAAATATAAAATGTACATTCAGAAAAAAAAGTTGAAATAAATTAACTTTAAAAAATATAAGTGTGTGTGTGTTAAATCGATTAATCGCGATTAATCTGACAAAAGTGTGTGTGTGTGTGTGCATAAATTAGATATTTGACATATTTTATGTTAGATGCGATTAATCGTGATTAATCGTTTTGACAGCACTAATATATATATACATACATTAATAATAATAATTTTGATAGGCAAGCAGAAAAGAAACCTCACTGTTGAGCCATGTATCTCCAAATTGGACAAAAGTGATGTAAACCATTTTAGAGATTGAAAATCAGACACACTATAAGACAGTAGAACAAGATTAAACATGGCGTCTAGCCGTCTACCTTGCACGAGGCCATATTACTGAAAGGTTTCAGTTAAGGCAGAAATCTCTCTCACCTTTATTCCTCAGAAGGTGGTGTAATCTCTCTTCATGGTGAGGTAACTTTAATGGCCTGTTGTGGTTTAGGCTGTTTTGTGTCGGTTACGGAGCGTTTACTCGCAGCTCTTTTGCAGAAGCACGGGAAGCGGGTGACAAATCGCTGCGTTCCTTGCGTCAGTCGTGCGATAGGGCCACTCATGCAAAGCAATGTTTCCGGCTGCTTCAAATGAGATTCATATCATGAACGAAACACTCTCTTACCTTACCGCGCAGAGAGAAAATGGTCCAGTGCTAACCCTCTCCCGGCGGCTTTATAAAGAGGTGATCTAGAGGGAAAAAACCCACTTAAGCTTCAGGTTTGGGGATGAGATGAATTCATCATTTTATAGGCCTGCATAAATGAAAGGCTTTCTGTGAGATAACCTGCTTCGTCTATTTTCACCCATAAAATTCAAACCTAAAAATGAATTATGAAGGGAGTCTATTACTCTCCATATTGCAAATACAGAGCCTCAATCATCTTATGACCAGATAAAATGTTCAAAGATGCCATAATTTTAAAATAGGCCAATGCTTATAATTCTTTCACAAGGTGGAAAAAAAATGTATATACAGATATAATGAGGCATTCATATATAAATATTTAAAGTCCCCCTGTGGTGAAAATCAAGCTTTTAATGTTGTTTATATGTCTATGTGTTGTTTTTAATATGCTTTAAGACAAACCATGTACAAATTCATGTCAACACCATTGCTGAGTATTTTCTCCTTAACACTGCAGTGAAGCAAAGACGGTCTCAAAATCACGGTTTGACTTTGAAATCGCTGGTGTTTCTGACGTCACAAACTACCTTGTAACCAATCACGTCAACGAGTGGATCTCTGAGCAGGTGTGAGTGAGTGGAGGCGGGGCTAATTTGCATATTCATAGAACTACATATACTAAATGAGGCAAGGGTGTAGCGTTACATTCAAGCTATTTTGAGGCATGAAGAAATGTTTTTTCAAGGAAAAAACGTTTAAATATGTAATTTTGGTGATCAAAGATCAGTTAAGGGATACAATTATTGACTACAGGGGGACGTTAACAACAACACAGTTTATCTGTCAATCAATTGCGAGTGAAAGTTGCTTTCAAGTGTGTTCCAAAGTTGATCTAGAGAACATCATGTGAGAAATACCTGAAGATATGCCAACCAACGAATTTGTTAACTGAATTTGAGGAGCTGTTGTATTTCTTACATGACATGAAGGCAGCACCATTGAAGTCGGTTATTCCATTGACAGAATTTTCTGGCTTTCTGTGTTTTCACTGTTACAAGGTAGAGGGCGCTATTACACATCTTCTGAAAGAGTGCATAATCTTCGGATCAAAACACAGGAGAAGAAGCAGAAACAAGCGATAAAAGCTTGTAGTATTTAAAGAAACACGTTTTTCTCAGCTTTTTGTTCAAAATGTTGCTTTTTTTACGAAACTTACATTCAAGTGTTGATAAAAAAGACTGCATGAAGCTAGAATAAAATGATTTTTTTTTTAAGCAAAGGCTCTGTTCTATCTTTTCATATAATGCATGTTCAGATATTCATACAACAATATATTCTGAGGGCCAGGAAAGTTTCGGGAAAATGATTAGTTAATGCGTTAACTACTATATGGCACCTTTAATGGCGTTCTTAGCTAGGTTTCAACAAAACAGAGAGTCAAATGACATGTTGAATTGAATTTTTAATGAGAGATGTTTGAGTTCACATCAAAATCTTTTTGATTTCCGTATCTTGGCAAATCTGAACACAGTTTTTGATGTTGAGAGTTGTTTTCCCCACACAGCACATCTGAGAGATGTCAGCAGAAGTTTCCATTTGCTCACTATTTATTGTGTAATTGTCTAGAAACCATTGAGAGGAAAGAGATCTTTCCCTTCCTATATACAGACAGGCCTCACACATGGAGCCGCCGTGGACGCTTCTCTCATTCCTGCCCCCTTCCCCTTCCCCTCCCTCCACTCATTTGTACATCATTATTCGCTAAGGGCTAGGATCATCCCACCCCCTCCCTGTGGTTTACACCAGAGATAATTGGAGAAAAACTCAGCACAGATCAGCCTATGTGGATCTAATTGTCCGCTCACCCTGGACTGTGCTCCTTGCCTCAGAGAAACCTGCACACAAACAGTGGCCTGTCAGCAGTAATTCAAAATAATATACGATGATCTTTTACGCTACTTTAAATTAATTCCTTTGGTGCTCCAATTAAAGATTACGTTTGACCTATTCCCCTCTTTCTCATTGGTCATCTTTGTTTCTCTCTGGTATTTATAAACACGAAAGTGAGAGCCCATTTGTCTACGTACGTTCTGCACACCCTGCCCTGTCTGTTCTCATAGGCGAAGTCACAAAGGAAGGAATGAAAATACAGAGTGAACCTGCAGGTTTGAAAACGAGAAATGAGGTCGTAAAACAAGTCACCGTCATCCTTGCCGCATTATCTGACAGCGGCGGAGGCAAAAAAAAAAAAAGAAGCTTAATTTCACGTCGAGCATGTTTGTGCTTTTGCGGGGCGCTGCTGTGATTCGCTGAGGGCATGAGACGAGAGCAGAGAGCTGGGAATAAACCAAGCAGGATGTCATCTGTCACAGAATGCCAGCAAGGTGACAGACAGCCACCCGTGGCACTTTATTATCAGTGGGTGTAGTTATGAAAATTATAGCTGTGCTTCAAACAAACGGGGCATAATTCATGTCAAACTGCTCCCCAAGTTAAAAAATCATATTTTATAGATGGAGAATTGTTTACTGATTGCCTAGGAAGACGCTCTGTTTTGACAGTCTGCAAATGATACAGTAGTATTCTTTCTTTTTTCTTTTTTTTTTTTCTTTTTAATGTGGTTGTGAAATCCTTAGCCTCTTGTTGGACATCAGTCTTTATTAGATGGTGAAAACATGAAGCGCTTGTGGGCTTTTGATGAATGGATTGCACTGACCGCCACACTGGTGGTTCATTTACGTTGGTGGCCAGCAGAATTGATATCATACAGGAGTTTGTTGTTGTTTTAAAAGGAACATTTCAGGTTCTTGACAGCATTTTATACATAATTCATAGCATAACTTGGCCCTTACAGTGGAAGTAAATAGTTGTTGTTTTTTTTAAATCAGAAAAGTGAATTTTATAAAAGCACTAACAATAAGTTACTCCGCAAGAATGCATTCAACTGATCAAAAGTGACAGTAAAGACATTTATAATGTCACAAAAGATGTCTACCTCAAATAAATTCTGTTCTTTTTTTAACTTTCTATTCATCAAATAATCCTTGAGGGGGAAAAATGTCACCGTTTCCACAAAAACATGAAGCACCATAACTGTTTTTTAACATTGATAATAATAAGAAATGTTTCTTGAGCATCAATTCAGCATATTAGAATGATTTCTGAAGGGACACTGAAGACTGGAGTAATGATGCTGAAAATTCAGCTTTGCATCACAGGAATAAATTACATTAAAAAAACACTTATTTTAAACGGTAATAACATGGTCACAGTATTACTGTTTTTGGCTGTGTTTTTGATCACATAAATGCAGTCTTGGTGAGCATTAAAGCTTCTTTCAAAAACAAGTCTTTTGGACACCAAGCTTTTTGAATGGTAAGGTAAGCAAATTATGTTTTTCACACTAAAATCATGTTTTTCACACCAAAATATTGGCCCCCTTCACTTCCACTGTAAGTGCCTCACTAGCCAAGTTCTCTTACGAGAGGTTCTCTCGTATTGCGTAAGTTTAGCTTACGCTACGGGTAAAGTTCATCTTTTCTCGAGATACTGAAGCCAAAATTATCCTTAATTTTGTAAACTAAGGATAGTGCTTCAGCTGGGCTTGCTGCGCATGCCCCCACTACAACGCTGGTTGAACGCTCGCGTACCTCGCCAAGGATGGACGCGCGGCTACAGGCGGATCAGAGTGTCTCAGAGCTGCATTTCAGCTCTGCAGCCCTGGTTAGTGGCCGATTGGTACCAGCAGGGGGTTACGATGGGAGTATTTTCGCACCGAAAAGTCATCTCGACAGACGCCTCCAACTCAGGTTGGGGCGGCCTTTTCGAGGGCAGACCGGCCTTTGGCCTGTGGTCAGACCGAGAGAAGAACGCGCTGAAGCGGTTCCTCCCGTTCATACAGGACCAACACGTTCTAGTCCGTTCGGACAACACGTCAGTTGTGTCTTACGTGAACCGTCAGGGCGGTATCAGATCCAGGAGCCTCTGCGATCTGACAGAACGCCTCCTCATTTGGGCCCAGTGCTTCCTGCACTCGCTGGGAGCGACGCATGTGCCAGGGATCCTGAACGATGGCCCGGATAGACTGTCCAGGGACAAAATTCCCCCCGGGGAATGGTCTCTACACCCCCAAACAGTCCAGATGTTATGGCACCTCTTTGGCAGAGCGGAAGTCGACCTATTCGCGTCAAAAGACAACGCTCATTGCCTAGTGTTCTTTTCAAAGAACGAGGATGCGCTGGCCCAATTCTGGCCCAGCAGCCCGCTGTACGCCTTCCCTCCGATCTCTATCTTACCACAGGTAATCAAGAGAATCAGGGAATCGTGCAGCCTGGTGCTCCTTATAGCCCCGCGATGGGAAAACCAAACATGGTTCCCGGAACTAACACGGCTGTCACACACAGCCCCGTGGCCGATTCCGGTGAGGAGAGACCTCCTCTCCCAAGCCCGCGGCTCGATCTGGCATCCCCATCCAGAGCGCTGGTCTCTGCACGTATGGTTGATCAACGGATACCCGTTGTCCTGCCAGAAGGAGTTATAAACACGATCACGCAGTCTAGAGCTCCCTCTAAGAGACGGCTCTCATACGGGTGAGGTCTCGCAGGTGCTCGGTTTCCTTCAAGAGCTATTGGATAAGGGCAGGTCCCCATCCACGCTCAAAGTTTACGTGGCGGCCGTTGCAGCTTTCACTGAGTCGAAGCAAGGCCGGTCGCTAGGAAGGAACGAGCTGGTCACCTGCTTCCTGAGAGGAGCCAGAAGGATGAACCCACCGCGCCCACCTTCGGTTCCTATTTGGGATCTCTCCGTGGTCCTAGAGGCCCTAAAGATGCATCCCTTTGAACCATTAGATTCAGTGAATCTAAAATACCTCTCGCTCAAAACCGTTTTTCTTTTGGCTCTGTCATCAGTTAAACGTGTGGGGGACTTACACGCTTACTTACACTGTTAGCACAGCGTGCCTTGAGTTTGGCCCTAATGACTCTAAAGTCATCCTCAAACCAAAACATGGCTATGTCCTGAAGGTGATTGGCACTCCCTTCAGAGCACAGGTCATTTCTCTGTCGGCTCTGCCAGCATTCGACAGCGAGAGCAGCGACAGGCTCCTCTGCCCCGTTAGGGCACTGAGATCTTATGTTACGCGCTCCGCCCCTTTCAGACGCTCCGAGCAGCTTTTCGTTTCGTTTGCTGGGCGCACCAAAGGTCTCGCCGTCTCGAAACAGTCCCTATCCAGATTGATAGTGGACGCAATTGCTGATGCTTATGCATCAAAAGGGCTGCAATGCCCTCTGGGTATCAGGGCTCATTCCACAAGAGGCATGGCCTCGTCGTGGGCATGGTCCAGTGGAATTTCCATTCACGACATCTGTATGGCGGCGGGCTGGGCCTCCCCGTCTATATTTGTGAGATTCTATAACATGGAAGTTCCCGCCTTGCAGGCTAGACTTCTGTCAGTCTAAATATGTCTATGATCGGACCACATGCTTGTGCTCAGACTACTTCACTGTTGAGCTCTCCTGGTTGAGCTGCACTGATATGGGTTGATATATATGTAACATGCAGCCCGCCGACGCCGCTCTGCATTCCCCATGGGTGTTTATGTTTATACATGTGCCGGCACGCTTGCTGGCCGCCTGAATTTCCCACTTTCAGTGTTCCCCAGACTCTGGGACTCATGAGCTCGCACGGCGTTGACAAAGGGTTCCCGTAGCATAAGCTAAACTTACGCAATTCGAGAGAACCTCTCGTAAGAGAACGTGTACGAGTATTGCGTAACCGGCCGTGCTCGCGCCACGAGCGATTTTCGCTTCAGATGATGAAAACCAGGGAAGCAGCCTCCGAGCCCCGGTTTAATACGCTAAGCCACACCCCCATGAGCGGCCTGGGACGCGTACTGGGCGCGAAGCATCACCATTGGGCGTGACGTCACGCCAGGCTCACTGGTAGGCTGCTGCAGTTGCTGCAAGGCAGCCAATGAGTGCGCTAGTCAGCCTGCTCTAGGTCTGCAGCTGCTGCACTGCGTTGACAAAATTTACAAAACTAAGGATAATTTTGGCTTCAGTATCTCGAGAAAAGATTAACTTTACCCGTAGCGTAAGCTAAACTTACGCAATACTCGTTCCCTCTCTAGACCGAGTACGTTTCCATCCACTTGTCAATCGAATTATCTGAAGTTCCGAAAAAAACTCATGCGAATAAAGCTGGTGAAAGTGTGTTTTCTATCCAACGGCTTTAAAGCGAATAAAAACCTGTGCGCAATGATGTCACATGCTGTTTTGCGATCAAATTGGTATATCAAATTGATTTGAGACATTTTAAGGTGTTTCCATTCATTTTCGCACTGAATCGCACAACATTCAAGCAAACCTTTGCAAACAAAGTTTTGCTAGACAAAATGGATCGCGCCATCTACCAACAAATGTTCGATATTGCACAAGTTGTAGCCTAATAGTGCTTATGTGCCAGCTGATAGCAACATATGTAAGGGATAATGTATAGCGAGGCGGTTGTTAGCCTGAAGGGGTTGTATATTCGCTATAACAAACCGCCTCGCTATACATTATCCCGCTTATTACATGGCTACCTACCAAATAAATCAATAATTTGACACAAAATATTGATTTAAAAAGGAGTTTATTGATTTAAAAACGATTGTATTGCTTCCGCTAAAGAAAATAGTCCGTTCCGTTTCTGAACTGCGTCCATGGCAACGCTCTGTTTTTCATGGGAACTGTGTGTTATACTTAGCAGCGGTCTGTTATCAAGAGAAATAACAGGCCGCATTCTACATTAGAATTCAACCAAGCCATGTAATAACAAGCTATAATAAGAAAACAACGACGCTATCAACACATTGCTATGATGATGCAGATGCACGTAAATGCCCGACGACAACGGAGGCGGCCTGTGGTGTGGGAACGACAGCGCTCCAAAAAGTTCTGGGAGATCGTGGTTCAGAGACACCTCATGGAAACCCTTTGGTTGAAGCATTTTTTTTGCTTTGTCCACTTACATCTGTCTTTGTTGACACCCATGCATGTGCACAAACAGAGCGGAAATACTGGGCGGAAACACTTCTTCTATGTTTTGTGACGTGTTGCAACCATAAAATGACCTAAAACTTAATCGCAATTCATTATTTATTCGGCAAATAACGTTTCCATTAGCGTTTATCGCATAAGCCGTATATCGATCAAGATAAAATCCGATGAGACCGAACGTATTTCATTTGAGTCGATATTCATGAAATGCAATCGAATTTTACTGTTTCCATAAGGCATTTTTCATTCGATATCACTTAATTCGGATAAAAACGTGTGGATGGAAACATAGCTGTAACCCAGATTATTTTTTAGTAAGGAGGGATGAGTAGGAATATTTTTTTTTTTTGTGGTAATCAGCATTATGCCACAAATGCTGCAGATTGAATTGTATTGAATCCAGCTATTCCTTTAATTAGGGAAAAAAAAAGGAGAAAAAATACAGCAGACAGGGCAATTTTCTCTCAAAGTGCAGAGGCCGGTGGATTATGATGGATCACACTGTATCCTTGAAAGCCATCATTGGGATATATTCTAGCTGGAGACCATCTTGAATCCGGTATGCTTTGGGAGCTGAATGCGGTGCTTAAATTTGTTCGCTGTGTGGTGGCTCGATCAACATTTAGATCCAGCTAGTTCATTTTATTCCGGCGGTGATTGCATGACGGTTCCCGAGACTGTGTAATGTGACTGTATGGGGTGTTGGCAGGCCGTTCTAATGTGATTGCGTATGCGGTGTGGAGCCGTCTAATGCGGGACTGTGTGCATTCGCTGGGCCGCAGCTAGTAAAGAGATGTTGCAGTGGGGAAGTCCTGCAGCACCATAATGTATTTACTCTGTAATTTGTGTCTCAGTGAGAGGCCATATATCCTGTTTAAGAGTGACACCTCCCCTCCCTGCGGCCCACTGTATCCCTGCCTCTCTGACGGAGACCTCAGCTCGCTGTGCTGATGGATGAGCACGTCAAAGCCACTCCTGCCGCAACACACACACACACACACTTCTGTATGGAGCGACGCATTCGGACACACAAACTTCAGTGTGCACAAATATGCATGTACTGTAGTAACTTAAATCAAATCACAACAGGTACATGTTTTAGTGTGGATTGTTTTTTTGTTTTTTATTTTATTTTATAACAGAATACATTTCTGTGAGTCATAAAGTAAAAAATAAAGTGATAAACTGTCCTGATGTCATAATGAAAAAAAAAACTTTAAAAAAATGAAACTCTTGAAATGAAAACCACCTATATATATATATATATATATATATATATAAAAACTTTTTTATTATTATTTTTTTATTATTATTTATTATATACTTGTTATTAAATTGTTGAGGATTTGTAAAACTTATTTAATAATTTTTATAATAATATATTTAATAATAATTGCATTATTTCTTAACTATAATAATACTAATACTAATTATGTATTTTTTATTATTTTATAACTTTTTATTTTATTATTTATTATATAATTTTTTTCCAAAAACATTTTTTTCAATATGGTAAAAAATATAATGATGTGTACTCTCACATAACAAGGTGTAAGGAAAATATGTTATTCTTTTTTTCTTGAAAACTATTAAATTGCTGAGAATTTGTTAAACTCTTTACAAACGATTTGAAATCGTTTCTCTTCTCTTCCGGTTCTGTTGTCAATCCCCGTTCAGTGACGCTGCTGACGTAAGACGCTGCTGACGTGTTATCAGTGCGCCCGAGCTTCGTTTACAGTCTGAGGGAGACGTAAACAAAACAATCTTCGCAAACATGTCTAAGGATTTCGACACAGAGGAAGACTTGCATTTTTTTGCCCAGCCATATTTATTTGAACCCGAATACACGGACGCACCAGATACACGTCACTGCGGACTCATGAACGCGGATTGACAACAGAACCGAAAGACAATACAATGCTGAATAAAGTCGTAGTTTGTGTTATTTTTGGACCAAAATGTATTTTCGATGCCTCAAAAATTCGAACTAACCCACTGACGTCACATGGACTACTTTGATGATGTCTCTATTTCCTTTCTGGACAAGGACAGTATACCGTACATACATTTTCAATGGAGGGACAGAACACTCTCAGACTAAATCTAAAATATCTTAAACTGTGTTCTGAAGATGAACGGAGGTCTTACGGGCTTGGAACGACATGAGGGTGAGTCATTAATGACATAATTTTCATTTTTGGGTGAACTAACCCTTTAAGATCTGCCGCTGCTGACAGGATCTCACGCATCTCATTCTCTCACTACTCTTTACTTCCATTTAAGATTTTATTGAACTCATTTAAGACTTTATCCTCATTATCCTCTTGTGAGGATACTCGACAAAAAGGACATTTTGGCATAAACGTGTGTGTTATTGTTTGATCAAGTGCGAAAGAACTCGATACTGGCGTGCGTCTGTCATACATTGCTGACTGAAAATGCTGCGGTTTAAATTGGGCTCGTTTTCATGGTAGGCCTAACTTACACAGAATGTTTTTTTTAGTAAGCTTAGGCCTTGTCCACACGGACACGGGTATTTTTATAACCGTGACTTTTTTACGCGGTTCGGCCATTCGTCCACACGGGAACACAGTATCAGGTCACTGAAACCGAACATTTTTGAAAACCCCTGCCAGGGTGAGGATTTTCAGAAACGCCGGTTACAGTGTTGCAGTAAAACCGGGGTTTTTGCCTTGCGACGTCAGATTGTGTGCCGTTATCCGCCTACTGGAACCTGTAATAACTTTTTGTTAGGCTTCTGATTGGCCAACGTGGCTTTACGGTTAGGGTTATATCGCCGCCTGCTGGTGTGGCATGCTCTTGACAGCGCTTGATAGCGTGTTTTTGCGTTTTCATGTGGACGGGATTTTTTTTTAAACGCAGGAGGAAAAACTCCAGTTATAAAAATACCCGTGTCCGTGTGGACAAGGCCTTAGTAAGCTACAAAGAATGTAAGCAGATTGTGAGGAGTGTAGCAGTTTAGTAAGCACAGAGTGTAGCAGATTAGTAAAATACACAAAATGTTCTACATTAACCCTCTGGGGTCCTTCGGCCCAAATGGACCCGAAGCATTTAAATATATATTTTTTTTAAATCATTGTTTTATCGGAATGGTCCGAAATTTGGTGACTTTGTTGGTACTTGGCATATGAACACCCCAAAAAATTGGGGACAGGATTTGAATAGTCTAAGTGGTTGTAAAAAAAATAGTCACACTCAGGACCTTCGGGTCCAAATGGACCCGCATAGGAAATGAATGGGAAATTGGCAAAAATGTGAAAATACAGAGTTATTTTGTGCGTACAAACTACAAATCAGCCACGATCCAGAAAAAAAGCACACAACAGTGAAGGGGTGAATCTATAAAACATCAAGAGTGCAAAACAGACACATCCACACACACACACACACAAACACACTTTTATACACATACACACTAATAAATTCAGATTACATATGGGTTTTGAATTTTTAAAATGCTCAGTTTGTCCACCAGATGGCATCCATCTCATTTCAAAAATTGCTTTCATGAGGCCTAGGCTTGACTCTAAAATGAAATACAGCTTTAAAAAAAAAAAAAAAAAAAAAAAAAAAAAAAAAATTTAAATTTCTATTATATTCAATGGGGAAAAAATGGGTCATAATTATTGCATTAATATTAATTATAAATCATTTTTATTTTTGAAATTATCTCAAAACACCAAAAAAGAAAAGAAAAAATATTATAAAAAACAAGTAAAAAAAAAAAAAGATGATTTTTTTTTAATAAATATTAATCCCACCCTTCCGGCCCATTTGGACCCGAAGGTCCTGAGTGTGACTCTGAAATGAAGGACCCCAGAGGGTTAAATATTTAGCTAGTCTGAAGTTACCTATTATCTTGACCTGAGCTAATTTTCTGAATCAACCAACTCACATCTCCTTTCTTTCTTTTCATCCATGATGACATTAGTCACCTGTTGTTGATGTTTCTGACGTTTCATCGCTGTCTGTGCCGCAACCGCTATACCTGCTCATTAGAACTTTCAGTGAGCTATTTTACACAGGCTCGGTCCTGCTCCTCCGTGGCAATGACGGCGTGCGGTTAAAAATCATAACAAACGAATTTGAAAGTGGGGGGGGGGGGGGACATGTCCCCCCTGTCCGCATAGGAAATTACGCCCGTGGGTAGGACATCATCCCCCGGCTTCATGAACTTGAGCTCCATGCTTTCACCGACGACGCTAACGTGACGTATACATTTCCACCCTGCTCTGCTTCTGATAGGCTTGTAACGTTAGAGCTGCGTTCCTCTCATATGATTGGTAGGTGAAATCAATTGACTCGAAAATATTAAACCGCATGCAAGTTCCCATTTTTTATTTTTATTTTTTTCCTCACGGCCACAAGCCGGAGATCCGGCACCGGAATACTTTAAGCCCGGTGTCTTAGTGTTGCCACCATGGTGAGGGATAAAAATCAAGCGTAGCGTCAGTTCTGGCAGGTCACGTTAGTCAAGCTCGCATCAGCTGACTCTCAGCTAATCCACGTCTACCTATAGGAATACGACGCCTATTACTGTATATTAGCTCCTTCAGTATTATCAGCAGCTATCACGTTTCTCAGGAGCTTACCCTCCTCCATCCCCAGCTCCTCCTCTCGTCAGTCAGTATTTGGCATTCTGATTCCCCTTGAATCAATTTATGTTGTACTTTATCTTGAATTAATGATATCTGCAATACATTCATGTTGGTTCTGTTCTGTTACCCTAAGGGGGGTTATCGCTGCTCCCCCTGCTCTTATCCATGCTAGGCTGCACGGATGCGCAGGCAGTTCTCGCCCAGAACAGAACCATACCGCCAATCCAAACTGTATGCTGATTGTCAATCATATTTGACGATACTGATCCTGACAGAAATGCATTCCAGTGCTGAAAATGTTTTTAATTATTTCATCCCGAAATCTGTATTTAACCTCAGAACGATCTCAAAGTAAAACGAGGTGCTAAAGTCTGATTTTGTTGTGTCTGTGCTTTAAAAATCTTAATATCTGCTAACTCTTTATTGTGATGGTCCCCCAACAAACATTCTACTGACTATAAGTAACTACATGTTAACTTATTCTGACCTTAATTCAAGTGATGAATGATTTTGAAAGTCTGATAGTGTCTTTGTTGAGTTAGCTTAACCCTGCCTGGTGAAAATGCTCGAAAATGATTAACAGTTGAAAACATTCGTTAGAAATTTAGAAAAAGTCTATTGTAATGCAACAAATCTAATCAGTTACATTACTTTAGAAAGCAATTTAAATAGTTACACTACTTATTACATTTTAAATAGGGTCACTTGTAATCTGTATCCTATTACATTTCCAAAGTAACCTTCCTAACACTGTGCATGTGTACTGTACACAAATTAATACATTCACATAAACCACTCTTTGCAACTACTTAAGCATCTCTGCATATAAATTGCGCTCATTGTGGTCATGGCAGTGTGTGTCAAACACATGTTGCATGTATTGACGAGCCCAGCAGGCCTCTGTCACCATGGTAACAGATGTGCATGACTGAGAGGATTCTTCTCACCGCTTATAAGACACATTTAACATGAGTTTATAGCTTATTTTTACCTCTTCTATGGTTCAGTGTTTCTGGATATTTTGGATGTTCCCCTATTTAGGTAATTGAGACTCTTCAAACCAGCTAATGAGCAGAATCAGGTGTTGGATAAGAGAGCGCAGTGTTGAGGCTCCTCCAGGAGCAGCTTTGACAAACACTGCTCCAGTTTACTGAACCTTCCTATGATCATTTAATAGATTGTTGGATAAATTTGGTGAGTTTCTTGGATAGTTCTCCTGATTATATAAATATTTTGGATGAAACAGTGGGATGAATATTTATTGGTTTGCCAGTGTTTGTTTGCTTCATAAGCTCATAGGAATATACAGTGGCCTGTATTTGGACACTAAAGCCTTTTGTAAAATGCACAAATTTCATTACATAAGATAACAAAATATCAAACCAAATGGCATCTGCACACAAACGATGCCAACATTTCTGGGCCATTTTTGCAATTACTTTAACCAGCTGGTCCCAAGATCACATTAACTGACATAGTTGACAACCAGAAACTTAATCTAAATAGGTTTGTAGTAAACAAAAGAAATTGCTATTTCATTTCTGGAAATTGCAACTTTATATTTGACAATTGTGAATCAGTGTGTAACTTTGCATTTCACAGTGTGACTTTATGTCTTACAATATAACATTTTATCTTGCAATTGCTGCCTTATTTCTCATTCACTTTTAAAAGAGTTTCCAAAAAGTTTTTTTTGCAGCGATTCCATAGAATAACAATTTTCGGTTCCCAAAGAACCTTTCAGTGAGCAGTTCTTAAAATAACCTTTTTTTTTTCTTATGCCAGGTTCAAACTACACAATATTTTTCTCTGTTACGATTATGTGATTTTGACTCCTTGTCGTGTCGTGGACAAATAACATATCAGACCACATGTTGCTTCCCGACCAATCATCGCTAGCCGCCTTTAACGACGTGCATGATGTCATCAAGAAGGTGGAACTAGCGACTGACTTCACAAGAGCGTAAACAAACAACGGTTGTATTAGCCTAATGCTACTTCCAGTACTCACCAGGTTGCTGAAGTACTTGCTATCGTTCTTTTTCACACTGTTGTAATGGTCCCTTGAGGAAACATCATATAGGTAGGAGTTCCTCCATTGCATAATTCCACCAAGAAGCACCAATAACATCGTCTCTTTTTCGTTTCGCCATGTTTTGAATGGCGTCCTGTTCAGAAGGGCTGATAACGTGTAGTTTGAACCCGTCATTGGTGTGAAGATCATTTAAAAAATCTAGAGGACCTTTTTCTGCTATGAAAAACCTTTTGTAGAATGAAAAGGTTTGTTGGATGTTAAAGGTTCTTCATGAAACCATCGATGCCAATAAAGAACCTTTATTTTTAGGCAACGGCTATATGCACTTAGCATATTTTCTTAGCGATATATGCTATACACTAAGTGAAATTAGCAGTATTTTCTTAGTGATATGCTATTTACACTAAGCGAAAATAGCGATAGATTATATTTACACCATGTAAAAATAGCAGTATTTTCTAGCAACAAGTGTAAATAGTAGTTAGATACTATTTGCTCCTCAGTATTTTAGTACATTATAAAACAGCATGCAATAATAACATATTGAGTGTAAATTATTATATTTATTAAATAAATGCCACCTTATTAGGAATATAAAGCTCTCCCTACAAGTACCCCTAACACTACCCGATAAACACTTTATTATTAAATAACCGTTAGGCACTTTAATTCCACTTTTCACATTTATTGAAAATAAATGCCTTTCCAATCTGATATGCGAATCTTGGGAAAAGGGAGCAGAACGAGTTTGGCAAAAGGTGGATTCAAACTCTGGTTCGAACTTGCATCAAAAGTATATGCTATGCGCCTTACTCCCTACGCCACTACGGCTGACAAATTACTAGGTTTTTTTTTTTTTACTTTTGTCTAGCCCAACCAGATATTGGTGGGTGGAGTTAGTGTACGTAAATAGCTTCTACCAACAAGGCGGGCTATTTGCACTTGTTGTAAATAGACACTCCATTATTTTTAGGAGTGTAATCTCATAATTGCATCACTTGTTGCTTTATTTCACACATTCTTGATTTTTTTCTCATAATTGCAACTTTATTTCTTGTGACTTTATGGCCCGGTTTCACAGATAGGGCTTAGATTAAGCCAGGATTAGGCCTTAGTTCAATTGGGACAATTAAGTATCTCTTTATAAAGGTGCCTTAGAAAAAAAAACATTCCTGGTGTGCATCTTGAGACAAAACAATGGCATTGACATATTTTAAGATATGTTAGTCTAAGTTGTTTTCAGTTAAACATGCATTTTATTCTGGGACTAGACTCAAGCCTTGTCTGTGAAACCGAGGGAATACTGTATCTCACAGCAACTATTTTTCACAATTATCTTTTTTTTTCACTCTGTCTTGTTATTTAAACCTAAATTAAAAGTAATTTCATCAAATGCTTGGCTTGTAACATGTTCTTGTCCTATCTTTCTTTAAAACGAATACCTCTTGGTTTGATATTTTGTTATATAATGCAATGACATTCATGCATTTTCAAGTGCGGCTCAAGCATCTAGATACTTTTAAGGGCCACTGTACTTCTGAATAATGCATGTGCCTTCAGCAAGTTTACTTTGCTGAGGATCCTCAACCATCACACAGTTCTCTCGATTGGGTAAAATACAGAGCTTCTCTAATGAATCTGCAAAAACAAAGAGCTTCCGTCATTCCCCTATTAAAGAAATACAAGACTCTGCAAGTGCAAATGTCACTCTCAAGATAACATCTTATCATCGCGCTAACATTCACACCTGTTCCTGTACATGATTCATGCTTGTGGGTCATGAGTTCCTGGTAATTGAAGTGCCAAAAAGACGGAGCTGACAGTTTCCAGTGCAGAAGAGAAGCCTCTCCAGGGCCCTCAAAGAACCGCATATGTGGGGCCTTTCAACCGCCAGACTATCTTTTGTAAACTCCATGAAAAGCCGTTTCTGGATCCTTTCCCTTCCTGTACCTGATAACAGCAAGTGTGAAGCAGATCTTCAGACAGGAATGGCTCATCTTTTTGGTGCACAACATCTCCTTATGCTGGCACAACCTGCTGCTGGGAGCAAAGAGCAAGAAGTTATTGTTAATGTGCAGTAGAATAAGCACACAATGTGTCTCTTTTTGGGAAGGAAATCGATGAGTCCTACTAGCACAAGTCTCCAGTGGAAAGTGGGACAGCTGAGCTGACTCAAGATTGATCACAAGATGGACGCCGAGAGGTCCATCACCTAGCTGAGCTGAGTTTGTGTATGTGCGTGTTTATATACATGCTTGTTTTTGTACCTCTGAGGGAAAGCAGAAATACGGTTTATAAATTCTCTCCTGTCCATGATCAAGTCTGGGTCAGCGCTGATAACATATTTAAAGATCCTTTATTTAAGACCACGGTGACAGAGCAATAATGGGTCAGTGCTGATAAGACCTAAATGGACATGAAGACGTACGTTATAAATGTCTAAGCGCAGCGCTAAAAGGCCCTCTTTAAAACTCCAAACTCTCCCAACCTTATTTAATTAAAATGGCCAGCAGATAAAAATGCTTACACACTATTTCAGTCACTTAGAGCTCATGAAATATTTCCCAGTGTGCACTGAGGCACAGATGGAACGAGAGTGATGGCAAACTTATGGGCAGCCAGTGCTCGCACATAAGACAGTTTGTCACAGGACACGTCTCTGCACACAAAAATGCTCTTGACTGGAAGATGGGACCACAAATTCAATGATCTTTTAGTAGAGGAAAAAAGAAAAGACCTGTCCCTGCCAGAGAACCTGAGGTAGTACTTTTTTTTTTGAGCCCTTGTAATGCTCACTGAGGAATTTGTAAGGTCCTATTTTCAGAAAAGGTGTTTGAAACTAAATATATTGGGAAAAGCGTTATACAAATAAAACTTGACTTTACTGGACTTCTTTTCAATGGCCGTCAATCCTAGACTATTTGCAATTTCTCAGGAACAAATACGTTTGTTTTTTTTGGCCAGTGAACCTGTAGCAGTTGTTAACCCAAAAATGAAACTGTATTCAGTTATTCCCCCAAACCTGCTTAGCCTTTATTTCTTCAGTGGAACACAAAAAGTGAAATTTTAAAGAATATCCATGCAGGCCACTCTTCCGAATATAATGAAATTGAATGAGGGTTGACCAAACAAACACCATAACAGTTGTCCATACAGCCATGCTGTGAGGAACAGACTTAAATTTAAGTTGTTGTTTACAAAAGTTCTTGACATGCACACTAGCTCTCTCTTCTTCTTTTTTACCGTTTATCCAGTTCCACCCAAAAATGGTCTAAATGCTTCATTCAAACGTCATGATGACTTGGTTTTCAAATTCAGTTTACTTAAATTACTCAATGATCAATTCACATTAGCAGTTAACAGCTCACTTAAGGAAATATTATGTGTAAGTGACTAACAACTTAAATTTTGCAGAAATTTAAAGAGAAACTAGAAAATGTTGTTGTGCAGAAGGAGTAAAAAGTATGGAAGCTTGTTTCTGTCACAGAATAAAAAAAATAAAAAAGGTAATTAAGACTTTTTATCTCACAATTCTGACTTTTTTTTCTCACATATTTCTCAATATAAAGTCGCAATTGCGAGTTATAAAGTCAGAATTGTGTGGTATAAAGTCGCAATTGCGAGTTATAAAGTCAGAATTGTGTGATATAAAGTCGCAATTGTGTGTTATAAAGTCAGAATTGTGTGGTGTAAAGTCGCAATTGCGTGTTATAAAGTCAGAATTGTTAGATATAAACTCGCAATTACAAGAAATAAACTCGGAATTCTGACTTTATATCACGCAATTCTTACATTTATATCTCGCAATTCTGAGGAATAAAGTCAGAATTGCAAGATATAAAGTCGCAATTGCGTGTTATAAAGTCAGAATTGTTAGATATAAACTCGCAATTACAAGAAATAAACTCGGAATTCTGACTTTATATCACGCAATTCTTACATTTATATCTCGCAATTCTGAGGAATAAAGTCAGAATTGCAAGATATAAACTCGCAATTGTGAGATAAAAAGTCGCAATTATCTTTTAAAATGTTTTATTCTGTGGCGGAAACAAGCTACCATAGAAAAGTTGTACAGGGGTGCGTTTCCCGAAAGCATCGTTATCCAACTATGATCGCAATTTCCATTGAACTCTATTGGTAACGACGGAACTTGCGACCATAGTTGGCTAACGACGCTTTCGGGAAACGCACCCCAGGTTTGGACCAGTATGAGGGCGAGTGAATGATGACAGAATTTAATTTTGGGTAAAATAATCCTTGTATTGTAATGTCTTCAGTTGGTCTATAAACCAACCATCTTTTCATCCAACTAACCAGTCCATCGATACATCCATCAGAAAGGCTATTGTCTCAATGTCAGTGCTTCACAGAGAGAGCAAATCAATAGTCACTGATTGAGCATCAGTATCTGCCTGGAATATCATCCATTCAGAGCAATTAACTTTACATGTTGTTTATACATCGACTAGTTGATGTTCAAGACATAATGTTGGTGACAGTTTGGGTTTCTTACATATTAAAGATGCATTCAGTGGTTCTTTAGCTAGCATTAGCATCACTGTTCTTTGTGTATTTTGAGTACTGATACAATTGGATGTTGTACTGCCATCATGTTCGACATGGTTCAGCATGGCTGCCATGTAAGAGTGGGTTTTAGAGAGCGGTCTACACAATTATTCTTACTTGTCCAACAACAAAAAAGCAACTTAGGAATCACTATACGATAGATTTGCTCCATCATCAAATCTTTCTGCATTTGTGTTTGCTGTAATGATGTTTACAATAATTCTCCCATTGTCTTTGTTGGTTAAGCATGATAACTGTTTAAAAACAAAACAAAGCTATGCTACTGTGGCAGCCAATGAGCGGGAACATTCTCCCCGACATTTACTAAAATACATAAAATACACCATACATAATTAAAACACTTTACAGAGAACCAATATGAGTACATTTTTCTTTTCATGGGAGTCTAGGTCATTCACTCTTCACAAAAGCACAAAACAGTGCGTAAAACTTTTAAATTAGCACTAACTCATTGCACCTTTAAGTGTTCATGTTCTTTACTCCACTTCAGGTCTTTCACTTTCGTAGTGGTGAAGTAAAAAATAATTTTTTCTCTCTCTTCACACAGAATGGAGAAAGTCAGAATGTTACTCAACATATTGGAACTCAAGTGCTGCAAATGATAGACATTTTCCTTTGCTTGTGCATCAGTCAACTGCTGATCTGCCACATCACAAAAATAAACATCAACCCACACACACATACACACAAAACAACTCACTTAACAAAGGTGTTTCGACAGTAGTATACCTTTTTCTCTAGATGAGGGTGCAGGATGCTAAGGAGGCTGTTGCAATGTGTTGTGTGGGACCTATTAATATATGCAGTGCAAACAAGCATTTCAAAATGGTCTCCTAGTGACTTTATGCTAAACTTATGTTTGACAGGGTCAAATTAATGAGCTGTTTGTGTCAAATAGCGTTCATCATTTTGGGATAGCTGCCTAATGAATGCGAGCTGCACTAATACTGTGGAGATACTGACGCCGCATGATGAGCGTGTACATAATAAATCTTTATGCAGTTGAAAAACAAGCAGGATAAAGCTTCATCATTAGCACTTGGCCTCTACTTATATTTTCTGATGTCTTGTGAAAACTTTGTCTTTAAAAAAAAGATATTTATTACGCACCCCAACATTCATGAGACGCCATATCCGAAATAATGCTAAGGTTTAAATTTGGGTCATCGGAGCCACTTTTGAAAGCAATTGTCTGCATTCATATTTAATGACTTTTATGAATATTCATTAATTATGGATGCTTTTCTGAATCTGTCCCCAGGATGACATAAGAGAGGGGTGCGATAGACGGATGGGGCTTTAATAGACTTCCTGCATTCAGTAAGAATCAGCTGTTTTATCCAATAAATACACATGTAATGACACAAAGAAAAAAAATGTGCATTTTCATTTTGTGATATTTTAAATAAAAGTTGGACCTTTGTGGGGTGCAATTGCTAAATGAATTACGACAGGTATTAAAAATACAAGGCAATTTATTTGATGGCACTCCAAGCTGCCATTCTTAAAGTATTAATGTGCATTATGGCTATAATTCACATTAAATGTTAATGGGGTGAAAAAAAAAGTTTTTTTTATTTATTAGTGTCCCGAAAGGTGAATTAACTGCCCCCCAAGGGCAAATGGGCACTCTGTTAACTAAGTTCTGTGAAATTAACCTGAATCCGTCATGGTTGTGTTCATAAAAACAGAGAACCTGGACCCATAAAATTGCAATTTCATGCATCGCTCTTGTTAATCTCATTCATTCTCCTTCATCTTTTCTCCTTGAACTGGAATCACGATCGAGCTCCTCTATGCCATGGTTCCTCTTACACACCTCATTTGATTTCTCTTTCTTTTTATCTTTCTGTCTCCCGCTGCCTGTCTGTTCCTGGCAGGTAGGAGTTGTGTGTTGTCTGACATCCCAGGCGCTGTGATGGCTTTGGTCAGCAGTTTTAAAGAGTAATGACTGCAGTGGTCGCCAGACTCTTGCTGTGGGGTGTCACCGGCAGTATCGTTTAATGTATCCTGTTTGCTCTATTACAGTCTGCCAATCCAATGAGCTCCTGCAGCCCTGGACCTTTACGGATGATGCAGAGACAGACCCGAGAGTCGCATTTAGCCTCGCGGAAACGCTCATGGCAATGGCTCTAAAGCTTATGCGGTAAAAGAACGGACTGAATGAGGGACTCGATGCACAATCTTCACCTTTATTTTCGCTCCTGCACACAAGCCAAAATCTACTCAGTCGTTAAACTGAAGGGATTTTTTTTAGAGAAATGTTTTTGTTAGAGATATTTTTGCTAGATTTGTTTATTGTTTTTACCCTTTACCACACTGTAAAAAAAAAACGATCAAATTAGTAATGACAACATTATAATAAGTTAATAACTCATCAAAAATATGTTAAGCAATTTTCAGCTTTTTTAATGTTATACAAGATTCAACTCATTCAAGTCAGTTTAATGTAATTTAAGTTGAAATGACTTAAACATCCAAGTTGATTGTACTTAAATTTACGACAGCGACTTTTTTACAGTGCATTCTACCATGTTTAACATTATTACTTTATGAAATACTGCAGTGCTGCTAATTATAAATGATTTATCCTTTTTTTTTTATTCAAATGGCCCACATAATCTTAAATCAAAATCATTAACTTCTTTTCTCTGATGATGTGTATATCGGTGTGATGGCGGGACAATAATCCCTCCTCTCAAGCTATATGCCACTCACATCAAATTGCAGCAATTAGCAAACGACAACGATCCAATTAATTCCCGATGGACAAAATCATGTCCCACCCTACTTTTTTTTTTTTTCTTGTTCAGAAGCCATTTCACTCGGATGCATGTCACGACAGAGCAGAAAAGATGATCGCAATTTCCTTACACAAATAAGCTAGATGTAGTCTGGTACAGTTAGCATTGATGAATGAAAATGATGTGGGTTATAAACTCAGGCAGGAGTTTATCATCGTTGATTGGCTGCTTTGATGAAATATGCAGTAAAAACATTAAGGCCACTTTGCCAATAATCCAAAATACGCCTTGCAAACTTGTAAAGCGTTCAAGCTGGAGAGCAAGAGGAAGCTTATTAGATCTTCAGCAGAAGTAATGGATGTCGTTTGCGAATGCATACGCTTCCAGTAGGATCGTATGAAAGACAGGACAAATCTGATTATGGAGCAAAATGCCTGTTGTGTGGAAAAGATTGTTTACATTTGAAATCAATTGAACTGAGAAGGGACTCCGGCTTACTGATCCCACAGTACACAGCTAGTATAAAGCCTCAGTCTGTTTTCTGGAACATTCTGTTTGGTGGCTTTTTAATTAACTGGGGGTGAAGATTACGGCTGATTCCTCTGACGAGTGAATCATGCAGAATTCAAATGCGGGACTAAGCTGCAGAAACAATAAGCTGCATTTATAGCATCTTCCCACTCTGAAGAAGAATAGGATTGACCAGAGACAGGAGCGCATGCTAATCTATCCAGCTGGCATCTCCTGTCAATATTTACAGCGTAGCAGCCATCAGCTTGGCATCCCCATTTGTATGCATTGGAGGGAGGAACAATCTATGATTTCTATTTCTATGGCAGACATTTATCATTTAATTACCAGCAACAGGTTGGAGGTAGAGGAGATGAGCACGGTGAGACTTGCTCCTGGTGAGGTTGACGTTACAAAACTGCTGCAAAGCTCAAGAGCTCCCCCACATGCCGCCTGAGGAGCTGGAATTATACTCCCTTCGGTCATCTGCAGTTATTACTGAAGCAATCGTGCCATATTGAACTGATTTCTGAACAGTAAAGCATAGGCGTGTGGCGAGAAATAATGCAGGCGCAAATTATCCCCCAGAGTGCCGTGAGAATGCGAGGCGGGCGGTCCGCGATGACTTCCAGGGGGACAAACAGCACATAGAGGCGGTCGCAGAGTGAGCCTGTGTTTTCCCAAGAGACGAGCAGTTCTTCAGGAGCAGAGGAGATCCAACGGTTGGTTATTGAATAACAGCAACACTCTGCCACAAAGACGTATTTTATTGAAACTTTGAGAAATAAAAGAAAATCTTCTTTTGTTCTTATAAACTGAGTGGAAGATTCACCCCGAAGGTGATGACTTGTCACACAATATGTGTAGTGTCATCGTTCCAAAGCGCAGCTTCCTTCCTCTGGGGCGACAGGACTGTGGGACACGGCTTCTGTCATTTTTCATAATAAATATACATGAGTTTATTCATTTTACTCCAATGCGGGGAAATATGAACATGGACGCCTGTAAAAACGGAGACGATCTCGTTATTGCTGGTGACAAATGTAATTTTATTTTCCACTCAAGTCTCTATCAAGCTTCAATCCCTGTTGGCTAGAATATATCCATAATGATGCTTAATCTCATCATTCTTTATAACTATTCCCTGCCTACTCGAAGGTGCCGCTGGACTGAGAATTGCCAGCTCCATTCGCAGGGCTGACAGGGTGTAAATCAGCCAAGATCATCGAGTTCTGCCTGTGTCCTGATCCTTTTCTTTACCTGTCTAATACTGGATGCGGTAATGTGCTGTTCAAGTTAAGCGAGGCAATGAAACTTTAGCATACTGAAGTAAAAATGGTCGTGAATACGACAAAAACTACAAATCTATGGCAGTGTAATTTGTTTTAGTGGTTTATTAGTTGAAATAGTTTAATACTATGGATCTGTCTAAAAGATTCACAGAAACCAGACTCTACAACAGATTCGCAACTACTTTCTTGAACAATTTTTTTGGTGGTTCGATTCTAAAAATTCTTGTGATTTACATATACTTTAGTGCGACTTGCAAGTAAAGCGCTTCTGAACAACCATCTTCATCAAGCAATTCTGAAATTTGTCAGTTAAAAAAAGTCACTGGCTCTTAAATGTTTCATTTTTGGAGCCAATGGCTCGCTAGTCATTTTTTTTTGTCTGAACCCACTTATTAAAGCAAATGTCCTTAAATTATATTTCGCTTACAATGAAACCAGGGCAAGTGAAGCGAATAAATGGTGGCTGATTATGAAGCGTCAGGTTGCTGTGCAAGGTGATGTTGGTCACCGTGTCCCTGTGATTTGCTTTCAAATGCCGACCATTCAGTGTGAAGTGCGCGGGTGCGATTCTTTTGTGATGACACATTAGCAGCACACTGAGCAATTATAAGCTGTAGCCTTTAGCCTTGCTTCATTCATTATACATCCGCGGCTGGCCGTTTACACCGTGCTTTCCAGTCCCCGCCACATGCAGCCCCTGCCAGAGAGAGGGGACCAAAGGGAGATGCTAGAGTCGACTGCTATTAACAGAATTAACTCCAGCAGGGAGCACCGCCCTGGGAGAACACACCAATTCCATTATCTCAGCTGGACCCGAGCCACTCCTTTCCTCTTGATCACCCAGCACCGCCACACCACACCACAGCCAAAGTGCTCCGAGCTGCTCGCTGCTCCCGGGCCAGTCCCCACTAGACTAGCACTCTGCATGTTTGAACTCTCTAGCACTCGCTGAACAGCAGCATAACTAAAGCATTTGCACTTGAAATATTCATCTGGCCCTCACACACACATGCCGCACAACCACATTTCAATCTTTCCTCAAGAATGTGCTTTTTATGTTTCCATACTTTTTATGCAGCTATTTTTGCCCCAGTTCAAATGATTCATCTTGGGTTTTTTTTTTCTTTTTAGAGTTTTGTTGAACTTTGTTGAACTGAAGACTTTTTGTAAGTTATCTTTGGTTTATGCCAACGAGTGAGTGGGTGGACGGACAGACAGACAGCATACATAGGTAGACAAACAGATTGTATACATAGGCGGAGCGTGTGTAAGGCTGTTGACATTAGGCTTAGCCTTCCGCTGGCCACGAACTTGAGACTAACATGGAATTTTCTCACTCAAACCACTGACTACCGCTTCTGATTGCTTTTGGAAGCTAAACTGGCCAAACTGCTGGTCTATGATCAGTTTTATCCATAATAGTAAATTGGCGAAACAGATTTGGTGTTTGCGCTCTTGAGGGCGTCAAAGGTTTCTAATTACAACATGTTTTGCAGCGTTGAGCAATGTAGCCAATCACAAACACATCTGTTGATTTCTTGAATGCAATGGTCAATCAGACAAGTTAAAATCCACTAACCCCTAAAAACACCAGAGTTTTTGTCTCCTTATAAGTTAACTTAAAACAAACAGTGTACATTATGCAGGCTAAATAAGAGATTCATTGTGCAGTCAGCATTATTGATTAAACCGAAACTTTGTAAGATTGTGATGAGGGATAACTTTTTGCACGCTTTTATAGGCCACGTATAATCCATTCAGAATTTGAATAAAAGTTTTGTTTTCCTGCATTAGGTATATCTAAAGTCTTGGATTAGGTAAGGCATTGCTTATTTATTATTATTCGTATTGGCTGCCATGCTGAACAACGCATACAGTATGTTTGCTTTTCTATTTAAATTACAGTGGTTCGCGTACGTAGCCGCTTTAATAACATATCATTTATCAGGAGCATTTATGTTGGGATGTGTATGTTGTTGCTAGGCGACGTGTAACTTTTTCATGACATTCTATTTAAATGTATTTTTAATGAGAAAGCGCATCTAGCCTTACCCTGGAGTTGGTTCACTCTCCGCCTATATGGTATAGATAGACAGACACACTGTACAGATAGATAGACCGTATAGAAAAACAGGTAGATGGATTATGGATAGACAAACAGTTTAGAAAAACAGACAGACAAATAGAAAAACTGGTAGATTGATTATAGATAGACAGACAAACAGTTTAGACAGACAGACAGACAGACAGATAGAAAACCTGGTAGATTGATTATGGATAGACAGACAAACAGTTTAGACAGAGACAGATAAAACCAGTTAGATGGATTATGGATAGACAGACGAACAGTTTAGACAGACAGAAAGACAGACAGACAGAAAAACAGGTAGATGGATTATGGATAGACAGACAGACAGTTTAGATAACTGGATAGATAGACAGATGGATATTTGGATAGACAAACACAGGTAAGACAGACAGACTGACAGACAGATAGATAGATAGATCGACAGATAGATAGAATTTAGAAGATATATTGTAATATAACCACAAGCAACCGGAGGGGGAACATTTTTCAGAATTGGCAGAGTATATGTTTTACATCATACTGCTTGTTATGTTGCAGGATGTTTTAGTCCATTAGGGCTGTGAAGATGTTTCTAATACATAAAGGTTTAGTCCACTCAGCCATTCATTTCACGACCGTGAAGTGCTGAACACAGCACACTTTATAGTAGCATTTCTTACAGGCCATTTTCTTTTTCGATGTCAGGACCGTGTTTGCACAGTCTTCCGAGTGCGGTGGCTTGGAGCATTTCACAAAAGGATGTATGCTATTGATTGTAGCAGACCTCTACTTGCTTTGTGCATTACTAATTGCATTGGCAGATGGATCAGAGAGACAGCGGACAGCCGTCTGTATAGCACTCCATGGCGTTGGTTTTATGAATGAGGCTGCTTGGTATCGATCCCGTAATTCTTCCTCCAGAAATGCATTCTACTTGAAACAAGCACTGTAAAGAGCCTGATTCCCATCACACTATAATGTTAACATCTCATCAGGATCTGTCAATAATTCCAATTTTCCAGTGAGATAAATAGTAATCATGCTAACACACGGAAAGCTTGTTAGGACACTGTGCTTGATTTTTCCACATGACTGTTTCTGTATTTGTTTCTGTTGCTTTGGTAAACCTGTAAAGTGTAAGATATTGGAAACTACGACAGATAAGAAAACATTGCTCATGTATCTACTTTCCTGAAAAGATATTAAGTTTGTATTATATTTTTCATTTGTGTAGTTTGTCTCATTAACATCATTAAGTCTGCAGTAATCAACACCGACAGATCCTGTGCCTTTTAGAAAAGAAAAAAAATTTCAAGGAAAAAAAAACTGCGCCCGAGAGGCAGCAAAAGAGCAAAGTACATGCAAAATCAGTATGCGCAGTTTACATTGGTGTGTTTTTGTTGATATGTTGGTTCCCTGAGAAAAGACATTCAAACAGATCTCAAAGTGTGTGGTCACATCTGTAGTGACAAGTGAAAATGAGAAACAAGGCAAAACAAACTTCTGTGTTCTCTGTACTAACAGCAAATGAGGTGATAAGCCTACATTTCCTCTCAGAGACCAGCCGTGTGTGTGTGTGTGTGTGTGCGTGTGTGTGTGTGTGTGTGTGTGTGTGTGTGTGTGTGTGTGTGTGTGTGTGTGTGTGTGTGTGTGTGTGCGTGTGCGCGTGCACGTGTGTGTGTATGTGCGTGTGAGTGCATGCGTGCGTGCGTGTGCCTGGTATTCCCCACAATGTCAATTTACTGGTATTACGATCCTTGTGGGGACCCACAACGGATATATGTTTGGCCCCCATGAGGAAAACAGCTTAGAAATCTTTTTGCAAATATAAAAATGCAGAAAGTTTTCTGTAATGGGTAGGATTAGGGTTAGGGTAAGGGGATAGAATATATAGTTTGGACTGTATGATATCATTATGTCTATATATACGCGTAACGTGTGTGCGTGCGTTTGTGTGATAAAGTGTGTCTATGATTTTTGCTAGATTATTTGCCAAAGAAAGAAGGAAATTTTGACATACTGTATGACATTACATGGCAGTTTTAGGAGGTTGAGGTGTGCTCTGGGTGATTGCTAAGGCATTGCTAAGCGGTTCATAGTCGGACAGACAGACGGACGTACAGACGGACGGATGTATAGATAGATAGATGTTATCTTTACAATATTATGCATATGCTATGTTCTTGTGTGTATGTATGTGTTCTTGTTTTTGCTCTATGCCTCTAGGATAGATTTGATCCTCGGTCAGCTGCAATGTGATTCTTAATTGTGTGTGTGTGTGTGTGTGTGTGTGTCTGTGTGTGTCTGTGTGTGCGTGCGTGCGTGCGTGTACACATCTGCTGATGAGAGATATTGACTGATTGATACTAGAGATTCTGAGGGAGCAGACCCCTGTCAGGAGACATGGCTGTGGATTAATCTTTGCATACCAGCTGAGACAGATGAGTAACTGAATTCTCTGATGCACTGATAACATCTCACCACAAATGCTGCACGCCAATGCAATCAGCTCAAACACCATTTGCAGAGAGGATAGGAATATTTTTATGTTTTTATTTATTGATTCATATTGTAAATCGCAACACTTGTTGTTTAGAGGAAATGTTTGAGAAACCCTTTGGATATTTTTTTTTTCAGATGCATGCCAGTAATGGAGGTTTCACTTGTTAATACGTAAAGGATTCACATATTTTTTTCTTTGACAGTGACCTTGATGAATATATATATATATATAAATATATATAGTGTGTGTGTGTGTGTGTGTACAGATTTGTACCAAATGTCCACACAAGGATAGTAAAACATGAGATCACCTACATTGTGGATTAGGGAAATGGATTGATAAACATACTAAATAATGTTTTTTGAAAATGTAAAAATGCATAAAGTTTTCTGTGATGGGTAGGCTAGGTTTAGGGGTAGGTTTGGTGTAAGGGGATAGAATTGTACAGTATAAAAATCATTATGTCTATGGAGAGTCCCCACAAAGATAGCGAAACCGAGTGTGTTTCACACTTATTTGATCATTTAGCAACTTAAAATGATTTTAAAAAAAGTAACAGCAAAAAGAAGATATTTTGAAGAATATGGTAACCAAACAGTTGATGGGACCCACTGACTTCCATAGTAAGGGAAAAAAATAATATGGAAGTCAATGGGATCAATCTCTTTTACATAGTTTTTGCATATGTATGAATTCAAACATTCAAAAGGAATAATTCAGAATGGCACACTAGTTAACCAAGATCAAAGCATGTTGGGTATAACCTGCTAATTTAATTTCCTTGTTCATTTACATTACATCTTGCTAACTCGGTTACATATTAGCAAAAGTCTCTTCTCTAAACACCCAATCCAATTTCATATGCAAAACACCCTGCTAGAAGACAAAGGATCATAAAGTTTCCCTATAAAGGAACAACTTCTTATTTCCTCACTCGCCTCCCGAGGGTGTGACATCCTCATGCTTTAAAAGATCACTGTCTTCACAAGATCAAGCCCCTTCCCCTTCTTCTCCATTGCTGATTCTAAGAAATTGAAGATAAGCTAGAAGTCTTCTAAGGACCCCTAAGTTTGTGCCAGGCTCCAGCCTTGTCTTTTCATTCATCAAAGATCCTGTGACTCTAACTGGTTCTCTCTCATCAAGACAACCTCAACAAAGATCAACTGTGGCCTCAATAAATTGCATCGTGGCAGTTTTATTCAAATGGACGAGACATGCAAGTATCAAACTTAGTCTCATTATTCTCATTAAGTATCCCCTACCACTTTTTAAAGAAGGGTGTGTTAGAACTAAGAAACATGCTGAGTAGTACTGAATAGTAATAAAGTTATTTATTACTGTTCAGTACTACTAATTTTTGAGAGGTTAGATTTTTTACAGAAACCCGTTATACACCTAGTTGTTACTGTCAAGCTCCAAAAACGACAAAAAGAAATAAATAAATTATAAAAGCATCAATGTTTTTGTGTATGTTCCAGGTCTTCTGAAGACTTCTATTCGAGGACCAGAGAGTATGTTAGGTTTATAAAGGTTTTCAAATTCACAGAAACTCTTCCCTCTGCTGCAGCATCACGTCTTTCTCCATTCAGCATTCAAACAGTGTGTCACGGTCGTTTACGACAGTCAGCACGGTAAAACTCTCTCCAAGATGTTCCAATGTTCCCATTGTAATGCATAATCGAATGTTAATTGTCTGTGCTTTCTGTATTTTGCTGCAGTTTATTGGTGATTATGAATGGTTTGGTATTCACAACCGGATGTCTGTAGGACTGGAGGACTGGAGAAGCGGACTGAATAATACTCACCATTTACACAAACAGTAACGAGAATTTAAAATCCTGAACAATTGAATAGACGCAATATACTAGGTGTTGCACACACACAATATCTCTTCTCTCTGTGCTCTAAACTTTTTTATTATGGAGCGAGGTTCGCCTGAGACTGTGATGTCTTTAAAGCACATCATTCTGCATTAATGCTTTCATGCTGCTCTGCATTGAAAGACTTTTGTACTATGATCATTTTACGCAATGAACTATATGCATCCAGCTAATAAGGAACGTTCTCATAACTTTGGCTAATGTTCTGGCAAGGCACTCTCAAAGTTATGAAAATTCTTCCAGTAATGTTAATAGAATGTTTGGTTAACGTTATCTGGTCTTTAATAATGTCCTCAAAAGGTTAACACACACAAAAAACGTTATTTATACATTGTTTGTAGAAGTTTTTTAAATGTCTTAATAATGTTGGGAGAAAACTTTCTTAAAACAACATTTTTGGAAATACAAAGTTCTGTCATGAAACTCTAAATGGCGTCTTTAACTCAACCTGCTTACAATCACATCGTTATCTATAGGGCACAGCTGATTGTTTCCTGCTGTTCCCACCACCTTCCCCAGCTCCACCTGTATAGATCTGCGACGGGTAATTCATGTATACTATATTGTACAGCAGCATGTCCTTTAAATATTAAGGGCCCCTAACATTTGTGCTTAAACAATGGCTTACGGTTGGATGCTATACAGTAAAACACCCTGTGTTTCATTAACACCACTCAGTGTGACCATTAGTGATGATACCTGATGTTAATGAGTAAAATCACTGAAGGAAAGAAGAACAAACATTTGAAGTCACCATTATGGTGACTGGTGTTTCCTCTAGTTGCATGGGCTCTTGACCCTTAATTGTTTTATTAATTTTTCTGGCTGCAGTTAGTGTGTTCAGAAAACACATTTACTGTGTCAGAAGAATCCGATACAGAATAACATCAGATGATGTTGACTGTTAATTAATGGTGACATCATCAGGAAGTGGTTTGATTCACTGATCACATCTGTTCTAATCATTGTTCAGAAAGAAGTTTTGTTTTTATTTATTTGAAATATTGTGCTTCAGGACCATGTGATACTATTGTGAAAATCAGATTTTCTGAAAAAATGAAAATGTTGTGAGCAGGAAGTTAATAACTACAGTTCTAAGACACTCACAGACAGCATATGAAACACAATAATGATGAAATGCTCCAGCATACAAAACTCCTTCATGGCTGTCATGATTCTGCCATCATGTCCGTGATTTTCTAGTATTGCGGCAGGATCATGACAGACCCATGTTCTGTGTGCAAGCACATGGCCTTGTGTTTTGGTCATGTGCTTGTGTTGTCTCGTCTCTTTACCCCGCCCCCTTGTTATCCTGATTTAGTCATCATTGCTTTACCCGTGTCACCTGTCATGTCTTGATTAGTCTTCTTATTTTATCCCCTTGTGTTTGCTGTCTTGTGTCGGTTCATTGCCAATTGTTGCCAAATGTTGCCAAGTGTTACCTGTGAGTACTTTGTGGAGATTATTGTCATTGTGAGCATGTATTAGTATTATTGTCTGTTTATTGTGAAGTCATAGTTTAGTCTTGTCAGCCTAAGAGTCCTTGTCCTGTCCGTGTTTTGCCCCCTCGTGGGTTTTGTTTTCCCTTTTTGTTCATAATAAACCGTGTGCTGTGACTACTGTCTGCGATTGGGTTCATTCCCTTCTTCACCCTTCCAACATCGTAACAATGGCTCTGAATTCTTTTACTATTTATATTTTAATATTTTTTTTGAATGATGAGTGTTGACGTCTAAGTGCGTCTCAACTGTCACAAAAGAGGTTGTGTCAACGGCTGAATTTGTTCATTAGTTTTTTCATTAATGCTTCAACTCCATAATTATTTAAGTCAGTCATGAAAGTTCAGAAAAAGCAGTTGTTTCACCCACTTTAATGCAGCTGTTTGACTGCCATTAAAACAGACATGTTGATCTGCCTTTTCATCAATCTCTATAAATGCAGAGTCGTTTTCTGAAAACACTCGCAATTGCTGAAAGAGAAAAGTCAAGGGTCAAGACTAAAACCAACACATCAAACTAACCATTTAACTTCTGTAGACATATGACCGAAATAAATTAAAACTGGTTAGTAATAAGTGAAGCTGGTAATGCTGTTTTTGGAGTTGTTTAATCATCCTCTGCTGAGATCTTGAGAGATTTAATGTCTTCTTTTATTTGCAGTTGATTTCATCTAAGGCTGTGGCTGGAATTTAGATTAGCTTTAGTAACTATAGTATATATGTGCAGTACATATGTGTAGGTATAAGGAAACAATACGCAAAGTTTGGCAAATACAGGGGTAGCATCCTGGAAAATAAAAAAAACAAAGTAAGTATTTTATAATTAAGGGGTAACTATAATATTCTAATATTACTTGGTATTTATTACCTGCTAGGCAATATTTATATAGCAGTAGATGCTCAAGGCTGCAGTATCGGTATCGGACATGAAAAAAATGGTATCAAGCCATCCCTATTTCAGACAAGACTTTCCTAATCAAAATTTGTCTTGCCAAACTCTGCTGTTGCTATGAGGTTGCTAAGATAGTCTGACTGACTGTCTGAGTGATTTGTAGCACACTGTAAAAAAATAATGTGGTCAATAAGTTATGAAATAAATAAGTTAAACAATTCAAAGTTATACAAGATTCAACTCGTGTTTTAAGCCAGTTTAAGCTAGTTTTAAGTCATTTAAGTTGAAATGACTTAAACATCCAAGTTGATTATACTTAAAAATTTAAAGCAGCAACTTTTTTACAGTGCAAGTTGCTTAATGGTTGTTTGCTTAAAGTCCCCGTGAACCGGAAGTTGCAAACGACTTTTCTCCAGTGTTGTGACGTATTTCTGAGAGAAATGGAATACTAAATGAGGCAAAATAGTGGGCGTGGCTTTTTTCCCAACTAGCACCTGATTGGATCTAGAAAAGTGTTTTCATTCAGCCTGTCTACTGTCAGTTGGAGGGGCGTGATTACGGATGTTAAGCAGACGCCCAAACCGTGAAACCTACGTCATCAGGGAAGGTCCTCCAACGCAGAGGGGAGGGGAAATTTCAGATTTTGATTAAAGATTACGAAGCCCAAAAAAATGTTTGTGTGGATTGACTTGCATGGATGAATTGTTCACCACAAAACGATCAATTTAGGCAAACAAAGTAAGTATGGTCAATTTTGAATTCATGGGGACTTTAAGAGCTAACCTTCAAGTGATATTTTGGTCTCTATGTATGGGGTCGCTTGTTTTGTCCACCAGACAAAAAAATGTTTGTCTAAACACTTAGCTTACTTATCCTTAATAGGCTTCATCATTTGAACAGTGTTGGATGAATTCTATGGCAAATTTTAATTGAAGTATTATAATATCTATCTATATAACAGACTTTTATGAAGGTTAGATCACATTTTAAGTGGCGTTTATGTAGTAAACCAGATAATCCCAGACGCCTCACAAACAACTGGAAATAACAATCCATGGCAATTCATGTCTTTATCTATTTAGGACATTGACTCCTACTGGAATGAGCACCCTCGCCTCTTAAATGACCGTCACGGCAGAATCTCCCACAAATCTCTGCGGCCCAGCTGCATGAGCAGAGTAAAGCAGCATGAAGGTTTAAATGACCCTGAAATATGATTTCTCATTTGTATGTCTTGCATTTTGAAAGAAACATTTATCACAGCATAAAAAAGTAATTGTTTTGAGGGGTTTTTTTCTCCTTTTGATTGCAATAAAGTTGTAAGGCGCACTTTAAATCTGTGACTGCACAGCACATTTACGAGAATAGCAGACGGTATACTATGTAATGAATTACTAAATTAGGTTTTTATTAGTTTCATGCCCCAGAACATTGCACCCCCTTTTTCATAATTACCTTACTCTGAGAACTCTGAGAATACATTGCACCACTCAAAAAATGTAATTGAAAATTCATATTTTGATAATAAAACTAAATGGCACATTTACAACTGTCATGCTTATGTTATCTGTCTCGTCTGGAAAATGGGGACATTGTGTTGTTTTTGTTTGCTTAACAAAACAGAGCGTCGAGAGTCGAACTAAAAGGCTAAATGGCATTTTTGAGCAGTAATTGAGGTTGACTTTCATGCTCAGGAGTTTACGCGGAATGGAGCGACCCTTTTACTCGGATGCTGAGTGAAACATTGGCATGTTAATTACAGTAAATATGTTAGGAAAAACTCGCTGGAAATGAGGAGGTCATGTAGGGGTGCGGAATTATTTGTCATACAAAAGGCAGAAAGCACGAGCCATTTCATTACTCTGTGCACTCAGCCCGTCTTTTGAAACAAATCTTCCTGCATTCATTAAATGTTCCACAGTGAAATATAATCGAAGGCCACACAATCAAGGTCAAAATGTTGACACATGCAAAACCATTTTATGGGTATGCGAATGTCTGCTAATTAAAATAACATTTAGGCCCATCACGATCGGCTTTAGTACTTTTAACACAACTGTTTTCTCCATATCTGAACTAATTAAATTGTGCTATTTTAAAGATAATACATTTTTTGGAATGATTCAACAAACTTTGAAATGTCAAAAGTTGACACGGACGGCCCTGTGGCTGTGTAATTGTGGAGATGGAGATGGGAAGGTGCTGATGATAGTGAGCATGTGAGTGAAAATCACCAGGGAGTTTAGAGCACTGTCAGAGAATGAGGGGTGCCAGGTGGGATCAGGCTTGACTGCTCAAGTTAATCCTCATTACCGAGCCCTCATTTCACAAGCGATGCAATCGTGCGGAGCTACGATTCATCTTTCATCCGAGCCTGCGCTTGCAACGCACTCATTGCTCATAAAAATACTCAATAAAGCATCTCTGAACTGTCTCTGGCTGAGTAGTCGTGGCGAACGCCTTTGACGCTGCACTGCTTTCCACTGTTTGTTTAAAGTAAATGAACATGGCCTAATTTCACTGAGCATGTAGTTAAGCAGTATGTGTACATATCAATGAACAACTTCTTGTCAAAATCGCAAGTTCCCATTTGATGCACAGCAGTGTAAGAATTCAACTATTATGATGCAATCTTTTGTCATGCTGGTTATTATAACAGCCGTCTTGGACTTGAACTAACGCGTAGTGACACCTAGTGGTGTGGATGCAAAAACCATGCAAAATGTTTTCAGGTAGCGATGCCATTTTAGAAGTGCCCTATTCAGTCAAACTTGATTGTAATAAGAAGGTTACCAAGACATAGATTGTGTCCAAAATCACATACTCTCTTGAGTAGGTACTTATTTTGAATAAGTACTTACTTTGTGACAGCTAAAAAGTACGTTCTATAGAGTATGAATGTGTGAAGTATGAATGTTAAAGGGGTCATGAACTGGCTTTTTAATTTTTTTTATATTGTTGTCTGAGGTCAACTTATGACGTTCGCTTGGTTTTTACATTCAAAAACATCAAAATGAATAAGTAATAGGCTATTTTCTACCCTAGTTTTGAGCCTAGCTCAAAAACGCTCGGTTTTTATGGGCGTCTGGCATTGAAGACTTGGAAGTAAACGCCCACTGCTGTGAGTGGATAACAGTTTTGCATATTATAATGAGTTTCGTGTAATGCGCGAATCGGTGGGCGGGGCTAAACCGTCCGTGTTGAAGTAGGCGTTGATCTTCTTCTGCGGGGGTGGTGTTTTATCCTCTTTGTCGTCATAATTCCCCACTTTGAAAAACGAGTCGTTTGCTGAGCCTGGTGTCAATAAAAGCTTTTATTGGACTAACAAGGACGTTTTCAGTTCTGAAACTTAAAGGATATTCTTATAATATGATGACCTCTTAGATGTCAAAAGCTCAAAGGAAATTTGATTTCTCAGTTCATCACCCCTTTAAAGGTTGTACTACATGTGACCTACCAGAGTCAGTTGCGTCACTTCAATGCCATTCACAATCCTCTCCCGTGCGATAGTAAAGTGTCCATCGTATGTCCACCTCAGAATCTCACAGGAAGAAATAGGTCATCCGGGTACTTGTTGCCTACTATTTTATGAGTACTGTGAATTCGGACATACCTCCTTTGTCACATACTGTTATTCGCCTACTACATAGTAGGGAAGTGTGCGATTTCGGATGCAGCCTAAGTGTTCAGCTGGTCATGTGATCTCAACACAGAGGCCCCCACTACAGCTTTTATAAGGCAACCTATATTTATTTTACTTTATCAGTAGTTGTAGATACAAATTCTAACTTTTTTAATTATATACAGTATTGTGTAACTTTAATAAATAAGGTTTTTTATTATTTGATTCAGTATAGAAATTGCTACAAATTGCAGTGGCTGTAATGATGTGTACGTCTTTAATTACACTCTTTAGAAATAACAGAAGAAAACAGGAGAATTATCGAACACAACCACGTTGAAAACTGACGATACATGAACAGACAGAACTCAGAGAGGATAGACACACTGGATAATTTAGAACCATGGAAACTAATAAGCAAAGTGAACAATGAACTCAGGCAAACCAGAACAGGAAACCGTGAAAACTAAACCAAAACAGAACATACACATTAGGTTGAGAAACAAATTGTCATTATCATTAATCATATTCTTAAGTTAAAAAGGTTTATAAAATCCAACTTCATTTTAATGATTTATGCAACGACACCCACTGCAGGATAATAAATAGATATGCATAAGACGGGCACGACTTTGAGGAGTTCTATTAAATTAATCTTCATACAATTTCAAAGTTATACTTTTACATACTTTTATGTTTGATTCAAAAAGTGAGAAAGAGTCAGATTGAGAAATTGCCTTTTTATCTGTTGATTTTTTCATTTCAACACCCTGAACGGACCAGAAATTACTTCTTCACATGCCTGTGTCTCAATTCAAAATTCAACATACAGTTCGCAACACATATCTCAGACTTACGGTTTCTTATATTCATCTGAGACATCTTAGAGGTGAGAAAAAAGAAGCGTCTCAAACAGATCCAAGTCATAATTTTTATCTGTAAGCACATCTAGAATGCTCTTCTATTCAGCTCTACTTAATTCAAAAGAGGGATAATTATGCAAAGCCACATTTCCAGATTAAATCTTTGATGTGGTTAATATTTCCGATTGTCAGAACAGTAAAACACTGAAGCAGGAATTAAGCAACCTGAGCATTTGATTTCATGAATTCATCTCTACTCATCCCCATGTGTAGCACACACACACGATGAGACATCAAAATTCAGCAGAAAGCTTTATTATTCTTCAAACAGACATTTTCTGTCTCTCTCCCCCATAATAAAAAGGAATCAAAAATGGAGGAATAGAAGACATCTTTTCCTTGGAGTTTACATCTTCCATGCGACACCGAAAAATATCTTTAACTGGATTCATAGCAAATTCCCATTCATATATTCTCCTGCCACTGTGTGCCAATTAAAGTCTTCTTACCCAGCATGCAATATATTGGCTCAAAGTAACATTGACTCTCAACTTCGGGTCCTGTATTTTCAGTATAATTGCCTTTGGGGTGATAGAAAATGAATGAAAGTGCTTTAGTAATGCAATTGATGCAGCAGGAAGGGATGTGAAAGACTGGAAGAAATGTACAAGAGAATGTAAAGGTGTGAAAAAAAAGGTCAGACAGCATGAGTCAAGTAAAAGGATGTGCGGATGTCAAGACTCTCGCTTAGATTCTTGGAAAAGGATCTGCTAATGGTTGCGGACTGTGGCAATTCTTCTGTCATTATACTGGCCGATTAGCCTAATTGCTTATCCAAGCCTGAACAATTTGGTTAGATGTTGTTGGGCAATTATTTCTCCTTTAGCAAAGAATAACAGCTACCCCCCACATTTAGTTCAATGGCACTTGCATTTGGTGCTTTCTTTTTAACTGTGACTTTAATTTTAATGCCACAAACACTGACTGGAAGAATATAGCATACTTAATGAGATGTCAAAGAATTAAAAATGATTGTCACAACGTATTTCTGTTTTTGTTCAATATATGATTTAATTTGATAAAAGAGCAAGCAAATTTGACATCTTGAAGCATCAGACACAATACGTAAGTTATTTTCAAATTATTGTCATGGACATTTCTTATCTTTATATTATTTTGTACAGCAGAGAAATGTTGGATTAGAACTGACAGCTCAGGACCAACCTGTCAATTAAATTGTGTGAGAATTAGCCACAGTTTTAAACAGGATTTTTCTCTTACCACGAAACAATACAGTGACTGTTGAACTGATCTGTTGCCACTGGCAACAAGGGAGCTGGGGGAAAAATCCATGGCAACATGCATTGGCTGTCGTCACAGTTGTAAGAACTAAAGCCTGAAGACCTCACGCTCTAAGAATCTGGCCTCTTTAATAGAGTCCATTTTTACTTGACATGATATGATGCTTTTTTACATTTAAATCTCCTTTGTTTGCTTCAAAATCCGCTATGATGGAAGAAATTAGTTATACAGTATATCATTCATTACCATTTTTAAAACCTCATGCTGTTGTACAGTATACTGTATATGCTCCATACAATAGAAGCCTATTGACTATTTCTGGTCATTGTGACTTTATATCTCACAATTTTATTTATATGTTTCATATTTGACTTTATTTCTCATACATATATGTACTGCTCGTTCAACTCAAATATCTCAGCCAATCACACACTGTTAAAAATTACCTGTAAATTTTACAGTAAAATACTGGCAGCAGGGTTGCCAGCCAGTTATTGTATTTTTTACAGTAGCGTCTGTAATTTAATTTACAGAATTTTACTGTATTCTCTGATTACAGTATTTTTAAAATTGTTGTTTTTTTACAGTAAGTTACATGATTCTCTGTATTTGCTATATCTAGAGGAAATATGTAAAATGCAGTATATACAATATATTTTCCTGATGTCTGAATATTAATGACTGGCAGCTGAATTTGAAATGTTAATTATTCATGTTTTTAAATACATTAAGTGTTGTATAATGCACAACTTAATTCCCCTATTTTACTTCACAAAACAAACAAATTATTCAACATCCTAATCTTGAAAAACAGGTCAACATTTGTTTAATTTATAACTTTAAAATATGCACGAAAAAAAGTAATAAAACAGTGTATTTTGTATATTTTGATTTAATTTTTATTTACAAACTTGTATTTTTTTTTAAATGGACATGAAATTAAATATTTTTTAATTACTTGAAACAAATTAGCCGTCATGGCCCTTCACACAAAGAAGAAATACGCAAACGACATACATTTAAAACAAGTTGACCAACATGATCATAATAAAATGGTTCTGAAAAACACAGACACGGATGAATTTTCACCACTTCATTACCAGACAAACATATCCAAACAACAAGGCCCCAAGTGAGTCCAACAAACTTCTGATCAAAAATGGAGAATAATTCAGCTCCAGATGCTGTTCCATCACAGGAAGCAAAGAGTGGCTAGAAATATTGAAAAGGACAATATATTAGATATATTACAAAACATAATGATACACTCCTAAACAAAATCTTAAGACCGGGGGAAACATTGCAAGTATTCGCATTTCGCGCTGGTGGATCATAACCGGGTTGTAAGTACTGCTTCAAAATGCCAAAAGAAGAAACAGGAGCAAGAGACAAAAAATAGAGAGTTGGCAATTTATTGAAAACTGCATTTAAAATAAACGGGCTGTTCATCAGCTGATCAAAAGTTTAAGACCATAGCCCAAAAATAAACCTACAACAGAACTAAAAGTGTCAAAAAAGGACTCAGTAGTGAGTAGCCCCACCGTTCTTGTTGATCACTTCAAAAACTCGTTTCGGCATGCTTGATGCGACTGTTCCCAGGAGGCTGCTGGGAACGTTGCTCCATGTGGTGAAGATGGCTTCACGAAGGGCATCCACGGTCTGGAACTGACGTCCATTTTTGTAAACTTTCCTTGCCATCCATCCCCAAATGTTCTCAATGGGATTTAGATCAGGAGAACACGCAGGATGGTCCAAAAGAGCAACGTTATTCTCCTGGAAGAAGTCCTTCGTCAGGCGGGCGTTGTGAATTGCAGCGTTGTCCTGTTGAAAGACCCAGTCATTACCGCACAGACGGGGGCCCTCAGTCAAGAGGGATAGCCAGCCGCCGTTTGACGCCCCTGGACAACCTGAAGCTCCATTTTCCCATTGAAGGAAAAAGCACCCCAAATCATGATGGAGCCTCCTCCACTGTGCCGCGTAGAAAACATCTCCGGTGGGATCTCCTTGTCATGCCAGTAACGTTGGAAGCCATCAGGACTGTCCAGGTTAAATTTTTTCTCGTCAGAGAATAAAACTTTCTTCCACCTTTCAATGTCTCATGTTTGGTGCTCCCTTGCAAATTTCAAACGGGCAAGTTTGTGGCGTGGGAGGAGACGTGGCCTTTGAAGACGTTTTTTGTTATTGAAGCCCTTCTCTCGCAGATGACGTCTTATGGTTATTGGGCTACAGTCAGCATCAGTAAGTGCCTTAATTTGGGTCGAGGATCGACCTGTGTCTTCACGGACAACCCGTCGGATCCTGCGGCTCAGTGCAGGTGAAATCTTTTTGGGTCAACCACTTGACTTTTTTGTCCCATAATTCTCAGGATCTTTTAAGAAATGTAAAATGACTGTCTTACTGCATCCAACCTTGGCAGCGATGGCGCGTTGCGAGAGGCCTTGCTTGTGCAGCTCAACAATCCTGCCACGTTCAAAGAGAAAGCCTTTTTGCCTTTGCCATCAGGAGATCATGACAGTGTGACTGCCTGAAGATCAATGACACGAAAGCCATATTTTTGTGGAGATTTTACCTTTTTATGCCTATGGTCTTAAACTTTTGATCAGCTGATGACCAGCCTGTTTAAGTTTAAATGCAGTTTTCAATAAATTGCCTACTCTCTATTTTTTGTCTCTTGCTCCTGTTTCTTCTTTTGGCATTTTGAAGCAGTACTTACAACCCGGTTATGATCCACCAGTGCGAAATGCGAATACTTGCAATGTTTCCCCCGGTCTTAAGATTTTGTTCAAGAGTGTATAGTCAGAGACAGATAGAGGGATTACCGATACAGGGTAACACTTTATAATAACTACACGCTAATAATCAATAGTTAAGCATGAGTAAACAGTTAATTCATCATTCATAAAGCATTAATAGACATTAATAAGCAGGTTATAAATACAGCTATAAATGCTTTCTTCTTGATTTACAAGCATATCTATAATTTATTTAATAATTGTATTTTCATCCTTTATTAATGATCAATTTATTATTTCTAAATGATTAATTGCATTTTTTATAAACCAGTTATTTAAGAGTTTTCAGTGGTTCACAAGATTACTTAGAACGTGTAAGTAAATGATTAATAAACTATTTAAATGTACATTCATACATCGTATTATAAAGACATATAGTGATGGTTACTTAGTGTGTTAATAAGTGCTTTATTAACATATATTTAAGCTGTAATTCAGGGTTAATTCGGGTAGTTATAAAGCATTTAGTAGTGGTCAGTTAACTATGTTTGTGAGCTCATCTAAAGTGAGGACTATTCATGCCTTGTAAAGCATTTATAAAGGAGATTTAAAGGCTGTTAAATATTTCTATGTTCTGTATCACTGTGTTGTGTTTGTTACATTTTACTGTTTAGAAGATTGATGCACCTTTAAATCTCCTTTATAAATGCTTTACAAGGCATGAATAGTCCTCACTTTAGATTAGCTCACAAACATAGTTAACTGACCACTACTAAATGCTTTATAACTACCTGTATTTACTACATTTACTTACACTTTCTAAGTGATCTTATGAACAACTGACAACTCTTAAATAACTGGTTTATAAATAATGCTATACTTCATTTAGAAATTATTAATTGATCATTAACAAAGTATGAAAATACAATTATTAAACGCATTATAGATATGCTTATAAATCAAGAAAAAAAGTGTTTATAGTTGTATTTATAAACTGCTTATTAATGTCTATTAATGCTTTATAAATGATGAATTAACTGTTTACTCATGCTTAACAAATGATTAATAGCATGCAGTTATTATAAAGTGTTACCGAAAAGGGTGATCTTTGTGTGTGTGTGTGTGTGTGTGTGTGTGTTACTTACATTTCAGAAATTCCACTGATAATCCATCACTTTGCTGGGAAGAGTGGCAACATGTGGGTTCACTGCAACCTGTTTCTTCTGTACCATTTGCCCTGTCGTTTTAGATGGCAATTTTCCTCTGTACTTCTTTGTTCCTCTCTCCGGATTGATACATACAAAACACCTAAAGGGCCAGGAAACAGACAATATGTAATTAAGACTCATTAACTCAACAGATAATATATCTAAAGGCAAGTTCTGATATTGAATACATGTGTAAAATGCAGGTACTGAAGTTGTTAAGAATTCAATCATTACCTTTAAATGAACTCCAAGTGCCTCCTCCTGATTGCATTATGTAATATGCAGTGAACAGTATATGGCAAGGCCAGACAGGAAGCTGGGCTGAATGCTCTCCTCACACACAACTTGGCCTTCCAGTGTCCACTTGTGGTCACTTAAGTGTCTCCTAAAACAATAGCACATGTGGCCAAATTTATTTTTTACTATACCATTTTTATTTTTCAGCTTTTTACATTTAAACTATATTTTAGTATTCAGAGTGCAGGAACTCTTTCTTTTAAATAAAATGAACAAAGACATTATACAAACAATAAGCTAATCACACACACAGAGTAGGCTATAGCTAATAATATAGCATATGTACTGAAATGTAAGGGATTTTTACACCGGCATATTAAACATGCGACAAAACTGGTATTACAGCACCATTCAAAATGTAGGCTAACGTTATATGACACACATCCTCTGTGAGTCTGACGCAAGGTTTTAACAACGCCGTTTTAATTTCGGCGCCCATTTTAACAGATGACTTGATTTTGATTTGATTTACACCATAAAATAATCACGAGGAAGTGTGCTGATCAACACGAAGCTCGTGTGAATACCGACTGTTGTCATTAAAGCATGTAATTCTTAACATAGGAGCCCATAGATCCCGAGGAATATGTGAAATACTACCGCGTCCGCGCTGCTGAAGCCCCGCGCAAGTCTCCCTCGCGCCCCGCGGTCGGAGGATGTGTGATCCGGGGTTAAGTTACCAACATGAACCGCGAATATAACGTGACCTTCATAGTCTACGAGTAACCCAGCATGAAAAATAAGAAACTGAAATAATAAGTCACTTACCACAGAGTTGAGAATCACTCCTCTTGCCGCCGCCGACACGACCGTTGAAGATCACAATGCCTCTGAAGATTTGAAATTTACAGCAATATTCTGTATTTTGAATCAAACCACCGCGCGACCCCAGAATGCATTGCAGTTTACAGCAATATGCTGTATTATTAGAATACAGCCAGCGGCTGTAAAATAATGCTGTAATTTTTACAGCAATTCATTACAGTGCATGGCAGCAACTTAATGCATTTAGGCATGGTTGAGACGATCTCCTGAAGTTTAAACTGAACATCAGAATGGGGAAGAAATGTGATTTAAGTGATTTTGAATGTGGCGTTGTTGTTGGTGCCAGACGGCCTGATCGGAGTACTGTTGATCTACTGGGATTTTCACGCACAACCATCTCTAGGGTTTACAGAGAATAGTCTGAAAGAGAGTTACAGTTGCTCTGAAATATATTCTGTGGGCAAAAATGCCTTGTTGACGTCAGAGGTCAGAGGAGAATGGCCAGACTGGTTCCAGCTGATAGAAAGGCAACAGTAACTCAAATAACCATGTGTTACAACCGAGGTCTGCAGAAGAGCGTCTCTGAATGCACAACATGACCAACCTTGAAGCAGATGGGCTACAGCGGCAGAAAACACACCGGGTGACTCTCCTGTCAGCTGACAACAGGAAACTGAGCTACAATTCACACGGGCTCACCAAAATTGGACAATAGAAGATTGGAAAAGGCTGTAACATTCAGATGGTAGGGTAAATAATTTGGAGTAAACAACATGAAAGCATGGATCCATCCTGCCTTGTTTCAACGGTTCAGGCTGCTGCTAGTGGTGAAATGGTATGGGGACATTTTCTTGGCACGCTTTGGGCAAATCAAGCACTATTTAAACACAACAGCCTATACCTGAGTACTGTTGCCGACCATGTCCATCCCTTTTTGACCACAGTGTAGACTGTAAAAAAAAAAATCAGTGGAATTTACGGTAAAAAAAAAATGGCAGGTGGGAACTTTACCGTAAAATGGACACACACATGACTTAAAAAAATGCAATAAACATTAATTTAACAAAGTTAGATGTAACATAAAACCCTAATGTACTTAACTGATAAGAAAAAAACTAAAACTTATTTCAACAAAAAAATATCAAATGTGTAACAGGGAATTCTGGGAATGTCAATTTAAACCTTTTCCCCTGTAAATTATACAATGACTTTTTCTTACTGTAAAACTTATTACAATTAGTTACCATATATATTAAGGAGACTTACAGTTAACCAATTAACAGGGTTTTTTTTTTACAGTATTTTACCGTTAAAAATCAAACATTTTGATGGCTACTTCCAGCAGGATAACGCCCCATGTCATAAAGCCCGCATCATCCCAAAAGGGTTTCTTGAACATGACAGTGAGTTAAACTCAAATGGCTTTGACAGTCACCAGATCTCAATCCAACAGAGCACCTTTGGGATGTGGTGGATTGGGAGATTTGCATCATGGATGCATGATGCAGTCATCAGTTTCAAGCACAGTTGAGTCTTTGCCACAAAGAATTAAGGCAGTTCTGAAGGTACCTGGTACTAGCAAGGTGTACCTAATAAAGTGTCAGATGAGTGTATACATGTACTGTATATCTCACAACTATGACTTTACTATGTATCTCATCATTGTTACTTTATATCTCACAATTGTGACTTTTTGACTCATAATTGTGATGTTATTTTACATATTGCAGTTTTAAATCTCACACTACTTATTTTGCAACTTCAGTACATCTCACAAATATGACTTTGTATGTCATTATTGTGACTTTCTATCTCACACTTACCTTATTTTTGTCATAATTGTGCCTTTATATCTAATAATTGACTGTTTCTTGTATTTCACAGTTGTGACTTATAATTTTGCCTTCATATAGTCACAGTTTTGACAAAGAGTCACTTATTAAACACACTGTCTTGTAATTGTGCTTTCATATCTCATAATTGTTTTTCGCCTTTTATTACATATTTTATTTCTTACAACTGTGGCTGTATAGCTCACAAGATTAGAAGAGTATACAAGTATAAAGCATTCTTTGAATTGAGCAGCAAAGGTAAGAAAGCAGCTATTCTCTCTGAAAGCTGTCCCCGACTACTAGAGATTTCAGAGGACACCTGAGCACATAGTTTCTTTTCAACAAGCCATGGCTCTGCCGGAGCCGTCAGGGCTGGTTGTCGATCTCTCTCAGTAAAATCAATGCAGGGAAGATTAAGCAGCAAGCAGCCAAGCAGAAGGAAACATCAGTGAAGTGTATCTTCAACCAATGGCTGGCCAGAGTAAATGATTAGTTTGGTGCTTATCACCTTCTCAAGACAGTAGCAGAGATTTGACAAGTTTTATTGTTGCCTTTGCGCTTGTTTGAAAGATGGATAAATTTGTTCTGTTTGTCTGTACCAACTTTGCCTTAACATTTGTGTAATGCCGTCTCGAGAGATTCGCACACATCCTGGGGGTAAAAAAAAACTTCTCTGTGCCTTTGGAGGAATCGCAGATGACAATTATGCACAGCTTATACTTTACTGACATCCTTAAACTTCTGTGACTCCTGGATGACTCTGTAGTTGCAGGTTGTTATTGATGAAATGAAACGAATTAATCAGTAACTGGATCAATTTAACAGCTATGGCAGGGTGGCATGCTTCACACATCGCATGAATTATGGATCCTTATTTTAAGTCACATTCTTCACTGCGACACCAATTCCTCACCACGGTTCCTGAATCCATCATGCCGGGCAGAAATTTCAAGGTACCTGATGTGTATTTGCAGAGATTTCCAGCAGAATTTCCTCTATATGGCACTTCACTCAAAATTTCATCCCAAATGCATCATTCATTTGAGTACAACAGAACCTACTTATGGAAACGATCAATTATTAAAGATACAAGATACAAGTTTGAAAAAAGTGTGAATGGAGATGGAAAACTCCCCTATTCTAAAAGTAGTTACTGACATAAAGACAAAAAGATCTATTCCTTTTTCAGGTCTGCATTTCTGTATCTATAGAATGACCTGCAGGGTGGCTTCCCTTGCTCCCTCCGGTCAAATATATTAAACTTGCGCGTTCAGTGTAGACACAGAAAAACCATTCAATAGCTTTTAAAAGTCCCTTGTGGATAGTACCAGTCACGCTGCTGGCAGGAAGCGCATGGATCATGTTTTGTAATGCTGCGGTTTTGAGTCAAGAAGACACTTTGGTGGCATGACCTCACTGAGCGTTGCTGTTCATTATCCGATGAATCTGCTCCAGTCTGTGAACCGTTTCTTCTGTCTTCACCAACACGAGTCAAAGCCAACAGCAAAGCACAGAATGAAATGATCTGTAAAATGTTGACTCAAACAAACACACTTACAGCAACTGTAGCTGAATGCAAAACTTGATTCACAAAAGCAGTACAAGTTTCTGGCTCATCATCCGTTGTTGTTCCTGGAACAACATTCCTGCCAACCAATCACAGCACTAATCCGACGTGATCTTATGAGTTTTTGTATGTATTTTTGCGTAAAGTATGGTTCTACCTACAGTACATTTACTTACATTTCCATAGACACTGACATCTACATTGAGTATTGACAGCAACTGTGTGACCAACTTGTGCCATGTACAAATGTGTACCAGTTAGTGCTGTCAAATCGATTAATCGTGATTAATCGCATCTAACATAAAAGATTTGGTTTACATAATATATGTGTATAATATATTTCTGTGTGAATGTGTATGCTGTATAAACACATATATGTATATATATATATATATATATATATATATATATATATATATATATAATATATATGTGTATATGTATATATACACAGACACACATACACTATATAATATATATATAATTGTAATAATATACTGTATATACACACACATATATTATGTAAACTAAAACCTTTATGTTAGATGCGATTAATTAATGCGCTAGTACAAATACTTATTTATGAACATTAAAATTGTGGCATTAATATCATGATTCTATTGTATTCAATTGTCATTTTAATGACATGCATGTTTTCAGTCGCATTTATTAAACGCATAATACTCATTAATATGAAAAGATAACGTTTCAATCTGTTCTGTGTGACTTTTGCTGCAAACTCATTTTGAAGGATTACATCATGTTAAACAAGTCTATACTTTAAATGAGTAGCATTTCTGTAATAGTTGAACCATTATTTATCATGAAATATTTATTTTTCCCATTGAACACAAAAGACGTTTTCTTAGTGTAGTCCTATGCTGTGACTGACAATAGAACCATAAAATACACCAAAAACACAACCTAAACGCAATCAATTTTATTCATGCGCTGTTCTCCAAATCTTCAGAATCCATACAATTATGAGGAACAGACCCAAATAGCCTTTATTTATCTTCATCTCCATTCTCAGCAGCGACTGTAAACGTCAACTCCAGCACTCGTCGTATAGTGAAAAATTAGCTGTAAATACGTAAAACTCTTTACGTTTAAATGTTGTCAATATGTCAATATTGTACGTTTTAGCATCTATCCAAACATACTGTAAATGGTACGTATTAATACCTACATATAGAAAATGAGACCAGGGGTGCGTTTCCCGTACAACGACGTAACTCGCTGCTAAACTACTATAGTACGATGCATCGTTGGAGAAATCAACTAGCTAGTCACGACTGTTTCCCGAAACCATATTGTCGCAAAGTGGTCGTTCAACCACGTTGGTTAATGATGTCACGCAGGTGTTGGAGTAATAACTTCTTTTAATGAAATTTTGAGGTCGAAATAACGCTAGATGTTTTGATATAAATTATGGACATGGCATCTGAGGACTATTTCTCATTTTTCTCCGTTATTTTGCTTTATTTCCAGATTCAATCATAGGCTCGTTCTTACATAGTAGAGCACGTTTGCACGTGCAGTCTTCAAAAACGGTGCTTTAAATCTCTTGACAAAATCAAAGACGTAAATGACATTTGTATGTAATCTAAATAAAAGACACAGGTTGTACTGAATGTCAGCTTGCTTATTTTGCTCAAGATAAGGATTTATGAAGTCCACATGTCATGCAATCTAGAAACTATGCTTCTAATCACAGCTCGAGGGCTGTCGTTCAAACCAAACAACTGCGATGCTGTTTGCGAATGTTCGTTGGAACGACGGTTTCGGGAAACACAGATTTGTTGAACTATGCTGATAACAATGGAACTTGGAGATGGAGAGAGAGGGAGAGATGGAGAGAGAGGGAGAGAGGGAGGAGAGAGAGAGAGAGAGAGAGAGAGAGAGAGAGAGAGAGAGAGAGAGAGAGAGAGAGAGAGAGAGAGAGAGAGAGAGAGAGAGAGAGAGAGAGAGAGAGAGAGAGAGAGAGAGAGAGAGAGAGAGAGAGAGAGAGAGAGAGAGAGAGATTCATTTATTTATTTATTTAGACCTTCATAGACCTGTTGACTTGAGTTTTGTTCAGTGTGGAAACTGCTTCAGGCTGTCTTCTCAAACACATCAGTTCACAGCCAACATCAAAAGCCGTATGTTGTGTAGAATTTTAACGGACGTGTTAAAACAAACTGTTGCTGAATGCACAATGTGACTTATACAAGCAGTGGTGTGGTTTGCAAATGATGTACAAGCTGAATTTTGTGCAGTTTAGCCCTTTCTATGGCAATACTTTATTTTACATGTTACATGTACAGTAGTTACAATATTAATAACACATTTTTTCATCTCAAAAAGTGCTAGCAATTTTTATAGAAAAAAATGTTAACATGATACAGTAAAAACCCTTTTAAGGTTAACTTAAAAGCATTTAGCATTTTACTGTAAAACCTGTATGACATCACATGATTATATTTTATATTTATAAAACGGTTAGTTCCAATCTAACTGTTAGTTCTGATTGGTCAATAGCTGTGGTTTTTTCACGATAAAACGCGGCTATGACCGCTTCACCCAACGTTTCTATGTATCACTACACAACACCTCTAGCAACCACTCTTAGCAATTTAAACACATGTTTGATCTCATTGATATTGTTCATTGAAGCTATAGTAGAGTATTGTGATAAATCGTGTAAGCGAGTGTACCTGCATGTCTATTTATAGTAGAGATAGCATTTTCCTTCAGGTCAGTCCTATATTCATAATAAAAAAATTCGTTTGAATGTCCGCTGCGATATTTTGACCTTTTAACAGTTAAGGGGTTTTCTCGTGCCTTCTCCGTGATCATAAGGTTGAGTCCTTTCAATGTAAAAGTCTTCTCTACTGACTGACTCACTCATAAAGACAGTCTTTGCTGCCATCTATTGACGAAATAATGTACACTGAACAAAATTATAAACGCAACACTTTTGTTTTTGCCCCCATTTTTCCTGAGCTGAACTCAAAGATTTAAGACTTTTTCTATTTACACAAAAGGCCTATTTCTCTCAAATATTCACAAATCTGTGTTAGTGAGCACTTCTCCTTTGCCGAGATAATCCATCCACCTCACAGGTGTGGCATATAAAGATGCTGATAAGACAGCATGATTATTGCTCTAAAATGTGCAGTTTTATCACACAGCACAATGCCACAGATGTCGCAAGTTTTGAGGGAGCGTGCAATTGGGATGCTGACTGCAGGAATGTCCACCAGAGCTGTTGCCGTGAATTGAATGTTCATTTCTCTACCATCAGCCGTCTCCAAAGGCGTTTCAGAGAATTTGGCAGTACATCCAACCGGCCTCACAACCGCAGACCACATGTAACCACACCAGCCCAGGACCTCCACATCCAGCATCTTCACCTCCAAGATCGTCTGAGACCAGCCACCCGGACAGCTGCTGCAACAATCGGTTTGCATGACCAAAGAATTTCTGCACAAACTGTAAGAAACCGTCTCAGGGAAGCTCATCTGCGTGCCCGTCGTCCTCATCGGGGCCTCGACCTGACTGCAGTTCGTCGTCGTAACCGACTTGAGTGGGCAAATGCTCACATTCGATGGCGTCTGGCACTTTGGAGAGGTGTTCTCTTCATGGATGAATCCCGGTTTTCACTGTACAGGAAAGATGGCAGACAGCGTGTATGGCGTCGTGTGGTTGAGGGGTTTGCTGATGTCAACGTTGTGGATCGAGTGGCTCATGGTGGCGGTGGGGTTATGGTATGGGCAGGCGTATGTTATGGACAACGAACACAGGTGCATTTTATTTATGTCATTTTGAATGCGCAGAGATACCGTGATTGAGATACAGAGATACCATTGTTGTGCCATTCTGTCAGGTGTGGGGTTGAGGAGATGAAGCGAGGACTCAATTGCAGGAAAAATGGGTTTTTATTAACTATTAAAACTAAAAACAAATGCAAACAAAACTACCCCGTAGGGGAAAACAAATGACTTGACTTGACACAAGGGGTAACACACCAGGTACATAGGACAACGAAACAGCACAGGACTGCAAACACAGGGAGAATAAATAGGGAGACCAAACAAAGGAGGTAACGAGGGAGGACAGGTGGGGCAAATGAATAAATCAGGTAACGAGGGAGGACAGGTGGGGCAAACAAATCAATAATCAGGTAACAAGATGGGAGGGGCTAGACAATCAACAGGAGAGCACATGGCACAAGGAAACATACATGACAAGCCATGTGCTTACACCAAACATGACTTGAACACAAGCACATGGCCAGTAAAACAAATCACCAGCCATGTGCTCACACAAAACAAGACAACATGAAAGCACACAGCTAGTGTAAGCAAGCTGCGTGCTACACAGCACAAGACAAAACATGAGTGTCAGGGCTCTGTCACAAAACCAAGAAATAGACAAGACAGAAGTGACAGAACCCTGACACATTCATCCACGACCATCACCTCATGTTGCAGCATGATAATGCACGGCCCCATGTTGCAAGGATCTGTACAATTCCTGGAAGCTGAAAACATCCCAGTTCTTGCATGGCCAGTAGGGGTGGGAGAAAAAATCGATCCATCGATGCATCGCGATTCTCTCTCCAACGATTCTGGATCGATTCTGAGAATTCCAGAATCGATTCTGAGCTTAGTTTTTAACCAGATGTGCGATGACGTTGAGTTTACTTTAGAAACACCCGTATTCTGCTTGCTTCCAATTCCTCACACACATACACCACTCGAACCTTCCGTAAATAATCTTTCATAAAGTTCGGAAAGGTTGAAGCGAATTACAAGGACATTCACAGGCTTCATTGCACAGGATACGCTGTGAGAGACGCGCGCTTTCTTTGATGTTACACTTGAAGTGTGCTGTCTCGCCCGTCGGTATTTTCCTTACAAATGCTCTACGAAGTCATCATTTATGTGGTTTGGAATGCAGTGTACTTTATATTTAAAATATGAACCTCACTAACAGAAGGCTGCTTTCAATTTCAAATGCTGACGCGCGCTTTGTTTGTGAGACTGCTCGCGCATGCGGCTGTGCGACTCCGCGACTCCGTGTAGTGGTTTAATGTAGCCTACTTGTGCAAAATTAACGTAAACACAGCCAGTTATGTCTTAAGGGATTAAACGGACAGGACACACAGGGAGTAGATAAAGAATCGTTCTGGAATCGGATCGTGACTCCCAGAATCGGAATCGGATCGGATCGTGAGGTGACCAAAGATTCCCACCCCTAATGGCCAGCATACTCACGGGACATGTCACCCATTGAGCATGTTTGGGATGCTCTGGATCGGAGTATACGACAGCGTGTTCCAGGTCCTGCCAATATCCAGCAACTTTGCACAGCCATTGAAGAGGAATGGACCAACATTCCACAGGCCACAATCAACAACCTGATCAACTCTATGCGAAGGAGATGTGTTGCACTGCGTGAGGCAAATGGTGGTCACACCAGATACTGACTGGTTTTCAGACCCCCCAATACAGTAAAACTGCACATTTTAGAGTGGCATTTTATTGTGGCCAGCCTAAGGCACACCTGTGCAATAATCATGCTGTCTAATCAGTATCTTGATATGCCACACCTGTGAGGTGGATGGATTATCTCGACAAAGGAGAAGTGCTCACTAACACAGATTTAGACAGATTTGTGAATATTTGAGAGAAATAGGCCTTTTGTGTACATAGAAAAAGTCTTAGATCTTTGAGTTCAGCTCATGAAAAATGGGGGCAAAAACAAAAGTGTTGCGTTTATAATTTTGTTCAGTGCATGTAACTTCTGTTTCTGTTTACAGTCAGGGACTATTTTTTCCAGCGGAAGAAAGGCTTTTAGTGATTTTACTTCATGACAGTTGCATAGATACATATTATATAGCTTTAATATTTGTATTGTGTGGTAACCGTTTTATAAAAGCAATAAGGTACTCGAGGCTAGTGCTGTATCGTGAATAAGTCACGGCTGAAGGGCACGACGCGAAGCGGATGTAAACCCCTGCTTACATATATAATTTTGTTCTCATTTGTGTTATCAGTAATGTGCATTAGGATGTTTTGTTACTTTTTCTTATGTACAGTAGTTAATGTATATTGAATTGCCATGTAATTAATCATTATATGTATCATATTGTGTAGTGCTACTTATGTACAATCAAGGCTTTGTAAAAAATCATTACAGATTATGAAATGAAATGGTTACCTAATGCTAAAATCACAGAGTTTAGATAGGTCTGTTGGACTGTTGTTGTTGTTCCACTTGTTATGTGTAAATTAGAGGTTGGGGTTACCGTAATATACAGATTTATGGCAACTTTAACCCAGTAAATTGTGTTTTATAGATTCTTATACATTATGTGCAGAGCTAAACTCTTCCCTTCTGAGTTGCCATGGAGATGAGACAGCAGACTGCACTCCTGAGGTTAAACAGTACAGAGCTGGACCACCCTGTAATGACCAAACCCCCTGCTGATCGGCAAATAAATCACAGCCGTGAGATCGATTCCTAACAAGAGTGAATATTAGGACTTTAATAAAAGTTAATAACCCCATAGTGGGGGGTTATTTGCTCTGATGAAACTAATGAGGAAAGAATAAATAAGGGGAAATGATAAAAAGCATAAGAGTGCCAGGCTTTGTTTGAATTGATCTCAGATGAGCCTCACTTTTTGAGTCAGCATGTTCAAACAGGCTACGTACACACAGGCCTCTCGCAACTGATAACTGTACTGTGATGTTTTCAGGGAGAGTTAAACTCAGGACATCAGATGGGTCAATTATTCATACACCCCACCGGGATAGAAAATAATCAATGTTGAAGCCAATTTCCCAGTGTTGACCCAAAGGTAATTGGGTATGAGAGGCTGGGTGACATGGGCTGTCCCGTCGTGCCCAGCCAGAGGAAATAGAATTTTGTTTGGCGACTCCGCTGACAAGATGTCTGTTCCGGAACTCACATACTCATTTCATGTATATCACAGGGGGTCAGTGTTCATTTGAATTGTAAAGCAGTCCCATGGTAATGAACGCCGGTAACACTCTTGTTGCATTCAGTCGAGAACACTGAAAGAGTGGGTGCTACAGAACAAGAGATAAAGTCTGAAATAATGAGAAAGGAAATGGTGAAGGTGAAACTGGTCAAATATTAGATCAGATTTTAAGGACATTCGATTAGGAATTTGTTTGTAATTAGTTGCATGATACATCAGTTAAGTAAAGTCATTATAATTATTTTATATATAATTATATTATTATTTATGATGATATAATTAAGATATCTAATAAAGATGATTACTGTGTGTGTGTGTGTATGAACCACATTTATTTGAAACACAAATCTTTTGTAACATTATAAATGTCTTTTCAGTCACATTTGATTAATATAATTGGTGCTGTCAAATCGATTCATCATGAGTAATCACATCTAATATAAAAGTTTTTGTTTATGTAATATATGACTGTATATATATATATATAAATATATATATATATATTAATATTATATGTGTGTGTGCGCGAGTACACACACACACACACACACAGACACACATAATATATATAATATGTATACACATATTATATAAACAAAAACTATAATACTATATATAATGCATCCTAGCTGAAAGTATCCATTAGTAATTATACCTTCTTGCTATTTAATATTATAAATGTATTATACAATGACTTTAATGTACAATAAATTAACATCCTGAAGGTGCACTATGGTACTTTAATTTCTCTATTGGCTCCTGTGGTTGAAACATAAAATTGCGTTTTATGGTACTTGCAAAGTTTTTTGCTTTTTTTTCCCTGCCATATCCAATCTGACTGCTCAAAATCAGTAAATCATAGGCTTACTTGTAGTAAAGCAGCATTTTTTTAACTTGAAAGCTAACAAACTGAGTTTAACTCCACCGAAGAAGACTTCTTTCAGTTTTCTTTCTAGAACAGCCCTGTTCTTATGACTGAATAAGATACCCTGTTATTCCACATTAAAGCCATGATTACAATGATATTATAGTTGTAGTATCACGGTACTAATTACAGTCAAACGGTTACCGCAGCATATAGTGTTTAAAACCGCAATCCCTTCAGAAGTAATAATCACCAAAACTAATACAGTCTATATCACAAGTCTACAATCTCTGCAGCAGGTAATTATTACCAAACTCCTCCGCTGCATAGACTAATTAGGATTAGTTCACACACACCTACAGAACTACCACCCACTGCCTCATTCTTATTCAGTCTATATTAAGATCTCCAGACTCCAGTCGTTTCAAAAATGTATATTTATATACACACAGATTAATACACTTAATACTAAATACTTAATAAGTATTGCCTGTCGCAATGCAGATGCAGTTGGTTCATTATATTCAGTTGCCTTTGGTGCTTGTTTTAAATTAGACAGATGAACTTCTGTTGGGAGAATATGAGATTTCCATTACAATGATTTTTAATTTCATTATCGCCAGCATGAATTTTTAATATATTTTGCAGGCTTCGCATATGGCTACAGTGAGGTGATTTTAGCCAAGTAGGACATATTCCTGGATCAACATCTAACATTCCTATCAACCAACCACAGACCCAACCATAAGGTACCCCTGAAATGACAGGTTTATACGGTAAGAAACACCATTTGATTGATCAGTATGGAGGTCTGTAATGCCTGGAGAAATCTATACGCTAACATTCTTATTCGTCTCATTGGCAGCTGCTCAGGCTTTTCACGCTTTTTAAAAGCTCTCCAAAAATGCATCAGGCACTGACAAAACATCAACTAATATAATGATATATTAGTAATTTATAGTTTGCCAACAATACATTGGCAATGTATTTCATACCCATTGTTCAAAAGTTTGCGAAGAGTTAGGGATTTTAAAAACAATCAATTACTTTTATTCAGCAATGACACATTAAACTGATAAAAATGTACAGTAACGACTTTCACACTGTTACAAAAAAATCTGTTTCAAATAAAAGCTGTTGAACTTATTAATCAAAAAATCTTGTAAAAAATCAATCACATATCCACAATATATTAAAGCAATATTGCAATGATTTCTGAAGGATCATGTGACACTGAAGACTTGAGTAACGATGCCTGAAAATTCAGCTTTGACATCACATGGGATATTACATTTTAAAATATATTAAAAAAGAAAAATATTTTAAATTGTTATAATATTTCACAATATTCTCGTTTTTACTGTATTTTTAAATAAAAATCAGGAAAATAATAAGTTTGGGAATAATTATTAGGATGTGTACACTTGTACGCATGTATTCAAGGTGTAAGGAAAACCAGCCTGTTCTCACGTAAATGCGTCTCTATAGCACGCATTGTGTTTTATCGTGCAATTTATGCGCGAAAATGAGTTTTTACGTGCATATGATACGCAGTTTTCGCGTGCATTTGATACGCAGTTCATTTGCGTGTACACACGCACCCCACACCACTAATTCAACCCAAATGTATAATACACACGCACCCCACACCACTACTAAACCTACCCTAACCAACCCATGCGTATCCTATGCACGTAAAAACTCATTTTCGTGTATAAATTGCACGATAAACACACTGCGTGCTATAGAGACGCATTTCGTGTGATCGGGTTGGGAAAACAAACTTGTCATGTGTATTTTCTGTTTTGGTTTAGTTTTGGTTTCTTGTTCTCGTTTTGCCATAGTTCCTAGTCATCGTTAACCCTCTGGGGTCGGCCGTCGCGCCAGCGCGACGAGCTCGATTTTTTCCTTATCAGTGCAAAAGAGAATCAAATTACTCTGTTGATTTTGATCTTACATATAAGTGTTGTACATCATTAGATCCTGTTAAGTGTCTATTTTTTTTGTGGGTACTCACAATAAAAACAAAGTGTTGTGCTTTTCGTCAAATAAAGAAAAATAAACCTGATGCGCGTTTTGCCTTCTCTCTGTCAGTAAAGTCCATTCTGAAACGCGTCCGAAAAATTAACTGTAACTCAGTCAATACTTGTCGCAGAGATACGAGAGATTTCTCTTTATGAAGCTGAAATTCTCTTCTTTTAAATGAAGTATTTTTTTTTATATATATATTTCCAGTTTATGTAATCCGTTTGAAACCAAGGAGAGGTACAGTTTTTTCGTTCTCCCTTCATTATCTTTAATTAGCTGAGGCCGCCACGCCCCCAGAGCTTTTCACATGGTAAATAGGTGATCTAACGTTATGCATCGCACACGCCCAGCAGCGATTAATGGCATAAAAACACATTTCTTCATTAGATTCACTGATAGTTCATCGCGTTTTTAGAATAGCATGCTACTCCTTCAGATGATTCTGGACAGCGAGGAAGGATTCACCTTTTCCGCAGAGGAATTTGAAACTCGGACGACAAACGGCTGCATTTTGAAGAACGAATTGACCCCACCGAGGATACAAGTTCGGAGTAAGTTGTTTAGTGTTATATAATTCCTTTTCTGATTATAGAGCTCAAATGAATTTTCAGACTATATTTTGCCTAGTTTTGGCTAGCTTTTGACATAGGAAAGATTACCTCACAGTCACAATATCCCTATACGTAGGCCTATACGCTCGTGTAAACTTTTTAAATGTGATATTAGCCTACTACATATATTTCACTCAGTTTTGAGATTAGTTTATGACACTGATTATCATGCTAAAATACTGCCTTATGCATAATTTATTTTGTTTGCAAATAACTGCTTAGGTTATATAATGATTTAGTAAGGGTGTCACGATTTCGATCTTAAATCGAAATCGATCGAAATTAAAAAAAAATTCGAATCGATCGAATTAAAAAATGGAATCGTCGATGGTGCCACGCCCCCATGTCACGTCCGGTCGGCGTGCCAAGCGGGGAAAAAAACACGCGTGTTGAAAAGCTGTGAGTCTATGGTCAACCTCCTCTAACTTAGCTACAGCCATTCAAAATATAGCATGGCAACTGCAGATGCAGGAGACTCATCGACAGAACTTGAACCCCTCCTCTTTCATTGAAGTCGCAGGTGTGTACGTTTTTTGGATTTCCAGTGAGTTATGTTGACAACGTTCTCTTGCTTCAAAAAAGCCACAGTTTACTTTGCAGACATCCCAAGTCTCGCGTAAGTTCCTGGAGTCTCCCGCATATTGATAGCGGCTCCCTGATGCCCGCAAATTAGTTAATCTCCCGGAATCTAGAGTGAGCGAGCGAGCAAGAGCGCGCAATCGCGCATGCGAGACAGAAAAAACTGTGCTCCAAACTGTGCTCCAAACCGTATAGCGCGCACACGGGAGAGAGCGAGAGATCTTGCGGCCTCATGAAGCGCATGGCTGCGTTTACACTTGGCATTAACATGCGACCTGTATCTGGATGTTGTCCACATACACATTGAAAAGACAAGTGTAAACGCACATCTGATGGGAATGTTATCCGATCAGCGAGTCCGGGTTCGGAGGTAGTCGAGGACGCATTGTGATCGGATCTCAGTGTAATGTAAACGCAATCCAGCCAATGTGTCTGCATTCACAGGTGAACGTAATTTAAATCCCCGCCCAGTCTCCCCGCGTGACTGTCAGAAAGTAATGGCCAGACGCAGTTTGGACACAAAGTTAAACTTGTTTAACATGATCAACCCAGTTATTTTTGTAAGATCAACTCTGGAAGTATTCCTTCTTTCAAAAAATATAATTTGATCTAATTAATGGAGATTGCATATGAAAGTAAAGTGAGTGAAAGCATTTGGGATGTTGTTTAATTTGTATCATCTTTACTATTAATCTGGTGTCGTGCCACAGACCTGATTTAAATATTATGCGGGAAACAGAAATCCGATCGGTTATCCAGATACAGAGGCTGCTTAATGTGAACAAATATAAACGCACCATGTCCTGATTGGCTAATGATCCGATCTGCTTGATCGGATCACGGTGATTGCATGTTAATGCCAAGTGTAAACGCAGCCAGAGAGCATCCTGATTGGCCGGTTTCGGCTTTAAAAAAATAAATGTAAAAATCGAGAATCGAATCGAACCGTGACCTTAGAATCGAAAATTTAATCGAATCGAGGATTTGGAGAATCGTGACACCCCTATGATTTAGTGAAATATATTTCAGCCTCCGGTAAAATATGTGATACTGTCTAAATACAATATATTATTTATGTGTAAATGTTCAGTTAGGCTAACTGAAATAAAACCATGTCTATATTGTGAAGGGTAGTCAACTTTAGCATGTGTGTGTTCACTTATTCTAAGCACTGTGTGTGTGTGTATATATATATATATATATATATATATATATATATATAGAGATATATATATATATATATATATATAATTAAATCGCAATTTTAACCAGAATGCATGCCCAAAGTCGTGCAGCCATATAGTTTCTTTTGATATCAGCATGTTCAAAGGTGTTTATTTTTGTTTTTGTTTTTTTTACAGGGAGAGATGCCACTGATGAGTCCTGCTGACTTCAACATTCAATAGTCTCTGTACATGAACATGGTAAAATGTAAAATCAAACACCTTGGAAATGACAGGTATGTACTATGTTTCAATGGCACAAAGTTGTGTGACTGTTCAAGCCTCTGTCTTTAGATCAGTGTGTTTACTAATGTGCTTTTTTGTCCTTTGTTGTGTATATTTGGATTATGTTGTGTTGTAAATAAATCCAAACCATCTAAAAGCCATTCTTTTTTAAATCCCCTCATTCTTTGTGCAAGGCTCCTCGTAATGATATGGCCTGATAGCACCTAATAGGGCCATTATGGGAGGGTCTTTGTCTTTCGCAGGTGTGAAATGCATACATATTAATGAGAGATCATGCCCCTTCGCATAAAGCTTTCTGACACAAAACACGTCATTAAAAATGTAAAAATACTTTATTGTCTTATCTGAATGAGTAGTCAGGATGATTCTCACATAGTTTTGGAGCAAATATTCTAGGCTATGTGATACAATTTTCAAAAGTCTTGTGAAGAAATAATCAATGTGTTTTGTGGCCTTATTTCAGAAACTTTAATTTGTAGTTTTTTCAATAACCATGCATAAACAATATTCTCTCAAAAATACAAATATGTACATACATGTTGCTCACATATTATGGTAGCCCTGTTTGTGCTAAATAGAGTGTAATTACACCTGTGCCATTAATATGTTTATAAGCAACTGAAAAAAGCACAAATGTCAGGGCATGTCAAAACATCTCAAGGACCCCAAAAACACCTGACCTTAGACCCCAGAGGGTTAATTAATTAATCTACGCACCTGTTCTGTTTTCCGTTGATTACTCTGTCTGTATTTAAGCCCTCAGTTCATTGTCCAGTATCATCTTTAATCAGCCCAGTCTCATCCCAAGACGTCATATGACTGACGCTTTTGACCATACGTCAACATCCGACGTTTTAGGGTACCCTTTAACGTCAGTTAGATGACGCTATCTAATCCTAACCCTACCCCAGACCTAAACCTACCCGCGTCATCTAACTGACGCTAAAGGTAAAGCGTCAGTTAGATGACGCCCTAGGATCATCATCTAACTGACGTTAAAGGGTACCCTAAAACGTCGGATGTTGACGTATGGTCCAAAGCGTCAGTCATATGACGTCTTGGGATGAGACTGTGTTACTTTAATTCATGTGGTTGTGTGTTAGTTTTCTCTTAAGATCTCCTGTGTGTATCTTTGTGGATTAATAAAGACTGGATTCTCCTGCATGTGTGATTTCTACAGCTACCAATATGAGACAATAATATTTTTACTATTTTACTTTGTTTATCATGGGATGAGCAATCAAATGAAAAACATTTTGAAAATAAGTTTTTCAAAAACATTTGAAGCCAACTTGAATACAAAGGATAAATTCTTGGCATGGGTTTTAAACTACATTTTGTTTCTTTATATTCTTAAAATGATTTCAAATGAATATACAGCTACATTTGAATGGCCTTTTTGACCAGGAATATCAAGGACCAAATGCAGCTGGCTGCATTCAGAACGGTTGTACCAGTCCCAGTGAAATAATTAGAGTGACTATATTCCTAGACTCTAATTAGAGTGATATCACACTGGTTTTGATAAATAATCAAGTCTCTGAAGAGCACTGTTTTCTCGTTCAGGAGTCAGGAGTTTTTCTTCAGCTTGCACCAAGTTATACATCTTGTGCATTGACCTTGAATACAAATAGCTTACAAATAGCAACTCTTTTTCTTTGCTGATGCAGTTTGGCACATTTCGTTATTGTTTACCAGGCTATATTATCCATTATGACACGTTCAATTTAGCAATGTTGTGAATGAAGCACCTTTAATTTAAGAACTCATTATTTGGCCTCTTTGGAACGTGCCTCATGTTGCTTTGAAACCTCCCAGATCTCAATGCTAAGTGTCACATTTTTTTCATAGCTGACACACCACTAATTGGTGTTGAACCCAATGTAACTCATTTTTGCAGTAATGTTTTGTTGAACTCCTGGCGTGACAGTGAGAGGAGGCATAGACGTTGATCCCGTGGGTGCTCAGGTGCTCGAGGACCCATGAGAAAGCATTGTGTTATATTAATAAAAGCAAATTAATTTCGATGATGTTAAATGTGATGTTCTGTGACGTTTGTGTGGTAACATTTGCCAAGTATATTTCTGATTTCTGTTGTTCACTGGTGCTGAAATGTGTGTAATTGACTGTATTTGTCACATATTTACACTGGCAAGTTAAGTGAATCAACTATAAGTGATTCTTTTCATGTTAACGGAAAACAACAGCTGCAATAAGCTCTGAGGTAATTTCACTCTGAATTCTCCCCTTGCCAGTCATTAATGAACTAAAAAGTTCATTACATTAAGAATGATCCTTCCCTCTAGGCAGTGGCTGATCCTGACATAGGTATCATGGGTATTCCTGTGGAGTGGAGCGTTCTTTAAATTAGCACTGTCATGCACATTCACTGATAACCATATCGTGTCGTGTCGTCAGATCGGGTCGATGGTTCCCAATTTCAATGAAGTAATTCAACTGTGCTCTCAGAGTTAGTTATATTTATAAAGAGCCGTTCGTATTAGTATTATTAATGTTGTTTTTCTAAGTTCACATGTTCCAGTACAGTTGTGATATGACTCAGCTTATAAAAAACAATTTTTCACTGATTCTTTGAAAAGATTTGACTTAAAGGGATACTCCACCATTTTTTCATATTAAACTGTTATTCCCTTAACTAAGACGAGTTGATGCATACCTCTCTCGTCTAATTGCGTGCACTAAATCGCTATGTCTTGCGGCGAAACTTTGTTAGCACTTAGCTTAGCCCAGTTCATTCATTAGGATCCAAGCAGAGAAGCGACCAAACACCTCCACGTTTTCCCTATTTAAATATAGTTACACGAGTAGTGTAACTCTACCAAGAATGGTGACACAAAATAAAACGTTGCGCTTTTCTAAGCGTGTAAAGTGGACAACAATAATGTATTGGGAATACCATAGCAAGTGCTTGGGAGCACTTCGACTCGGCGCAGTAATATCAGCGCGTGATTTTTTTTCCCAAACCACTTCAGCGGAAATCCCACCCTGCAGCCGATTTCATTGGTTTAGGTTAAAGTGACGGGTAGGTTTAGGGATCAGTGTTTGGTGTAGGCAATCAGTACAGTGATTGACATGACCAATAAAAACTTTAGAATCGGCTGCAGGGCGAGATTTCCACTGAAGTGGTTTGGGGGAAAAAATCACGCAATATCAGCACTTGCTATGGTATTCCGCCATACATAATGAACTGGGCTAAGCTAAGTGCTAACAAAGTTTTGCCGCAAGACAGAGCGATGTAGTGCACGCACTGAGACGAGAGAGGTATGTATCAACTCGTCTTAGTTAAGGGAATAACATAGTTTAATATGAAAAAATGGTGGAGTATCCCTTTAAAAGAACGATTCGTTCATGAACTGACTAAATATAAGTTTTAATAAAATATATTTAATCATTTAATCTTCTGACACAATAATATATTTAAATTATATTTATTTAGTGGCTTCTTTCATCAAATGTTGATCTATATAATTAATTTATTCTAGGGGTGTAACGATATCCTCATGTCACAATTCGATACATATCACGATACGATATTATTGCGATATCCAAGACATCTAGTAAAAGGTTAACAAAAAATGTACTGTTGATTAAAATGCTAAATTTGGTATTACATTGTGGGTGTAAATGAATTGGCTTGGACTTGGTGCTGGTAACCCAATGCACAGGACAATGGTGACACCAGAATAAAAATATTCATGATTCTTAAGCTGAAAATACAGAATTATTTTAGACGAATATGCTTGCACTCAGTCACTGACTAGATATATTTAAAATAATATAGGCCACTTATTACTGGTAACAAGACATTTGGCATTATCAGGACCCACAAAATTCCCCCATTGCATTATTATACATTATATTCAACATTAATGTTTCATCAAACATTTTGAATTGGCCACAGCCTAAACAAAAGCAAATCCTGGTGTATATCAGTGGGGATTTCTTTAAGACTGCAAGGGAAGCTCGGCTTCCCCTATAATGTCAAAATATTTATGGTCAAATATGTACTATTGTGTTAACATTTTATTGCCTAAAAATGCGTTAGAACACGAGTTAGTTCAGAATCAGCTACATATAGCAGGTCGGCTGACTCGATTTCATTCTCATACATTCCCGTAGCATCACAGTGCATTTCCCCGTTGAAGCCGAGCGTCCATTTACTTCAATTGGGCTGCTTTGAACAGTTTTTTTCAGTGCTTTGAAACTAGACAGTCATTGGATAAATGCTGTGATTATGTCCCGCCCACGGACACTCAGCGTCTCTGGGGTGAATGGAGGAGTGGGCTGGCCTGGACTCCAGGCTTCTGCGTGATGATTAGAGGACTGCATTCCCTTTTGAATGACAGCGATTTTGTACAATAAACAGTCGCTGACAATCAGTCAGTCCCATCGCGGATTTTGAAAGTGTACTCGAAAGACAAACTGCTGCAAAGTATTTCTTGGTATTTGCTTGGAGAAATTGCTAGCCAATTTTCATCATACATTTAACACAATTATACACCACATTCCTTGTTTGAGTTTAACAAAAAAGCATGGTAAGTTTTGTGATTACTGTCCTTTACTATACACCGTGTAGTAAAGGACAGCAAAACTTACCATGCTTTTACCACATTATTGGTAGTTTTAATGTTTCATTTGTTGTAAATGCACTGTAACCACAACACTTATCATGCTTTTACCACAGTAACCTTAGTTGCACGGTGATAGGTGTAGTAAAAGTATAGTAACCACTATTGCTTAGTATTTTTCCCCCCCAAAAATGAGCTTCCCCTCTTTGAAAGACCAGCAGCCGCCACTGGTGTATATGTATGGATGTGCTCATTGGTGAAGACAGTGGGTGCTTCTCAATTCTTATTTGTGCATCCTCGTTTCCTTTCCTCGCTTCCTTTCCTCGCTTCCTTTCCTCGCGTCTCAGCTCCACCCCCTGCAGGATGCGAGGGAAGGCTGCAAGGAAAGAAAATGAGGACAGAGGAATCGAATGAAAGTTTTTTTTATACTTTGGAATACTTGATCACTCGAGCGTCACTTCACTGCGTCATCAGCAGCGCTCAAAGGATCTGCCCTTATGTTGTTGAAGTTTGGTTATTTAAGAAATTGGTAATAAATAATAATAAAGCAAGATACCCTGTTGAAATATGTGAGATGTGTGGTTTATATAAACTGCAATGGTAAAGTATAAATTAAAATGATTGTGACCGACGTGAAGGGGGAGGAGAATTTATACGTGCATCACGTTTAGTCGATAAAACACTTCCGCAAAGCATACAACTGTGCATCCTCGCTCATAGCTCCTCTGGAAGCCTCCTCACTCCTCGATCCTCGCGGTGCAATTAGAGAATTGAGATGTCCTTCAAGATGGCTGAGCTCGATCGGTTTCCGGGTCATAGGATGGAGGACGGAGGATCAAGGAGACGAGGAGGGATATTGAGAAGCACCCAGTGTTTTTATAGTGGGTATATAATGGTGTTGAGTCTCTCTCTCTCTCTCTCTCTCTCGTGCATCTGCAAAATGGATTAATGGCAATTTACCTTTTATTAGTACCCATTTCTCCTGTTCTTGTGGGAAATCAAAAATAGCTATTTGAGACATTTTGTTCTGCCTTGTCTGTGTCTCAACAAGCTTAATTGTTCCAGGTAATGTAATGATATTCACTTGGTGGTGTTAGCTAGTGAAAAGTTAATTGCATTAGGGCACAGATCTCCCAATAAAAATCATGTTTAATCAGTAGCAGAAATACAATCATTAAACAAGATGGAGGTGGAGGGTTTTTGGGGGTGAAACGCATTTTCAGCGGCTGTGTTTAACATTCATTTTTACAGTGACTCACCACTGTTAAGGTGCCAAAAAATAACAAAAAAACACTTTGATGTTTAGCAGAAGCCTCAGGTAAAAGTGTTATACAACACCATTTCTATGACTGCTGACTTAAATTAGCAATAAGGCTAGTCACTGCATCAGATGCCATTTGGTACGAAAATATAAAGCATTCGCTGCACTTTTAAACGCCTCAAAGAAAAGAACTGTCACTTAACTTTGGTAACAACATCACGTTGAGGTTTTGTTCTATTTGCATTTTATTACAGCTGCCATAAATGAGCTCTGTGCATTTGTTGTGTCTATAAAGAGGAACGCTGTGTGCACTTGCTTTCTAAAGTTACGCTAGACTATGAAGACGGAACAGTGACAAACTTAATTGTTTGGGAATTTTAAAGAAAAAAAGTCTCTGGAGGCAATAGTCTGATGTGACTTGTTAAGGTGAACAGATTTCTGAAATAGTAACCATTTAATAACTTTATAAATATCATAAAATGTATTGCAGTTTTGTGTATTTTAAGTAATTAAGGCTGGGAATCAAAGCACATATCCTAATAGAGTGGTAAAGTGATGACATATATTTGTAGCATTACCCTGATTCCCTCTACAAAAACCCAATAGGATTTTCCTATTGGCTTTTTTGATAATTGCAGAAAATAAGCCCTGTGACCAACACATGTTTGATTTTCAAACATTTGAAGTTTTGTTCACCATGATAATCTTTACAAATGAACATAATTCTGAATTTTGAAGCCCAAATAGAATCACTAGAAGTGAAAAGCTAAACATAGGCTGTAAACGATCTACACCATGGTCACAAGACTTCAACATCACCACCAACTCTTTTTCGATCTTTATTAAAAAACATTTGCCCCAAAAGTTTGTGTTGGAATAGTTTGTATGTGCACGATTATAAGTACAGAAGCTGTGAAAGAGGACTAGTGATTAGATGAATTTTCCTGTTCAGCATGATGATGCATCTCCGACAACCTCTGCAACCACTTGTCAGCAAGTAAAAGCTTTAATGAGGACCTATTATGGCCTTTTACAAAGTCTTGATTTTATTTTTGGAGTCTACAAGAATAGAATATTCACGCTTGAATGTTCAAAAAACATTATTTTACACATATTTTACATTGTTGTAGCACCTCTCTTTCCAGTCTGTCTGTAACGCTCTGGGGTGCGTTTCCCGAAAGCATCGTTAGCCAACTATGGTCGCATAGTCAGCATAGTTCAAAGAGTCGGTGTTTCCCGAAACCATCGTTCCAACGAACATTCGCAAACAGCATCGCAAAGTTGTGTGGTTGGAACCATAGGCGTAATTCTATGGGGGGACAGGGGGACACGTCCCCCCCAATATTCAAAGAAGGACAATTTGTCCCCCCGAATATTTGAACATACTGTATGATTATGCGGGCAATATCGATGTGATTGCAAATACGTCTTTCTTTCCAGCTCCGAAAATATAAAATCCCAGCCGGTCCATTTCCCAAATCCATTCGACTTGCCTTACACTATATATTAACACAACCTATTTCTCCTGAAATCCATGTCATGTTTTCCCTATACCTTTAGTAGCTCGTGCACCGTCAGTGAGTTAGGAAAAACCAAACACAAGAAGAGTTAGGAGCGCGAAATCTGACAGACATTTGGCACATATCTATGAATGGTAAATATCCTGTATTTGGCTGACATAATCCCTTAGATAACGACCAGGTGAATTTCACTAGAATTTCAAATTGTAGAATTTGTGAATTTCGACTGTAATACTATACAGCTTGTATGAATGGGAGGGGCTATTGACAAGCTAGCCGACAGCTAGCTAACGTTACTGTATACACGCTACTGCATTCAAAACAAAGATATAGCTCTACATAAAATATGCGCCCCCATTGGACCGTCACCAAAGGGCCTCTCTCGATAGGCTGCTGCAGTTGCCGCAGGACAGCCAATAGGCACGCAAGCCGCCTTTGCCTATGTCTGTATGCTGCCGCAACGCGTTTTACATTCATTCAAAATTAAGGGTAATTTTTTGGCTTCAATATCTCGTGGAAAAGAGGTTTTCCCCTATAAAAAAATAAACGTCTCGGGTTACGACTGTAACCCTCGTTCCCTGAGAAGGGAACGAAACGCTGCGTCGAAAATCGACACTAAGGGGAACGCCTTCAGCGTGACGCGTCTGAAGCCTGTATGGAACTAGTCCAATCTTGATTGGTGCTGCGTGATGACGTCACTCGTGACGCCGCATGTGACGGTGAACCGGAAACTATAAAAGGACACCGGCAACATAATGGCGCCAGCTTTCAATTGGTCGAAGCAAGTCGTTCTCAGGAGCGCGAAGGAGTGGCCGAGGGACGCAGCGTTTCGTTCCCTTCTCAGGGAACGAGGGTTACAGTCGTAACCCGAGACGTTCCCTTTCGAGGGAACTTCCGCTGCGTCGAAAATCGACACTAAGGGGAACGAATGCCCACTGCGCCACTCCGAGAGAAACGCCCTGGTATGAAATCTGGCATACTCAAGACGAGAGAACTTGAGATCCCGGTGTAGAGGGCAGATCCAGACTGTAATGTTTTATGAAGGTGTGAGGGGAGGCCCAGCCTGCGGCATCACAGACCTCTTGAAGAGAAACTCCTGACAGTAGAGCCTTAGAGGAAGCCACTCCTCTAGTCGAGTGGGCTTTCACCAGAAGAGGCGAAGGCAAACTGCGCGCCTCGTAAGCTGAAGATATAGCCTCTACTATCCATCTACTGATAGTTTGTTTAGAAACAGGAGAACCCTTCTTAATTGACCCAAAGCACACAAGAAGTTGGTCTGACTTTCTCCAGCCCAGGGTCCTCTGAGTATAGACCTCCAGGGCTCGGACCGGGCACAATAAATGTTGCTTAGCTTGCTCATCCGACACATGCGGTGGAGGATGAAACGCCTGAAGAATTATAGACCGTGCCACATTTGTCGGCACTTTAGGCACATAGCCAGGTCTAGGGTGGAGAATGGCCTTTACCCGGCCAGGAGCGAACTCGAGACACGAGGGAGCAACCGATAAAGCCTGCAGGTCCCCAACTCTCTTGAGGGACGTAATTGCCAGCAAGAAGGCCACCTTAAAGGACATAAATTTCTCAGACACCTCATCCAAGGGCTCGAAAGGGGCCAAGGATAACCCTTCGAGGACCACTGTCAAGTCCCAAGAGGGAACTCTGGACTGGACGACAGGCCTCATCCTCCTTGCTCCACGAAGGAAACGAACAATAAGTGGGTGTCTCCCCAAGGTGCCCACCCCTAGAGGCGTGTGGAAGGCAGCTATGGCCGCCACATAGACCTTAAGCGTGGACGGGGAGAGCCCGTCAGAGAAGCGACTCTGGAGGAACTCCAGCACTGAAGCCACCGGGCAGTTAACTGGGTCCAACTGAAGTTCTCTGCACCATATGTTAAAAACATTCCATTTTAATGAATAAAGTTTCCTCGTGGAGGGGGCTCTAGAGTTTAAAATGGTCTCCACAACCTCAGTTGAGAGACCAGTATTTACGAGCTGGTCCCCCTCAGGGGCCAGACCCACAGCTTCCACAACTCCGGCTGAGGGTGAAATATCGTGCCCTCGGCCTGAGAAAGAAGGTCCCTCCTGATCGGGATTTGCCAAGGAGGGCCTGCTAGAAGAACCATGATGTCCGAAAACCATACTCGGGCCGGCCAGTACGGGGCTACCAGGAGTAAGCTGATCCCGTACCGCCGGACTCTCTCTAGAACCCCTGGGAGCAGAGCGATAGGGGGAAACGCATACAGACGTAGCCTCGGCCACGTCTGTACCATGGCATCCAGCCCCAGGGGAGCTGGATGCGATAGGGAGAACCAGAGTGGGCAGTGAGAATTCTCGTGAGTGGCAAATAGATCCACTTCGGCCTGTCCAAACTCCTTCCATATTAGCTCCACCGACTCTGGGTGGAGTCTCCAATCCCCGGGCCTCAGCCCCTGCCTCGACAGAATATCTGCTCCCACATTGCTGCTTCCAGGGATAAACATAGCCTTGACTGAAAGAAGTTTGCCCTGGGCCCACAGGAGGACCTGGTGCGCCAGTCTGCATAGAGGGCGCGATCTCAGGCCCCCCTGCCGACTTAAATAGGAGACCACTGACGTATTGTCTGTTCGTACCAGAACATGATGGCCTCTGAGGTCCGGAAGAAAGTGCTTGAGAGCCAGAACTACCGCCAACATCTCCAGGCAGTTGATGTGCCAAGACAGATGGTGGTCTTTCCAAAGCCCCCTGGTGAAGCGGCCTTCCATAACCGCACCCCAGCCTGTTAGGGAAGCATCCGTGGTCACAATTTTTCGCTGACACGGTGCCCCCAACAGAGGACCTAGGGAGAGAAACCAAGGTTTCTTCCACATTATCAAGGAATGAAGGCATCTGCGCGTTACCTTGATAATGCGAAAAGGGTTCCCCCTCGGGGAAAACCCCTTGGTCTTGAGCCACCACTGTAAGGCTCTCATGTGCAGCATGCCAAAAGGAATCACGTTGGACGCTGCCGCCAGGAGACCCAGCACTCTCTGAAAGTGCTTGACAGTGATGGTTTGGCCCAGCCTGAAACTCCTTATTGTGGTCAAGATGGAATTTACACGAGCAGGAGACAACTGTGCCCGCATCGTAAGTGAGTCCCAAACTACTCCCAGGAACATAATCCTTTGCAGAGGAGTCAATGAACTCTTCTTGACATTGAGTCTCAGTCCCAAGCACCTTAGATGGTGCAGAACAACATCTCGATGTTGAACTGCCACTACCTCCGACTCTGCTAGAATTAGCCAGTCGTCGATGTAATTGAGGATGCGAATGCCTTGAAGTCTGAGAGGAGCAAGAGCAGCATCCATACATTTGGTGAAGGTGCGTGGTGACAGTGCTAGACCGAACGGAAGAACCTTGTATTGGTAAGCCTTTCCCCCGAAAGCAAACCTTAGAAACTTCCTGTGTTGCGGAAGGATGGAAACATGGAAATACGCATCTTTCAGATCTATCGTTACAAACCAGTCCTCGGACCTGATTTGACTTACGATAATAGGTATGGTCAACATTTTGAACCTGTATCTCCTCAGAGACCGGTTCAATACCCTGAGATCTAATATAGGACGTAAACCCCCATCCTTCACTATGAAGTACCGGCTGTAGAACCCGGCTTCCTGCTCTTGAGGAGGAACATACTCTATGGCCTCCTTTGCTAAGAGGGACTGAACTTCCTGTTCCATGACCTGACCCTGCTCGGAGCTGACCAGTGTGTGCACGACCCCGCTGAATCTTGGCGGGCGATATTCGAACTGGATTCTGTAGCCCTTCTCTATTATATGCAGGACCCACTGAGATATATTTGGAAGACCCTTCCAGGTGTCTAAATATTCTACTAGGGGGATCAGTCTCTCGAGACTGACCTCTGGTGTTACATTTAAAACCTCGGTGACCTGAAGCAGATGACTGGCAGGTCTTAACCGAAATAATTCTTCTGCAGGCCTCTTGAGAGGAAGCGAACTCGACCGGGCCACCAATATTACGGGTGGACACTGCGATCTGCGTTCGCTGGAAACCGATGCGTCCCGAAGCGCCTTTGGCGGCGGGAAGCATACATCGATTTCCTGAGGGCTCCGCGAAGGAGCGAGTTGTTGACACTCGATCGCGGGGGGGAACGCCCTCAGAGGCCTGCGCAACACGTCAGGACCTCTTCGACGAAGCCTTCCTCGCCTGAATAACGGTCCTCAGATCCGCTTTCGGCAGAGAAGACTTCGGTTGAGAGTGTTGCCTCTGGCTCCAAGCCTTCTTCGGGGGAGCACGAGAAGCAACACTCTCTCTTTGTTGTTGCATGTGGGAGGAGCTGGCGGCCGCCTCGTGGGACTGCCCCCTGGCAGCAGACCCATGCGACTTGGGACGACGGCGGGGGATTAGCTGTTTTAATGCGGCTGATTGTCGTTTTGTCTCCTGAAACCTCTCGACGACTGTATCGACTGCGTCGCCGAAGAGGCCAGAAGACGAAATCGGGGCGTCGAGGAGGAAGGCCCTGTCCCTATCCCCGACGCCCGACAAATTCAGCCACAAATGCCTCTCCGTTGCTACCAAGGCTGCCATAGAACGGCCGATTGCACGGGCCGTCTCCTTAGTAGCACGGAGAGACAAGTCAACCGCTCGACGCATCTCTTGAATATCGTCGAGGGCGACCTCCCCGCTATCGTCCACCTCTTTCAACAGGTCGGCCTGGTACGCCTGCAAGAGCCCCATTGTGTGCAGGCATGCACCAGCCCGACCTGCCGCCATATATGCCTTCCCAACCAAGGCCGATGTTGTACGGCAGGGCTTGGAGGGAAGCGCCGGAGCCCTCAGGGACGATGCAGCTTCGGGCGAGAGATGAGATGCAAAAGTCTCTTCAACCCGAGGCATCGTCCCATAGCCCATCTCTCTCGACCCCATTATGGTGGAATATATATTGACATTGGGGCTGGAAAGTCGAGAGGAGAAGGGCTTATCCCACGACCTCGACACCTCGGTGTGGAGATCGTGGAAAAATGGAAGACTCCGGCGTGAAGGTTGTGACTGGGTTTGCAGGAAGCGCTCATCGAGTTTACTTTTTACCGTCGCTTCCTGCACTTCTAGTGGCCAACTGATGTTTAGTTTGGCCACAGCCCTAGTCACAACCTCCAGCAGCTCCTCAGATGCAGGAGAATGGGGTGGCAGATCCCCACATTCCCCTGCACCGATGCTCAAATCATCCACCTCCTCAGAGGCAGACAATTCGAGCATCTGGTCCTCATCACGGGCGGGAGAAGCCGCAGGGCGGGCTCCCGGCCCGCGAACGGGACCATGGGAACTGGCTGATGAATGTTGAGAAAGGGCCTCAGCAGTCTCAACATCCCCAACCAGATCCCTTTGCGATCCCCAGGAATGCAGGCGCCGCGCTGCCTCGGCAGCCGCGGGACCCGATCCCTGGGGAACGCGTGCCTGTCCTGATTCACTGAACAGGCACAGCCGGGAACGGAGCGTTCTCATGGGCATGAGATCACAGTTTGCACAGACAGCACCCTCGAGTGCTGCCTGTGCATGCTCCATTCCCAAACAAACAACACAGAGCGAGTGTGTGTCACCCTCGCTCAAAAAGCGTGGACAAGGGGACGCACACTGTCTGAACTGCTTCTTAGCTGCCATCTCTCACAATATACAATCACAAACAACACCAAATAAGACACACAGTCACATAGAACGCTTGCTGAAGATCAGAAAGCTGGCGCCATTATGTTGCCGGTGTCCTTTTATAGTTTCCGGTTCACCGTCACATGCGGCGTCACGAGTGACGTCATCACGCAGCACCAATCAAGATTGGACTAGTTCCATACAGGCTTCAGACGCGTCACGCTGAAGGCGTTCCCCTTAGTGTCGATTTTCGACGCAGCGGAAGTTCCCTCGAAAGGGAACAGCATTTTCCCTCATAAGTACATAACTGTTTTACTATCATTGCTCAAGACTTGATATTAGAATATTGTTATCCTGTAACAGTAATTTAATCAAAATGTTTATAGCCACTACTGTATATGTTTATAGAAGAATATAAGAGAGAGATCACTGGCCGCTTTGTTGTCAATTCAGGCTTGTAATTGATGCCGATGCTGTAATCATTACAGGGTGAGTATACGTTGGTTTGACGATCAGATGTAATAAAATTAATTCTGTTTTAAGTAATTTGGGTATATTTAAATTACATTGTCCATTTTGCATTTTTATATATAATTCTAAGTACAATATACAGCGGTTGGACAATTAAACTGAAATACTTGGTTTTAGACCACATTCATTTATTAGTATGGTCTAGGGCCTCCTTTACAGCATCAGTTCATCTTGGGAATGACAGATAGATTCAAGTCCTTCAAAGTGGCCAGAGGAATTTTGAGCCATTCATTTTCCAAAACAGAGGCCAGGTCACTATGTGATGCTGGTGGAGGAAAACATTGTCTGATTTGCTCCTCCAAAATACCCCAAAGTGGCTCAAAAATATTTAGATCTGGTGACTATGCAGGCCATGGGAGATGTTTAACTTCACTTTCATGTTCGACAAACCACACTGTCTCTAATCTTGCTGTGTCTATTGGAGCATTAACATGCTGATGCACAGCACCCCCTTCAGGGTACACTGTTTGAACCATTAGGGGCACATGGTCCTGCAGAATGGTTCAGTAGTCCTTGGCAGTGACACACTCATCGAGCACAGTAGGGCATGCCATGATATTGCAGCCCAAACCATCACTGATCAACCCAGTGCTTCAGTCTGGGCAGCAACTGTCCAGGTGTTAAGACTCTTTGAGGTAACTCCAATGGATGTGGGAAAAACAGAGAAGATGGACTCATCAGAGAACAAAACATGTTTCACATTGTCCACAGCCCAAGGTTTACACTGCTGCTGACACCAATGAAACCGACATTTGGCATTGGCACGAGGGACCAAAGGTTTGGCTATATCAGCCTGACCATGAATACTGACTCTGCGGAGCTCCCGACAAACAGTTTTGAAGGTGCCCATTTAATTCTGCAGTGATTTGGGAAGCTTTGGTTTAATGTTTTTTGGATACAATCCGGATTAGTACCTGGACATCCCTTTCAGGCAGCTTCCTCTTCTGCCGACAGTTACTTCTGTTGGATGTGGTTCGTCCCACATGGTGTCATTGACACTGGGTTGACATTACCCAGGATACCAAAGCTCTCATCTCGATATACCACAAAGACTTGCTCACCAGCGGGTTGCGCACCTACAATTTGTCTCCCATTATGTTGTGTGGATTGCAATATTCCACGTACAGTTGTGCTATTGTTCTGCTAATTCAACCTTTACACTCTGCTCTTACTGATGGAACGTAAAAAGTGAAGATTGGCCACCAGGCCTCGCATATACAGTATAGGTGTCAAACCTCCAACACTATATTGGCCAGTGTTTCGGTTTCATTGTCCAACCCTGTATGTATATTATTAAGCGTTTCAGAACGTCCCTGAGGACGCGGGTTTCGTGACATCATCGCGTACAAAAGAAGTCAAATTTCATTGGCTAGGTGTCAACCAATAAAATGACTCCTTTGTGCCCTCCCCTGCCCTGCCTTTCTCTCTCGCCGCCACTGAGTTTGCAAGTGCACAAGTTAGTTTTGCATCTAAATTATTTGAGATTTGAGAAGTTGCAAGTACCTAATTGAGGTTGTACTGCGAACATGAATGAAAGAATAGCACAACTATGTACTACAAGTTTGTGTCTGTCATTGTATTTTTGTGAATGGCATTTTACACATTTTGTGACTACTTGTCTGTAGCTTCAAATTCAAAATGCAGTTTTTTGACTAGCCTATTGTCTGAGTGCAAATCTCAACATTCAACTTCAGATTTTTATTTTATAGGTTTTCACATTGGAGCTGTGAGTGTTAATTTTATCGTACGAGTATGAAAACTTAATGTACAAGTTCTCAAAATCACATCTACATGCTCTCGAGTTTTGCTACTCTTTTACCTTCATAGTTTGGAGACAGTGTTCTGCTGAATTATCTAAGCCCCCTCAAACCCAAGCAAAAGCACCCTCAGTTGATATTGTAATAATATATTGGCAAGATAGATTTGGCAAATGCTCCAGAGCATATTTCTGTTTGCGCTCTGGGGAACGTTTAATGTATCCATTTACAACGTGTTTTTTCAGCGATGGCCAATCACAGAGGTGTTTAAGTTAGTCAGAATCCACTCACCGCTCAAAATCTTTTTATTCAGTCAGTGCTGAGTTATGCAGGCTCGCGAACTGACAAAGCGACAGCGTTTAGTGGTTGTAAAGGGAGCAGTCTTGGCTCGCTTCTGATGCTACAGCCTTTATAGTCCATTGAATAAAACTATTGTTTTTTTAATCCTGCTAAGAGGACCGACGGCCAACTGCATGCTGCAACGTTTCGGAAGTGACATCTACATATAAATCCAGGATTCACTCTGCACTAGACAGAAAAATTACATGTTAAAATAGTAGCGCATTAAAGCAATGTAAAGGCAGACTAATAGATAAACAGAAAAATATTCGTAGCTAAATATTTTTGAAATTCTAAATAATCTTAAATGTCTCACTGTGCACAGTTATGGTGGAGCCATTGCTTAGCCTAAATCTGCACCACCAGTGATCTGATTCTGGAACCGGGCTTGTAGGCATAATAGGCCAAGAAGGGGGGCTCAAATATGACCAAATAAAAATATTTGTATTTTACTAATTTGTTTATTTTAAGTTATATTGTGCTTTGTTGTTATAATATCTGCTGGAATGTAAAAAAATAAAATAAAAATCAGTGTTGAATAAATATTTTTTATTTGTAGTTTTTGTCATTGATTTTTCTTTGAAAAGCAATACAAAGGGCCCTATCATACACCCGCCGCAATGCAGCGCCAGGCGGGACAATAGCAAATGCATTTGCGCCCATCCGTTCGCCCGCTGATCTGAAAACGAGGTGTGTTCAGGCGCATTGTTGGCGCGTTGCTCTTTTTAGGCAACAGAAATAGACTGCACCATTGACCAACTGAAACCTGGTCTAAAGTCAATGGCACAGTATTTTTTAGTAGCACCTATAGGCAGGTGCACAACACGTGTACACTCTGCTTATTACACACACAAGGACGCGCAGCAGCACACAAACATGTCAAATTTTACAAATAAAAGGATGTAAAAGATTATTATTGTGTACATAAAGATATAGTGGAATCCGGCTTGTCCCGTAGATGGTCTGCTTGCGCGCTTTAACCTCGTGCACGAGTAGATCCGTTTCCGTTCAGTCTTTCCGCTTGCAAATTCCACCATGTAAATAGCAATCCGCCATGGCGCGAGCACAACTGCCTTTTAAAGGGAATGGGAGATGAGACTCTGATTGGTTTATTGCACGTTATGCCCAAAACACACCCATTACTCATTAAGAGAATAGGGACAACCCTTTTAGACCATGCGCCGGGTGCGCCGACCATTTTTCCCGTCGTTAAACTAGGACATGCCCTAAGTGCGTGCGCCGTGCGCTTTAGACCATGCGCTTAGATCGTGAAAACAGGGCCCAAAGTAGTAAAAAGCATTTTATTTAATTTATGCAATGGTGGAAAAAAATTTATTTTATTTTTATTTATCAAGTATTCGGATATTTTCCGAATTTTCATGTCGGTGTATCCCTAATTATTTCAAATTGTGGGCTCTTTTAAAGTGTAAAAAAACGGGCATTTCCAAGGAAGCAAGGATGTCTGATCACCCCATTTTGTGTTGCTGGTGCCTTTTCTTACAGCGAGAGTTCAAACTCTGGAATAATCCATGCATCTCCATTCTGCAGTGCAGAGATAGGAGATAAAAAACGCTGTGTGTGCGAATTAATGTATTTAAATCTTAATCGGCCTTTTAGCAAGGAACCTCACACATTTTCTAATAATTATGCCTGATAGTGATGTGTTGATATCCATTCTGTGGAGATCTTCATTAATTTTATATTACAAGAGGAGAAATTAACCAGTTTAGACACTATAGGGTGCGTTAGCACAGTTTAGATCAATTGGTGTTATCTTTCCAACTTTAAATATTTGCATATTTCTAACTTTCTTTTCCCTCTACGAAAAAGAAAGTCTTCCACTGATAAGATACAAGAGCCTGTGAGGCACTATCAACAGTTGGTCAATAAAGGATCTCTGCTGATCTTTTACGTTATACGAAACGTGCTAACATTTCAAACATGCAAGTATTTCACCTAAGGATATGCAGCTTATGAGTTTGTGATATGCTGTTGTTCCAATTAATGTGACTGATGCAATCGATTCAGACATTTTTTAAGCGATCTACAACCATTTATCAAATGTCAATTCCTCACACATGCACAAATACAGCAACCTGAAAGCTTAACATAATTACGATTTAAGTGACGTGATAATTTGTTTCAGTTTAATCAGAGGTGGCATATTGAACGTCATCCAATCAGAGTGATCTTTACATCACTTAAGCTCCTAATGAGCTGTACGAACATATGAACGCTCACACTCAAATAACGGCTCAAGGTCATATTCTCACACTCCAGCATATAAGGTCAAGCTCATTATTTGTCCATTGACTGCAAACAATATGAAATAAAAAGAGACTTTTTTCTCTAATTCATTATTGGCTATTTTGTCATAAAAACAACGACCTGTAAACAGGTTCTGGTAAAAGAATAAGTATATTTACAAAGACAGGTTAGTACTGACATAGAAAAGCTTATCAAATATCAAAACACTGACATTACTTTGAAACTTTTTTTCTATTGAATTGTCCTGGCAGGATGTGTGCAATATTAAACAAAGCGCAATATTCCGAGTCAACGAAACAATTTACTTTTTTGTCAGCAAAATGTAAGTGAAATTTTGCTAATGTGACCACAACTGATGCATATATGATGTAGTTACAACAAAGCAAATGAAAACTTTTGACTTTTTTTGTTACGTTCAACAAATGCACTCTTTGAAACGAGTGGTTAGCGCCGTTTAGTGTTCCCAACCACGTCTCTTCTACGTGCGACATTTTCAAAATAGCCAATAATCAATTAGAGAAAAAATGTAGCAGGCAATCTGAGATAAAACTTTCATTTTACTTTAAATTTTACACCCTGTGTCAAAATGTCAAATCACAAATGAGTGAGGGATGATGAGGACCATGTAACAGACAGAAACGTCCACAGCTAATACTGTTTCTCGTCACTTTGTTAGCCTTTGTTAATTGTCTGCAGTTGAAGATAGGGGTTAGATACGGGCTGAGCGACTGCATCGAGTCACGTGACCGTCTCAGGACTCAAAACACCACCTCCACGTTTAATGAGCAATTATCAAACCAAAAGCCCACTCTGTGTCTAAGCTGTCAACAACCTTCCAGCCTCTCTAATGCGAGCAGTGTAAACTTTATAATTGCTTTCAACACAGAATAATGAATCAATTTTCTGTCTGATTTCCATATGCAGGGAAAATTAATGCAGTGTAATGCGCTTTACTTGTCTAATTGACTCCTTCATTTCATGCGGTGTTTCTAAAAGCAGGAGCAAACAGCCGTGGAAGCAAGGGATCAGCGTCGCCTCTGCATCTGGAACAATATATATAATTTCTTATCTCATTTCTATGAAAATACCATGAACATTCGGTTTCCACCTTTGCCTTCAATTTGCATGGAAGCAATAACCATATCAACACCACAGATGCACATCATGAGAATAATATGTGAACATTAATATACATATGGAGCAGGGAATGGCCTTTTTTTAAAGAACATTTTCGCCATAAATGTACTTATAGTGTTGTGCATTTTTCTTTCTGCAGTCCTCATGGCCCTGTCTGCCCGGAGAGCCTCACGGGATCATCCGCCCCCTCCGAGTCTCCCAGCGCTGGCAGAGGGGCACACTAAGGAAATGTGTGCATGGGAAACGATTAAAAGACCTCCTTCTTCTGCATGAATAAAAATCAGTGGGACAGTAGCTGGAAATGGAGTGTGTGTGGAAATGAGTTGATGGGCTGAGGAGGAGGGCCATGAAAAGGTGTGTGTGTGTGTGTGTGTTGGTGGGGTTTTGTTATCTTTGTAGGGCAAATGCTCCCATAAAACCCTAGTAAAATCACAGACATCGTGCAACAACTGCATAGCAACCAACTGGCAATAAAACCGCAGCTGATGAGCAAGCATCATGGGGGAGATTTTTTGCAGGAGTAAGCAGCACAAATGTAAAAGTCACCAATGGTAGACAAGGTATACGATGATAGACTTTTTTTTCAACTTTTTTTTTTTTTTTTTTTGCAAATCTGGTGATGGAATTAAAGGCCCACTGAAGTGCCTTGAAACACGCAGCATTATTCAATGTGTCGACGTAATTATCACTGAAACAAGAAGACAGGGCAGGATATATCGAACAGCTCCTCCCCTTTTTTAAATAGCCTATAGCATTTCGTTTATGTCACAGCTCGGCCAGAGCCCTTGAGCTCGGTAAAGCCACAGTTTCCTCATAATCTCTAACCGTTTCTCCTCCATATCGCTTTAAAATAAAGAATTGTGCAGAATTCAAATGGGTCCTATATGTTTTCTGGTATGCGTTGACTCGCAAATATGACCCGCTCTGTGCTATCGTGTCTCTGGACCGGAGCAGACTGTGTGCGCAGCGGCACTGTGCGCTGTGGTGGTTCACGTGACACTAACATGAAACCAGACTTCATTCCCAATGGAAAGCATATTTAAACTGTCTGAATCATTCCCTATACCCTATATAGTGCACTGTGTGCCATTCACCATGTAGAAAATAGTAAATGTGTGAACAAGTGACCATATTAGCCGCAGCTTCAGCATCTATTTATAATGTAGGGTGCGGGACGCTTTAGATTCTAGAGAGCATTTGATTGGACAGAAAATCTTATGAGAATCTGAAGTGCAGAGTGATGTCATCACAATCATTGATTCATTTTAGCGGAAGTGAGAGACTAAGTTTTTAATGCTTATATCTTCTAAATGTGAATCTTGTCATTGTTTTGGAGCACACTAGCTTATATATAATAACAGTAAGGCTAACATCATACTAAAAGCCAAAAAAATTCAATTTTGAATTCATTGGGGGGACTTTGAGCACATTCATTAGGCTCAAATGGCACTAAATTAAAAGATTACATTTTATTATACAGTTTTAATAAACAATTTCAGTTTAATTCATTTTTAGATTAAAAAATGTCATATGGTATAGCAATCGAGTAAAACATTGTCCTTGCACCTTTAATGAATTTACTTATTCATTATTTTTTCAATATCGTTTTCAAAGTAAAAAGTTTTTTTTTTGCATTTTCGTGGATTATTATAATACATTTAATTAGGTTTTGGGGAGGGGGTTAATCGCATCACATTACAATTTACAACCTGAAATAACATTTTCTTTTCAAAATGAACAGATAGTTATTATCAACCTTATCACACAATCCCAACACAATTGAATGGATTGCACCCAACACAATCTCATTGCAAAATCTTATGTTTTAGCGAATTGGTGGCTAAGAATTCGTACACAGTCTCATTTGTATGTTTTCGTACAATCTGTTTACAACCCAGTGACGGGTGAATGTCTATGGGTGGTCCTTCATTACTACTTCATTATTAACCATTAATCATGGTTTCACTTTATTTTGATGGTCCCTTTAACACATTCTGTTGACTATAAGTAACGTTGCTTCTACATGTCTATAGACTCATTAGAGTGTTAGTAAAGTATTAGTAGACTGGTAGGGTTATAAGAATAAGTTGACGAAGTTGCAAAGTTACTACTAATCAGTAAAATGTCTGTTGGAGGACCATCACAAATTCACAATAAAGAGTTAGCAGATATTAAGCAGAGAGTCTACTACTCTAATCAGAGTTAGTTGACATGTAGATGCAAAGTTACTTATTGTCAAAAGAAAGTTCAAAAGAGACCATCAAAATAAGGTCTCTTTGGTTTTTGTATGATTCACATCATATTAATGTATACAAAATCACCACCTCGTAAAATAGTTACCCTTTTCCTTGAGATTAGGTTTGTCGAGCTGAGCTGCAGACCACGCCCTTTTTTGCCTGGGTGCTTTGGTGCTGGGTGTGGTGCCCAGCTGCAGTCAGCTAGTTAGTCACCTGGTGGGAAGGATCTGGTAGGCTAATTAGGGGATTTGGCGTCACTCACAGGATAGTAAGCAGGCTGGTAAGATGTGTGGAGGAACTGGGAAAATGAGACTGCAGGACTAAAGCTTGTTTGAACAAGGAAGGAGTCGGTGAGATGTTTGTGCAGTGTGGTGGATTTTAATATTAAAGTGAATCATATAATTATACTTATAGGGTAAAAATGTGTGTATAAAATCATGTGTTTGAATTGTAAGCAAGTGTTATACATTTAACATCATGAAGATTGAAAGCATGGTTAAAAGTAATGTATTGTGAAGTTTTAAAAGGGTAAAAACTGGAAGTGTGGGATTGTGTTTGTAGAGGGTTAAAGCTGCTAGAGTTTAAGGTTAAATCATGTGAGCAGTGCTTTAAAAGTGTCTTCAATTTTTACTTATTCTTAAAGACTAATTTTCTAGTGTTTAGATTAAAGTATTTTGATTTTGGATTGTGATGCTTTATTATGGTTACTTGGGTTTATTATGTGTTTTCTTGATTTACTTGTGTTTGTGTTTAAGGTTTTTTACCTGCTTGTGGCCACGACAACTTTCAAATAAAAGAAAGAAAAGAAGGAATTGATTCCTGGTCATTGAGTAAAATCCAGTCCAAACCTTCAGAGGCAAGCATTCCCTATCAAGTGGGGGAAACTGCAGGCATGAACGTCACTAGAGTGAAGGCACTTGACAAGGTTAAATCGCACCACATTACTTTTGGATGGATTGGGAAACCAATTTCTTTCACATGTTTGTAAAACTTCTTTACAAACTTTTATCTAAGAAATAATAATTAACTATTATGCCAAACTACTGAAAAAGATTTTCCAAAATCTTAGTGACATTTTACTTGTAGCCCTCCTGCCGGGTAGAATATTGTGGCTCACAATGTAAGAATCTGTCTAGGGGATCTTAAATTTATCCACTACCCCGGTGGAGGCACATTTCCCTTCAGTTACAGTATCAACACTTAACCCAGATCTCAGATCTTCACCTGATAGTGTCAGATTTGTGTTTTCTATTTGGAAATAATAATAAAAAAAACACTATTGTGTTTACCTTTAGATTTTTTAAATACAAATCTCTCAAAGGAAAAAAATAATAATTAATAATAAACAGTCTTTCCACAGGAAATCACACAAAATTATGGCAGATCAATAAACATGCATTTATTATTCTCAGTACTCTGTTGTCTTTGTTTTTTTTCCTCTTTGAATGACCAAATAATTCAATTCACAAAGTCACAACCAATAATCACCATAAAATAAAATAAAATAAAATGTCAATGTAATAAATTTACCCAGCTGGGATTTTCAGTACACAGATGGCGCGCTAGTTGGAGCTCTTTGATGCAAAACCAGAGTAGGCTACTCACGAATCAGGAAAAAGAATTCCAATTGCAGAATGCTCACTCTTCAACGAGATGACAAACAGCAACCGTGACGCAACCCACGACGACGTTGAGTAGGCCTCGATGAACTCCTCCCTCGTGGTGGTTAGATGCATCCGCGAAAATCCACACAGATCTCCCGATTTCGACAATCACTCGGTGTCAAAGACAATAAACACACAGTTGACATGAATTCCCAACTACATACTCCACTGCAGTACTTTTACCCAAAATAAACACGGGTATATTCTTCCGGATTTCACACGAATTACTCAACTTCTTATATCTCAAACTGCAACACTGAACTTGAGAAAATAAACACGGATATATTCTTCCGGATTTCACAAGTAAAACTAATAAAACAAATCAACGATGATAGGAAAAAAACACAGATTTTCTCACATGGGATCCTCGTGCTAGATATCCTCTATCTCTTTTACTCACGTGAAACTGAAGTGCGCATGCAGTCTTTCAGCGAACTCTCTCGCATTTCTTTTCCGTTCGGCAAGCTGCAAACTCATCCATGAATTTTTCAGTTCACACTATACTCTCGTCACCGAGCTAGCACTAAAACCAAAAAATCTGCGTGAGCGTCGACCACTGTCAGCTTTCCTCGTGTCGAACTTCCCAGAAAAAAAAAAAAACCTCGCGAGAGATTTAGGGGTCAAAGTCCACCGTTTTCATTGTCCAACTGAAACTCTCTCAGAATACTCAATAAAATGCAGCCATTTTATGAGTTGTTTTCCCTTACACACATATTGAAAAAAACTTTATAAACATGTCTCATATTTAAACATAAAAAAAAAACAAAGTCGATCTACACTTTGTTTGAGTGTATGTTTTCAGACCCAAGATACAAATAATAAAATTCTCTTTTCAAAGAAAACGACAGTTATACGTTTAGAAACACAAACATTTATCCAGGTCTCTACATTCTCCCCCCACCAAGAATCGTTATGTCCCCATAACGAGGGAAAACTGAAAATCACACAATTTACATTTCAATACCTTATCTCTTTTCACATTTTTAGACACCTATCCACTTTTCAAATGAATGAGCAAAATAATATCACAATAGACCCATGTCTACACTGAAACAAATTACTCAAATTAGCGTCTAGTCGTTAAATCAACTGAACAAGTACTTAACCTTCTTGCAGGCACATTCATCCACAAAAAGATGGTAGAACAATATCTAACAGGACTTACACTTTTAGTTTGAGCAATGGCAGGCTCAAATTTTGGCTTCCCAAGAGTATCATAGGTAAACCTCTTAGGCACAGTTCTCTCTCTTTGAGACCTTCTCTGCTCTTCAATTACCTCAGTAGAGATACATTGAGTTACATCATCGTCATTCACATTTGAAAAGTCTTGCACATCACTTTCAACATCATCACCAATGTCTGACAATTGGCTCACACTTTGCAAGTTATCAAAATCACTTTCTGGTAGCAGTCTTGAAACAGACTCTACAGACTCATCTGTCTCAACTCTTTGAGGAATCTCAACTCTGGCTCCAGAATGCTCAAATTTCTCAGAAACACTCTGTTCAACAGTCTCTGAAACAGCATTATCAGAAATCCCTGCATCATTCTGAGGAGTGTCTCTTCTCCTAGTAGTCAAAGGATGATTTTCAGGTACGTGATACCACACTCCATACATTTCATCCTCACTCTCTGAACTCACATCAGAATTCTGATCAACTCTGGCTTCTGTTTCCTGTCTTAAAGATGTATTCTCACCTTCTTGTGCTGGACTTTGTGTCTGTCCAGCATTCTTCCTTTTCCTCAGAACTCTCTTCCTGGGTTCCAGGACACGGTCAGGAACTTGTTGCTGTCTCAACCCTTGTCCAACAGGAAGAATGTGATTCCTATGCAGAATCTTGACAGGTCCAGTTCCACTCTCTGGCTTAAGACGGAACACAGGTAAGTGAGGCATCTGGCTCTGGACAAGGTAGGGCTCAGCACTCCATCTGTCCGCCAACTTGTGCTTTCCTTGCAATCCAAGATTCCTGATCAGTACTCTATCTCCAGGAACAAGGTGAGAGTAATGCAGTTTCTGATCATATCTCCTCTTATTTCCTGCATTCTTCTTTCCAGCTTTTTCCTCCGCCAGCTCGTATGCAGACTTCAGCTCTTGCTGCATGATTTTGACAAAACGCTGGTAAGACTTAGTGGAAGTACTATCACTAGACACACCAAAACTCAGATCTATGGGCAATCTGGCTTCCCTTCCAAACATAAGGAAGTAAGGCGAGTATCCTGTGGCTTCATTCAGGCTGCTATTGTACACATGTACAAGATGCCCAATGTGACGGCTCCACTGTGGTTTCTGCTTTGGATCCAGGGTCCCCAACATATCCAAGAGTGTCCGGTTGAACCGTTCGGGTTGCGGATCACCCTGGGGATGGTATGGTGTTGTCCGGGATTTCTCCACTCCTAACAAGTCAAACAACTCCTGGATGAGCCTGCTCTCGAAATCCCGTCCCTGGTCCGAGTGCATCCGTCTAGGCAGTCCATAGTGAATGAAGTATTTCTCCCACAGGACCTTTGCAACTGTGGACGCCTTCTGGTCCTTAGTCGGAAACGCTTGGGCATACCTTGTGTAATGGTCAGTGATGACTAAGACATTGCCAATGTTCTTGGAGTCTGGCTCAATGGATAGAAAGTCCATACACACAAGATCCATAGGTCCATCACTGGATAAGTGTGACAATGGCGCAACTCTCTTCGGCAGGGTCTTCCTCTGAACACATCTGGCACATGTTTGACAGTACTTCTCCACCTCCATCTTCATTCGTGGCCAGTAAAATCTCTCTCTTACCAAGCCATAAGTCTTGTCAAATCCCAGGTGTCCAGAATCATCATGAAGCGACCGGAGAACTACTTCATGGAACTTTCTGGGCAAGCACAATTGCTTACGACGGGGTTTGTCTGGAGCTTGAGTGCATCGAGACATCACTCCATTCTCAATTTCTAATCTTTCCCACTCTCTCATGATCAAGGGAAGATCCTTGTGAGATTCCTTCTTGACCTTGCATGGATCTCCTCCTTTAAGAGCTCTCCATATCTCTCCAAGACAAGGATCCTCTTGCTGGGCACGTGACAGATCTGCAGAACTCAGTTTTGGAATCATAGAAGTATCCAGAGTGGCTAAGTTGCAGTAAGCTCTGGGGACTGATTTAGGAGATCCTCCCAATGACGTGACAATCCTGCTGGCAGATGTGAAACAGTTGTACTTGTCTTGCACTGGCAGCTTACACAGGGATCTCACTCCAGAGGATGATATATTAGTCCACTCCTGCTCCTTCACTCCCCTATGAGGACGACGAGACAAAGCATCGGCATCAACATTTTGTCTCCCAGGCCTGTACTTGAGACTGAAGTCGTATGCAGAAAGGGCCGCCAGCCACCTATGTCCCGTAGCATCCAGTTTGGCTGTGGTCAGAACGTAAGTTAGCGGGTTGTTGTCCGTCTGCACTTCAAACTTTGCTCCGTACAGGTAATCATGTAGCTTGTCAACAACAGCCCACTTTAACGCCAAGAACTCAAGTTTATGGACTGGGTAGTTCCTTTCAGAAGGCGTCAAGCTTCTGCTGACAAACGCTACAGGCTTCAACCCCTGTCCTTGGTCCTGATACAGCACCCCGCCCAACCCTTCACAACAGGCATCAACATGTAAGACGTACGGGAGCTGAGAATTAGCAAAGACCAACACAGGAGCCTGGGTAAGTCTCACCTTCAACTCATTGAAAGCAGCTTCACAAGCATCAATCCATCTACTTCCAAATGGATCCGAGGCTTTGTACACAACTCTGTCGGTGTTGTCCCCAGCTTTAATCTTCTTCAAGGTCTTAGCTGGTAGACACCCCTGCAGCAACTGGTTTAGTGGGTAAGACACTCTTGAATAGTCTTTGACAAATCTCCTGTAGTACCCACAGAAACCTAAGAAGGAACGTAGCTCTGTCACGTTCTGGGGCATGGGCCATGACTGGACAGCTTCAATTTTGGAGGGATCAGTCGAGACACCATCTTGAGACACGATGTGACCCACATAGCTGACAGAAGTCTGACAAAAGGTGCACTTGTCCAAGGACAACTTCAACCCTTCGCTCTGCAAGCGGTCCAACACCTTAAGCAGCCTCTCCTCATGCTCCTCCAAAGTCCGTCCAAAGATAATGAGGTCGTCCAAGTAGACCAGCACTTCCAACAGGTTCATGTCTCCCACCGTCTTTTCCATCACTCGTTGGAAAGTTGAGGGAGCTCCACAAATCCCTTGTGGCATCCGCTGGAATTGGTAAAACCCCACTGGGCAAATGAAAGCTGTCTTCTCTTGGTCGTCTTCACTCAGAGGGATCTGATAATATCCACTCCTAAGGTCCAATACACTGAACCACTGGCTTCCATTTAAGCAGGCCAGAGCATCTTCAATGCGTGGAACAGTGTATTGGTCAGGGATTGTGCGACGATTCAACGTTCTGTAGTCCACACACATCCTTATCTGTCCATTCTTTTTTCGGACTACGACGATCGGTGAAGCGTAGGGACTTCTGGAGTCGGCAATAATTCCAGCCTCTTTTAGCTTCTCCAAGTGCTGCCTAACATCCTCAATGTCGGCTGGTGCCAGCCGCCGTGACCTCTCACGAAAAGGCTTCTCCTCTGTCAGTCTAATGTGATGTTGAGTACTCTTTGAACATCCCACATCAAATTCATCGCAGGAGAAAACATCCTTTCTCTCCAACATCTTTTCGGCCAGCCGTTGTTTCCATTCTGCAGAAACCGATGTATCGCCAAAATTAAATGAATCCTTGGTCAGTTTGGTTTGGCCACTACTCTCTCTGGGTTTAGAGACGGTAGGCACAACGTCAACCGGAAACACATGGGCGATCGGCATTCCTCTCTTAATTGTCACTGGGCAAGAAGAGACATTCCTAATAGTGACTCCAATTCTTTTTGACTGGACAGCAGTAGCAGACTGCACCTCAGCTCTCACTAGCAGTTCCTCAGGAAAACGGGACTCCTCAGGCTGATCCACTAACAGGGTTTTAGCAGATGATGTGACTGGGTATTTCAGGATTCCAGAAACCCTCACAATCTCTCCCGGAGTCAACTTCAACGGCTTAAGGCGATGAAACCAGACTGTCCCTCTACAGTCATCAACATCACACTTGTTAACAGCAATGACCCGTTCATAGGCAGTTCTGATCTCAGGATGAACAGTCAGGGTATGAAGGAAATCATTACCCATCTTCGTCTTACAAACGTCTACAAGCTTCTTTACCACAGCCGTGTTTGTTCCCACCAGAATGTTGACATCACCTTTCATGACAGGATCGGGACAGACCAACACAAGTGCATCTATGGATTCCGCCACTCCTGCCACAGATCCTGGAAACTCCAGCCTTAAAGACAAGCAGCCATCATAAGGGTATCTCTGCGAGCTTAATCCCCATATCTCCAAATTTTCAATTGGTGTCAATGGCAGATGCTTTAAGTGTTTCTCATAGAAGGATCTGTACAACAGTGTGACCTGCGATCCACTATCCAGCAAAGCCTTAGTGTAGATACCTTCCACCTGGATGGGAAGGACAGAGCTAGGTCCCACTAACCCGTTCGGAAGATCTACTTGCTCAGCTCTTGCTCTTTTGCACTTTGTGGAACGTGTCTTCCCCGGAGCTTCAGGCCGTTCCTCTACTGAGCCCCGGAGGCATTTCCCGATGGCTGTCTCATTTTGATGAGCCGCTGGTTTACTCTCCTGAGATTCTCTTCCTTGGTACAATCACGTTTCAGATGCCCATCTTCTCCACATCTGTAGCAGAAGATGTTAGCCTTGTTCACTGGTCGGGTTGGTGTTTTGCTTTCTGCAATCGCAGCTAAACTGTGTGTAACGGAACGGTCGTAAGTCACTGGTTCTTTCGCCACGGCTGACAAGCGAGACACCTCGTTCTTTAGCCCCCTAATCTCCCTCTTCAGCATTTCTATTTCTGGATTGGCCAGATTGGTGTTACCAGATGACTCATTCTTTGCCGGGGGCACCCCAGACACAGCAACATTTGCATGCACTGAGCTCCTTTGTCTCAACATACTCTCTTCTTCTCGCACCTCTTTCATCAGCTCATTGAAAGGAGGAGGAGCACACAGCTTATGTGTCATCCTCAAGCGCATTGCCACTAGGTCACTTGAAAGAGCACCTCTAACTATTTGCTGCATTCGAAGACGATTCATTGCAGGGTACTCAATGCCTCTTTTCCTCAGCATACTGTGCAGCATCCTATCCAATCTCATTATGTAGGCTGAGAGCTTCTCTCCCTCACTCTGATAAGTGCTCCTAAATTTTAGCATCAAATCTGCAGCATCCTCCGTGGTGCCAAACGCTGACTCTAACGCACTCAGGTAGTCACTGAAAGCAGCAGATGGATTACCGGTCTTTTCGAACCTTACAATGTCCGCTGCAGGACCTCTGAGACACTCTACTAGTCTCTGCTTTTTGACATTATCCGAACACTGCCACTCTTCCAGAATGTGAGTAGTCTGCTCCACCCATACCTCATACTCATCCTCTCCATGGGGAGTGGGAATGAACCCAGAGAACGGACGCAGCTTCCTATATCCAACTCTCTCCTCAGATGAAGCCACATGACAGGTTTGAACAAGGGAATTTATGGCATCAACCAGTTTAGTGTCAAGCACAGGGGTAGAGGAAGCCAAACTTGGAATGTCAGATAGCGACTTTCCCTCTGTTTGAAGAAAAGACATCAGCTTAGTCTGAAACTCATCTTCCCTACTATGTTTAGGTGCCTCAGCTGCAACATGCACAACCTGCGTGTACCAGGTACCTACTTCAGGTCCTCCGAGCTCTGCAGGTATAGACATCTCTGAAACATTGCTAACTGTCTCAATCAGAAGAAACTGCTGTCGCTTAGTCTTATCAAAGAGGCGATCAAGTACTTTGCATTTCCTCATTCCCAGAGCAGCATCCAGCACTTCATAAACTACTCTGTCTTCACAATCTGCAGGTACATTGCTCAGAATGATAACCCTGTCCAACTCAACACCTTTCTCTCTGCACCAATCAATAACCTCACTAACCTCCATTTTGTTCACCTGTGTCCTCAACAGTATGTGCTCAAAAAAACAGGTTATGACTGTTAAGCATTAAAGTTCTCTTCACAGAACTCTCAAAGAAACAATATACAAATAAATCACTTCCAAAATAAAAAAAAAATTTTTACAGAACACACAGTTCACTGTGTCTGAAACACAATCTGAATAATCTGACTAATCCCGGACGAGCCCCCACAAAATGTAGCCCTCCTGCCGGGTAGAATATTGTGGCTCACAATGTAAGAATCTGTCTAGGGGATCTTAAATTTATCCACTACCCCGGTGGAGGCACATTTCCCTTCAGTTACAGTATCAACACTTAACCCAGATCTCAGATCTTCACCTGATAGTGTCAGATTTGTGTTTTCTATTTGGAAATAATAATAAAAAAAACACTATTGTGTTTACCTTTAGATTTTTTAAATACAAATCTCTCAAAGGAAAAAAATAATAATTAATAATAAACAGTCTTTCCACAGGAAATCACACAAAATTATGGCAGATCAATAAACATGCATTTATTATTCTCAGTACTCTGTTGTCTTTGTTTTTTTTTCCTCTTTGAATGACCAAATAATTCAATTCACAAAGTCACAACCAATAATCACCATAAAATAAAATAAAATAAAATGTCAATGTAATAAATTTACCCAGCTGGGATTTTCAGTACACAGATGGCGCGCTAGTTGGAGCTCTTTGATGCAAAACCAGAGTAGGCTACTCACGAATCAGGAAAAAGAATTCCAATTGCAGAATGCTCACTCTTCAACGAGATGACAAACAGCAACCGTGACGCAACCCACGACGACGTTGAGTAGGCCTCGATGAACTCCTCCCTCGTGGTGGTTAGATGCATCCGCGAAAATCCACACAGATCTCCCGATTTCGACAATCACTCGGTGTCAAAGACAATAAACACACAGTTGACATGAATTCCCAACTACATACTCCACTGCAGTACTTTTACCCAAAATAAACACGGGTATATTCTTCCGGATTTCACACGAATTACTCAACTTCTTATATCTCAAACTGCAACACTGAACTTGAGAAAATAAACACGGATATATTCTTCCGGATTTCACAAGTAAAACTAATAAAACAAATCAACGATGATAGGAAAAAAACACAGATTTTCTCACATGGGATCCTCGTGCTAGATATCCTCTATCTCTTTTACTCACGTGAAACTGAAGTGCGCATGCAGTCTTTCAGCGAACTCTCTCGCATTTCTTTTCCGTTCGGCAAGCTGCAAACTCATCCATGAATTTTTCAGTTCACACTATACTCTCGTCACCGAGCTAGCACTAAAACCAAAAAATCTGCGTGAGCGTCGACCACTGTCAGCTTTCCTCGTGTCGAACTTCCCAGAAAAAAAAAAAACCCTCGCGAGAGATTTAGGGGTCAAAGTCCACCGTTTTCATTGTCCAACTGAAACTCTCTCAGAATACTCAATAAAATGCAGCCATTTTATGAGTTGTTTTCCCTTACACACATATTGAAAAAAACTTTATAAACATGTCTCATATTTAAACATAAAAAAAAAACAAAGTCGATCTACACTTTGTTTGAGTGTATGTTTTCAGACCCAAGATACAAATAATAAAATTCTCTTTTCAAAGAAAACGACAGTTATACGTTTAGAAACACAAACATTTATCCAGGTCTCTACATACTCAAAAAAAAATATATTAAAAAGAATTTAGTTTCAGAAATTAACAACATGCTCATCATAGAAGAGGTGTATTAAAATAATGATATGTACAAATTGTGTATTTTTGAGTAAATGGATCTATCAAATAATCTGCCACATAATAAATTGCCATAATTTTGTTGTGATATATTAATCTGATAGTGTTTGATACTGTGAAATTTGACTTGCACTCTTTACGCGTTGAGCTCTGTGCTTTGTGTGTGTTTGCAAGCACTGGTGTGAGGTTGTTGAGAAGAGTGTATATGGATGTCTCTTTCACAAAGAACTCAGCAAACCCTTCACACTATCAACACATTTAGCATGGTCCTATCAGTTATGTCAACATATTCTTAACGTTCCTCCCCAAACAGCACTTCACAGCCCCAGATGGCTTCACTCTCAGGTATACTCGGTTTTCACAGCCTTTTGTCAGCACTTAAAGCGAACTTCTCAGCTGTGCATGCTTATAAATGCAGTCTCGACACAAAAAAGAGCCTCCATTCACCTGTCAGTCTTGTTATTTATGTATCTCTCTTCAACCGTGGCTGAATCGAACCCTTTCTTTTTGTTCTCTCTGTCTGACCTTCTAGTCCCATCCTTCCCTCGCTCTCTCATCTCTGTCCCGCCCTTCACTTTGCCGTCTTTACCTGTGACGTCTCACATCAAACCCTTTTGCACCCTCCTCTTTGTTTCTTTCTTCAATGACAGAGCACCATTATTTCCTGCAGTCTTTTTCCCACAAGATGCTCAAAGCGTTGATTCTTCTCTCTGCAACTTTTTATGAAGAAAGCATTTTACAACACTGGCTGTGCTTTACTTTCTCTTGCTGGGTTTTTGATATTTTGAAGCAGCACTTTTTGTCCACAAACAGTCTACAGCAATTGTGCTACAATTTAGAACCCAGATCTTACACAGGTCATCAAGTGATGACAAAATACTCAAATACAATTAAAAATATTTATTATTATTTTAATTTATGATCTTTATAACGTAATTTATGATTTTTTTTTAAATTTATACTAAAAATAAAAGTAATTATTTAAATTAAACATTGAAATGTATTAATATAATTATTAATATCCAGAGTCTGTTACTGCTGGATATGTATACTTTAGTTTTGTATGACTTACTATATAGCATAGAAATATTCTATAATACTAATTATGATGATATTGTTATAAAACATACATAAACATATATTGGTTATTATTTAACATATGAAGTCCAACTCTAACGTTGAACTGACTTAAGGCAAACTATATTTGGGTGATAAAATTTTTTACACTGGACATCATGTGATGACAATACTAAAAAAAATGTTTTAATAATATTTTAAATTAAATAGACATTTATTAATATCACCAATGCCCATATTAATTATTTCCATATCATTGTTTTTGCCGTTTTATGATTTTTAGCCCCAAGTACCTTTTTTTTCTGAATTGTATTTTTTATAGTTCTTACCTAAAAAAATAAATAAAAAAAATTGTTTTAATGTCCACTTCATAGGCCCATATTATTAACATATTGTATTAGTTATACTGATTATATCAAAAGAATATAATAGTGTAAATTTAAATATTAATTTTATATTTTCTTTTATTTTGTCACTGTTTCATGAATGGTTTTTGTTTTCAGAATTATTTTACTGTTTATTTTTATAAAAACAAAAAAAGCTGTTTAATAACAGGTTCCATATTTACCACAAGTATTGTGTCATGTCAAGGCTTTAAAGTTTTAGAGGAAACTTAATCTTTTTTTGTGTGGGCTCTTTCTCTTGCTTTCTTTTAATTTTTACCTTTCTCTTGACGGTCAGCTGTAGCCTTTTTTGTATCACAAGCAATTTATACCTCATCCTTTTGTTGATCTGCCACATTCTTGACACTCTCAAAGGCATTTCATTGGTGGCTGCTCAGTTTTATTGATTTGAAGTGTGCTTTCAGCATTATGTGAGTGGAGAAACTCAATGCAAAGCTCATATGTCTTGAGTCCTCTATATGCACTTGATTATAGCCTTTCATTCAGGCCTTCATCAGCAGCGCTATTATGTGTGACCAAGGTTTCGCGCAGCTTTATAAGGCCATGATTTTGCTTTCATTGCACATTGTCACTCAGGGCATGATGTCATATTTCTGTATATTGTGAGATGATTGCATGTGCTGCCTGACCTAGTTGCTGTTATTGCCAAAAAGTATCTTACTGTATGTTCAATTGGAATAGCTTGTCTGTCAAACTAAGGCAAAGTTAGATTGCCTCCCACCACAGAGAAAACTTTATTCTGAATTATAAATTTACACAGGGCTTACTTTATGCAACACAGTGTGGTGTTTTATCGGCTGAGGGTTTTGAATTGTCTAAACGTAGGACCTTTTATCAGCAACACAAGAAATTGCGCAACAGTGACTCAAAGGTTTTGGTGCATTTTTTTCTAGTGTTGTTCTCTATCCTTTGGAGGGTCCTTTTATAGTTTGTGCCTTTTTGTATTTGGAGAAAAGCGAATGAGAGATTGCAGGGCTCCAGAGTAGACTGCGCCTAAGATGGTCAGAAATGCTTCAAAAAAGCTGGCTATAATTTAAAATCCAGCATTTAGTTTCTGCACGTTCACATGCAGTATTGTCCGATATCATCTTGTGCGCGGTGTTTTCTGCACGCAAGAACGAACACAGCGTGTGATGTTCGATTTGTGAACAGATAACTCTAATGAAGTGATTCTTTTTAATGAGTCAGTCAAAAAGATTAACAAAACAGCCTCAGCCTGAACAGAATTCAGTGGTTTGAATCAGACTTGTTTGTTCACAAATGACTTTTTTTTTACTAAAAAGTAGAAGTACTTATTTTAATTAAATGTTGAAATGTTTTAATATCACCAACTGCATAGGCCCATATTTTTAGCATATTGTATTTGTTTTAATGATTATATAAAAATGAGTATACAATAATTGTGCATATTTAAATTGTCATTTTATAATGCATTTTATAAAGCATATTTCGTCACATTTTGGAGCTTGGAAAGGTTCAGTTTGAGCAGATGTTTCATACCATCATCACTGTCATCATCAGAGCTCATTTCCCAGTACATTCAGCATCTGGCTCATATTCGCAATCTCAAACATATTCTCAAACTATAATTTTCAACATCTTCAAAATCAATATTTTGATCGTTGACTGCTTCTTCACCAGATCCACCATCAAGTGACAGTGACACTAATATTTGATTTCATTCAGTACTTGCTCTGCAGTAAATCGCTGAGCCATTTCAAGTTTTGCTGATGATGCTTCCTATTCTTTTGTTTTCTGCCTGCGGTAACTATGAGTGAAACGTCACTTAATCCTTGTGTATCAGACATTGATACCTTGTGGAATAAAGTTGAATTGCACTTATTCAGTCATCAAAAATTTAATTATTGTTGTGCAGAAAAATATATATACCTACACTATTACACACCTATACAATTTTTACAAAAAAAAATGAAGGTGGAAACCAGGCATTCTTTTATAATTTTAGTATTTTTTTCTTGTTATATTGTCTATAATGAATTGATTGAGGAATACTAAGAAGGTTGATGTCTAACTTTAAAAAATGAACGAGGAGGAGGCTGTGAATGGCCTCCCGGGTCACTTAAGACCCGAGGTATGCGCTTAAGCGTTAATAAGTCAGTCGTAAGGATTCACAAAACAGCCCTGACCTCTCTAGTGAGTGAGTGTTTTGAAAGTCACTCAATCAGTGAATTTTATTCTTAAAAAATGTAATTGACTTCAAGGGAAACTTTGTTTGGGTGAGACAACATTTTGCTTCTGAGCAATTCTATAATTTCATGTTTAATTTTAGGAGCCAGTAGCTCTGTCGTCATTTTTCTTTTTCTCGTCTGGAGCCCCTGGGACCTTGTACGTCCTTCTCTGCGATCTTGTCTCTCAGCAGCACTTCTCAAAATGGGCTGCTCAACTTCCCTCTGTTTACTCTTGTGTTCAACTTTAATCTCACACATCCCGTTCCTGCCTAAAGTGTCCTGAAACTCGGTAAGTTTTTTGCCTCTGAAATGACCATGGCCTTCTTTGCTGTAATTGCTCGAAATGCTAATTGGACTGCGAGCGCAATCCCCAGTGATGCATCTGGGATTTCCCAGAGTCTAGAGACCAAAAATAACAAGCCAAAAAAAGCTTTTAAATTCCAATTGCCACTAGACATCTGGATGGCCTTGCCCTGAATGCATTTTCATAATTAATACAAAGTCTAGGAGAAGGTGCCTTTCCTTGATTGAAAGGTCCTTATGCATTCCCCTGGCTAAATATGCAATGGAAAGTGTAAACTTGGCATGCAAGGAAGATGACATTTGAAAAAGAGCATGCAGTATTAATTTAAATTCAAAGTAAGGCCCTAACACAATTTCTCTGCAAAGCTTCCAGCTGAATATGAAGGACCCCGTGCCCTTTAGAGGCTGCGCACTTCTCAGTTGCCTTTAGGGTTGCACAGTCGCCACGATTACACTATATTGCAGCGTTCAAAAATAATTTACCCTGAATTAAGCCTCCTGCCTTTCAGGAATTTCAAACAAACAAATTCCAGTACAATGCTAACCACCGCCTGAACAAAACCCCCCGTAATCCTCCCTAAGACTGTCAAAAGTCATGGAAACAGTGTCGCGTGAGAGAATAAATGCTGGTCCTGACTGGAGAGAGAGCAGCAGATGTCTCTGCGGTTAAGGCTGTCATAAGGGACGGTGCCGTAACAAAGTGCGACGAGAGGTAACAGTCGGCAACACTGTCTCAGCCGTCAAAGCGCTGGCGCTGATGGAGAGCGTATCTGTCCACTTATACGCCATCTGCCTCTTTGCACTCATCTGCTGGATGGAGACCTGAGGCCCGGGCGGACAGGTTCCATAGTGACACCCACGTAAGCTTCTGATTCAACTATTTAGAGCAGGAACAGGCACAGAGCCTGATGCGCAAAGCCAGAATCGGTGTGTTGGAGGCCCGGACAGATCCTGAGGGAGTACATGTGATTTTAGCAGGAGAGACTAAGCAGAGGTGGATGGTTTGGTGCTTGTTTTGTTTCATGGACGAGTAGGTTTTACAGACAGTGCTCTGATTCAGAAAAGATAGGATGTTCTTTGAAGGTTTTGAACAGCTGCACCGGAAGTTGCTCAATTGTGTCTCTACAAATAGGAAATGGGGTCAATGGTATGATGCTTTGTGTTAAAAATACTTTTTTGAAGTTGCGATAGTCTTTTGTTCCATATTGTGACGCATATCAAGCGTAGCGTCAGTTCTGGCAGGTCACGTTAGTCAAGCTCGCATCAGCTGACTCTCAGCTGATTAGGGTTGTAATGGTATTTTACACATGAGTACACGTTGTTGTTATAACTTTAAGTTGGCTATTGTACAATAGTAATATATTTCTTTAAGCTAAACCGAACTTTTATTTTGACAGGTTGTACTAAAGTTTCAGTCAGTGTATTTGACGATGATTCTTTTAAATAAAATTATGAAATGCTCATTTAGTTCTCTCGGAGCAGCTCTGGATATGTTCATGTTCACGTCCTCATAGTGAGTGAGACGGCAGCCGCTTTAAACACCATGAGCGTCACACATACTTGAGTATGTACAGAGAATGTCTAATAAGGGGAGAACTTCCACTCTCAGTAAACTTCCGGCTTCTGAACTGGTTGCAGTTCCACTCTGGTTCCATATGAGGGCGCTCACAGGACGAGTGCAGAATGAATGGAGGTCTATGGAGCTATACCCCTCAAAATCCACTTTTCTCAGGATAGAATTTTTTGTCTAGTAATTTGAATGTTGTATTCGAAACGAGATGCAAAGAAATTACACATTGTTGGGTGTTAGATTTTTTAGAGTCACTTATCTGCTTTAAAAAGTCTTTTAAAATGTCAATGACGTCATACACATTGTACGACCAGAGATACTGCTTAAACGGCAATCCTTCAGTCACTTTGGTGCTTTCGCGCTCTGCACTTTCTTTTCTCTCGAGACAGCTAGAAGAGTTTTTGTAAAACTAAAGTTCTTAACATTCTGGTCCCGCTTCGGATGCCACGATGCCATCAAGCGGTATCTCTAGTCGTAATCAGTCCTTCACTGACCAACCAGCGTTCATTAGCAGAATGCTGGCGTGTTATGGGCAACAACAAGTCAACCTGTAAGAAATCGAAAGGACATAAGCACTCGTTCATTAAACTTTCGACCTATAACCCATGTTGAACATGCAAAACCTATAATCAAATCTGAGATATCTCAACGGGTGAAAGAGACAAATTTAGCCGTCTAGCCCCATAGACTCCCATTCAATTTGCACTCATGGGCGATCGCCCCCAGTGGAACTCTGGTGGAACTACAACCACAATTCGGTGCAATAGGACTTATTAGGGAGTGGCCAGGCTCTCCGTAGACGGGCTCTGGTACATACTAGGCGAAACGGTGCTGCTTATTCACACAGACACGCAGAACAAGCAGAATATAGATTTACAGTAGAGCAGTTTTTTGCGCTGTATATTAATCGACACACTATAGCGATTTGATTTATTGCACAGCTACATTTTAGATTTATTCATCCATCTATCAAATCGCACAGTTTACCTGACATCTGCATCACACTCTTGATTTGATTGTATCCAGAGGTTTGAACACTTTCAAGGTTGTAGTGAGAGATGTTGCTCTATCTGATCATTTTTGTATCTATTTTAATGCTGTTATATCTGTCTGTAATAGTGCTCAAACAAAGACAGTAAGAAAATGGTACATCACTGAAAGTACAAATTAATTATTCACCCACCTTTTCTCCTCCACTCCCACCGTTTCTGGGTCCTCGATCAATGAACTTGTGAATAATTTTAATAGTAAAATCACAAATGTTATTGATGAAATTGCACCCATTAGGGTTAAAGTTATCTCCAGTAAAAAAAGATCTCCATGGAGAAATGACCCACTTGTTAGATCCGGAAAAAGAGTGTGTCGAATAACTGAACGTAAATGGCGAAAAACAAATCTTCAAGTACATCTTGGTGCCTATAAAGAAAGACTTCGCATTTATAATCTGGAACTTAGGAATGCAAGGCGGTCTTTCTTTTCTGATATTATTGCCAAAAACAATAACAATGCACAGGCTTTGTTCGCTACAGTAGCATCTGAACTATTATCCACCAAGGCCTGCAATGACTTTGCCCCATTCTTCAGTAAAAAAATTCAGAGAATTAGAAAATCAGTTAGTGCCTCCGTATTATGTGCAGATTATGTATTATCGAACCATTCTGTTGAAATCAATTTTCATATGACAGAATTTCAAATAGTTAACAAAGATAACTTGGAGGATATTATACAACATCTGAACACTTCGTCCTGTTGTCTTGATATCCTGCCGACAGACTTTTTTAAAAATGTTTCAAACTGTTTGGTCTTAGACCTTCTACAGATTGTAAACATGTCTCTTCAAACAGGTATCTTTCCTCAGGCCCTAAAAACCGCAGTAATCAAGCCACTTTTAAAAAAGAATAATCTAGATAAGTCAAAAATGGATAACTATAGACCGATATCAAATCTTCCATGTTTAAGTAAAATAATTGAAAAAGTGGTCTTTCAACAACTAAACCTTTTTTTGTCAACACACAATATTTTTGATGTCTTCCAGTCGGGTTTTCAACCACATTACAGCACTGAGACGCTTCTTGTTAAGGTCTTTAATGACATCCACCTAAACACAGACTATGGCAAAACTACAGTATAAGTATTGCTAGATCTCAGTGCTGCTTTTGATACGGTCGACCACGACATACTTTTAAACCGATTGGAAAACTGGATAGGCCTCTCTGGTTCAGTTTTAAAGTGGTTTGAATCCTACTTAAAAAACAGAAACTACTACGTGTCCATAGGTAATTTTACATCTGAGTATTTATGACGTGTGGAGTTCCCCAAGGCTCTATCTTGGGACCTCTGCTGTTCAATATTTACATGCTTTCTCTAGCTAAAATTATGGAGAGCAATAATATTAGCTATCACAGTTATGCGGATGACACGAAAATCTACATAACTTTGTCACGCGGAGAATATAGGCCAATACAGGAATTGGCTAGGTGCATAGAAGAAATTAATCATTGGATGTGCCAGAATTTTTTTTAATTAAATGAGGATAAAACTGAGGTGATTGTTTTTGGAGCAAAAGACGAACGCCTAAGAGTCAGCACTTATCTCCAAACAACAACAATGCTAAAAACAACTGACAAAGCGAGAAATCTTGGCGTAATTATGGATCCAGACCTGAACTTTAACAATCATGTTAAGGCTGTAACCAAGTCTGCCTACTACCATCTTAAAAATATAGCAAGGGTTAAAGGTTTTATGCGCCAACAGGATTTAGAAAAACTTGTCCATGCTTTTATTTTTAGTAGACTGGACTATTGTAATAGTGTTTTCACAGGCCTCCCGAAAAAATGTATTAGACAGTTGCAGCTGGTTCAAAATGCTGCTGCTCGGGTCCTCACAGGGACCAGGAGAATGGATCATATTAGTCCGGTTTTGAAATCCTTACACTGGCTTCCTGTGTCACAAAGAATTGATTTTAAAGTACTCCTACTGGTTTATAAATCATTAAATGGTTCAGGACCTAGTTATATTTCAGACTTGCTTGTAAGCTATGAACCATCTAGACCTTTCAGATCATCTGAGACAGGTCTGCTTGTTGTCCCCAGAATTAGATCTAAAAAGGGGGAAGCAGCGTTCAGATTTTATGTGCCACATATCTGGAATAAACTTCCTAAAAACTGTAAGTTCGCAACAACTTGCAGTTCTTTTAAATCAAGGTTGAAGACCTATTTATTTAATGTTGCTTATTTTTAACCTATTCATTTATTTACTGTACTGTATTGTAAATCTTATTTTTGATGTTGCTTTTAAATTTTATGTTTTGCACTTTGTAAAGCACCTTGAATTGCATCACTGCTGAAACGTGCTATATAAATAAAAATTGCCTTGCCTTGCGTTCTAAATAATACGGCCTTAAGTTATAAATAGAACTTTATTAGCAGGGAGGGATGGTGTTCGCGAATATGGGAGAACATGTTCGACGTATTTCCTCCTTTTGCAGCCACTCTTCGTCCACATTTCTGAACACAACTGGATTTCCATCTTCAAGGAAAACCCCGCATTTATGGGGACACCCAAACAATTCCCTCACTGCAGATTTTCGGCGGGGGATAGAGATTAGAATTCGCAGCCTCAGTCTCCGACATTTTCTCCACTGCACGCATGGGTGGAGTCTAAGCAGTCAAGTGGAAAGAAGTTGCATATGCGCAGGTGAGTTCTGGTTTAATTTTTTTTTTCAAAAACCGTGGATAAGCAAATGTTCACGATATGATAATCGTGCATGTCAATATCGTGATAAACCGTCATACCGGTATACCGTTACAATCCTACACACGTGTACCTATAGGAATATGACGCCTATTGTATTTATACACAAGTTCCTTCAGTATTATCAACAGCTATCGCGTTTCTCAGGAGCTAATTACCCTCCTCCATCCCCAGCTCCTCCTCTCGCCCAGTCAGGACTTGGCCTTCTGATTCCCCTTTGAATCAGACTAAATTCTCGAATTATGTTGTACATTAAAATCTTGAATTAATGATATCTGCAATACATTCATGTTGGTTCTGTTTACCCTAAGGGGGTTATTGCTGCTCTCCCTGCTCTTATCCATGCTAGGCTGCATGGATGCGCAGGGAGTTCTCGCCCAGAACAGAACCATACCGCCAATCCAAACTTAATGCTAATTGTCAATCGTATTTGGCGATAGTGAGTCATGAGCGACTGAGCAGCGAGCGCACACACAGAGATGAACACTAAACAGAGTTAATTTTGAGAACATCTTGAGCAGTTGTGCATCTTCGGAAGTGGAGCCAAGTAACAAAACATGCTGCGCCAGAGTGAAACCTGATCGCTGAACACGGAGGAGTGGCCGGCCTATTTTCAGCTTATCTTTTCAGCCTTTTTTCTCTTTCGGACAAAAACCGAATATGCCATTTCCGGTCGGTAATTTTCAGCGGCCAAAATTTCAGTGCATCCCTAATGCTACGTTTTGTTTCATAAATCAATTCCTGTAACGTATAGTGGCATTTACCATACCTACACTCATAAATAATCAGAGGTCATTGTTAATGCATAATTCAGGTAAGATCAATGCAGCGGTTAATGGTCAGAGCTATAAATTATTTATTTTTGTCATGGTTCATTAGCAGGCCATGTTCAACAATGTTCTACCACCAGTTAATAGTCTTATTCTCATCGAATAAAATAATTCCAAAAAAAAAAAAAAAAAGATCATTATCATTGTTAAAGTGCTAATTAACAATTTCAGCTCAGGCAAGTACATCTGATTGTTAGAAACCCTTTTGTAAAGAAATATATTAAAGGTGATTTTAATCATTAAAATGTTATGATTCTTAAGATTTAATAAGCAGATACAACCACAATAAACAGTTCACATGTTGATTCCCCTGAAATCTGTAAACACGCTTGCTTTTGTTTAACATCCCGAGATGGCCAAAATGGCTCAACCACTAGCACGAATTTAGGGCGGGGCTATCTGTTTGGCCAACCAATGGCAGACAAGGAGAGGAAACCTGTTTGTAAGCAGTCACTATTTCTAAATTCCATTTTAAAGATTTGCATGTGAGTGCATGAGAGTGGAAACACAACCACATACAAAGACATTTGGTGAGCCTAGTTTGAACAACTGAGGATCTTAACAATGTACTGACCTCTTGGAGCTAAACAAATAATTCAACCTTCAAGGATGCATTATTTGCAATGTTGCAGGTATAGGTGGAGGAGATATAGGCCTATTAAAAGGGAGCCTGTCATCATTTCCTCACTATTATTTCGTTCCAAACCCTTATTACTTTCTTCTGCAGAACAGAAAAGGCAACATTTTTGGGGGGAAAAGGTCAGTGTTTGACCCATTGACTTGCATTGTATGGACAAACACCACTGACAGACAAATTTTCAAAATGTGTGTGTGTGTGTGACAACTATGCCTTTTAGATTTGGATTATTTAATTTTGCAGTCATTTAGAATTTATTAAAAAGAGAACCCCTACAGAAACACATCTTGTCCTGTTGCCATATTCTTTGTGATGTAATTTCACATGCTCAAAGCCACATTTAACTTCACCTGGCAGGTAGAATATAAAAAAGGAAGAAAAAGGTTTTGTTGAAATTAAATACTTTTGGGAGGTGACATTTCCTGGTTTCGAATAAACCTTTCTTTAATTTACTCTACTTTTTTAATATACTTGGACACACTGTGCAGTGAGTGCTTTAATTTCATGACATCAATATTAGCTTTTTATCTTTTATTCCAATTTTCCCGGCATGAACTTCAAGCACATTTCGTATACATATGAGCCGGTTTCACATCCGATTTGCCCAAACGCATAATCTCAGTGTGTGGAAATTTCTCCAGTTTATTTGGGATTTTTAGTCATTTATTTACATGGAAAGACTTTCACAGTGGGGTAAAATTCAACACAGAGACAAAGACGTCTGGTCACAATGTGTTGATTTTCAACACGAGTCCCCTTTCCAAACGCAGAGTCTCCATGAAACATTGATGTTCCCTAATTCCTTGGCAGAAAGCTTTGAGTGGTAATAACGTGTTTCTTTCTGCTCTGCCGTGCCTGACCAGCGACAGGAAGACTGCAGGCCATAATTATCCTGTTTGTTCACAGGCCGACGCTTTTTATTATTTAAATCTCTTTGGGCGAGAAAGGGAGCTGGGAGGCGCGAGTCTCTACCATTTTCTTGTCATGTTGTGTTCGTCAGCGTTAATGTCACTTTCTGTAATTTGTCGGCGTTTTGTCCTCTTTATGCTTCTGAATGAAGGAACGCAGGCATTTCCCTGAGTGAAGGAAATGACACCGTGGTGTAAAAAAGTTGAAATTTGAGCAAATTGTAGGATTTGAGAGCAATGGAAGGCCAACAATCAGGCTGGGGGATAAAATAGAGTGTGCTTCTGAAACTATTCTGGGCCTGTTTTGCCGCACATGCCTGTACCGGAAGCTCCCATGAGGAGTAATTGTGGGAAGTCAGGCCCAATGCTCATCCATGACTTGGGTTTCATTTCACCGCGGTGTTCTGATCTCGCACAGACCGTGCCTTATATATTTTGTGCGTCATTACTTTCCTCTTGAAATGGATGACATACTTCATACACTGAACCATTTCATCATTTCTACACACCTCGTGAGGCGGTCAATAACCTCGGTGGACTAACATATCCTGCTCAGCGCGGCGATGCTGAGCAGTTTTGATCATTCTTTTGCCCAGAAAGGCTTGCTATGGTTGTAAATATATATTTATGTTGACACCTGTTGGTATGAAATGTCTGCATGTGTATAATATGCATACATATACTGTATATAATAAACTGTTGAAGTGCCAGCTAGCCTCTCCCTATGGAGGATCCCTATTTCACTATACATATAAAGCGTTGTGGAAATTAGGGTTCACGTACCAACCCAGAAGTGATAAAATAAAATGTAATTCTGTATCAATAGGCAAGACAAGTAGTTTGTTTAGGCATGGTTTGTAGGGAATTACAAACCTGCGCACATATATTCAAACGCACATAACTATAGAATCAATTCTTAATGCGCATGTGAACCCCATCAGCGTTTATCACAGGTTTGCATTTAAAGTCTGTTTAGAGAGAACGGTGTCATCTTAGCGGCCCCTAATTTAATAACAAATGATCATTTCACCGGAAGTGAATCAATCAAAACTAACTTTAGCTGGAAAATAACATTATTCAAGAACCGCTATAAAACCAAACCAATCTATGTTACTTTAAATTATATTAAGTTTATCTCTGTAAAGCTGCTTTGAAACAATCTACATTGTTAAAAGTGCTATATAAATGAGGATGACTTGACTACTATATATGTTTAAAAGCAAGTAAGCTGCTTACAGATGCACATTTTAAGAAATTCTAGCCACAATTTAGGTTACACAAAAGGTTAATTATGTTTCCTTATTATAATAAGGAAGCATAATTAAATTATATGACCAATGGGTTATGACAACATATGTTATTACATCGCTTTAACTCATCAAAATAAGTTAAGCAATTTTGTTATACAAGATTCAATTTTTTATTTTTTTAAGTCAATTTAATGTAATTTAAGTTGAAATGACAAACAGTTGAAGAACAAAGTTGACAAATGACAAAGTTGATTGTACCTAATTTAAGGCAGAAAACTTTTTTACAGTGTAGGAATGCAGGATTTTTTAGATTCAAGCTTCAAATACGTTGATATTTTAATATGTGCGACTGGATTGCGTTAGATGCACAATATATTGCTATGGTTGTACTTGTATGTGGTTATTGTCCATATTAGAGTTTTTTATTATTATTTATCAAGCGATATTGGATATTTTCAGGGAGATATATTAGCTTTGCCGTCATCTAGCACTCACTTAAAAATAACCTTTAAAACCAGTTATAATTTAAGGACAGTCTTTTTGTACTGTGCAATATCGTTCAAAAGTTTGGATTGATTGTTTTTAAAGATATGAATTGTTTTTGTCAGCAAAGACATTCATTTGATCAAAAGTGACAGTAAAGACATTTATAATGTTACAAAAGTTATATTACAAATAAATACTGAACTCTATTCATCTAAACACCCTGGGAAAAAAAAATATATCAGTTTCCACAGAAATATTAAACAGTAAAACTGTTGTCAACATCTTGAGCAACAAATCAGCATATTAGAATGATTTCTGAAGGATCATGTGACACTGAATGATGCTGAAAATTCAGCTTGGCTATTTTAGGAATAAATTACATTTTAAAATATAAAACAGTTTAAATTGCAATTATATTTAACAATATTACTGTGTGATCCAATAAATTCAGCCTGGGTGAGCATAAGAGAACTAAAACATTATAATGTTGTGATACCTAAATTTACTAAGGCTAAGTCTAATAATTGTGGCCCTTAAAACTCAAAATTACACATTTAAATGTTTTTTTTCTTGGAAAAAAAAACTCTTTTCTTTGTTTCACTGCAGTTTTAAGGAGAAAATACTCAGCAATGGTGTAGACTTAGCCTATGTATTTGCACATGGTTTGTCTTAAAGCATATAAAAAACAACACATAGAAATATAAACATTCAAAGCTTAATTTTCACCACAGGGGGACTTTAAAAGCATTTCAAATGATAATTTTAGCAGAGGGCTATTTAAAAGCATTCCAGATCAATCACTTATGGGGTATCATGATGGTTAGGATCTCCCGCCTTAGAAGTCAGCTGCCTATTTACTGACTAAGAAGCTCACTAAGTTTACACAGTTACAATATTTAAATATATAGTTGAATACAGCACCACTTAAAACCATAAAATGTGTTGTCCTAAAAAGACAGAGACTCTGTATATTGTTTACAGCTTAACAGTATGAAATTGCCTCTCTTATTTGTATTCAGAATAGCAAGATGAAAGTAGGTGTCTTTTAGGCAAAGAGAGAGGGAAAATATACTCAAATATTTACTGCACTGCGGTTGCCATCAGCGCTTGTTGCTAGGGAACTATATGAGTGTATTTTATAAAAGAAACATAGCTTTAACCAAAGCTGCTAGTATGACACCTTCGATAAATAAACGCAGTGTATTTTGTCACGCTCACACAAGCAAGCCCGGCTTAAGAATATGATAAATTATTTTGTAAAACAAACTTCTACAAGACACTCCACTTCCCAATTTCATCTCTAATATGGTGTTATTAATCTTTAATGTTCTTGTTCCTATAGCCTGCCTAGAGTTCATACGGCTATAATTCCCAGTTTACCTTTTTTTTCTCAGGTATAATGAAAATCGCTGTTAAATAAGATTAAGTGGGTCTCATTCACTAATAATTGCCTGGATTATTTCGTATTTGTACACAGAACTAATCTACGCCTTATTCACACGCACGTGAACTTGTTCTTGTTCTAACGTTAGGCTGCATCCGAAATTGCATACTTCCCAACTATATAGTAGGCGAAAAAAAAGTTTGAGACAAAATAATGACAGAATTCACAGTAGGCCTACTGATAAAAGAGTAGGCAAAAAGTACCCGGATGACCTATTTCCGGTGAGATACGATGGACACTTTACCACATTACACACTCATACTACATAAAACGTGCCTACCAGGGGCGGACTGGCCATCTGTGTGATCTGGAGTATCACAGAACGGCCGGTACTCCAGGACGGCCGGCGGGCCGGCCCGCCACCCACCACACACGCAGTCATAACCTGTTTTTTCCCCCCACTAATCTGTTTCACACTCCAGTACTGTAGGTGGCAGCAATGCACCTTTAAGTTGGATGCCAGCGCGGAGCATTATCAGCTCGGCCCAAAAACACTGCGATCGCGGCCGAAGCAGCTGTGCGGACTGATCTCGATCACGCGAACATTATTACACAGAGTTGCGCGATCCACTGAGAAGCATTTCAATTCAGCGCAGAATTCTCTATCTCTATTATAAACCCACAGATGGCTGTGATTTAAGCTAGTTAAAAGCCAGATTAAACAGCGCTGATATTCTCCACATCTTGACGCAAAAAAACAGGTGAAACATTGTTCCAAGAACAAACCAGTTAGAAGACATTTCACTCCACAACTTATGAATTAACTGTAACTTAGTAAAACAAACTTTTTTGGCAGAAATGTGCCTGTATTCATATTAAAAATGCTGTTATATTAATAGTCATGTAGGCCTATAAATGTGGGCTATTAAATGTAGCCTAATGCAGTGTTTTTGTTTAGAAGTTATGGCAGTTTATTTATTTATTTTGCATTAAATATTTATACTAAATGTTTATGCTACAATAGGTTTTTAGAGAATAATATATATATATATATATATATATATATATATAAAAAATTCACCAATTGTTGAACCAGAATATCAAGATATTTTATTATTTCGCATATGATGGTGAAAAAATAAAAAAGTTAAAGTTAAAAGTAAAGGTAAAGGTAAAGGTAAGGTAAAAAAACACCACCATGTTATATGTATAATAAATATTTTTGAGTATAGCCCTTCTAGATTATTTTATCCCTTGAGGTAGCCCTCACACACAAAAAGGTTGGAGACCCCTGGTATATAGTAACTAAATGTTTTATAATTACAAGTTTGTGTAATTAGGGTTTCTGTAGCCAGTGACATTTCATTATTTGTATTTTATTTTCAATGCAGATGTAATGGCATTGTACATTTTTTTTGTTTTTATTTGAAGACTGAGGCTTCATTAATAAACAAAACCCCAATTGTCATCATTGTTTTTGAGATATTACTTGCTGTGAATACCTTGTCTGATATAGGTTACAGTATTGTGGCATAGTATCAGGACATCCTAGTGGCTAGGGGCGAATGGCTGGATGATGGGCCTATTTGGGAGAAAGTCCAGGGCTGTTTTTTAGCCCCAGTCCGTCCCTGGTGCCTACACAAGAGTGTCTGTGATTTCGGACGCATTTCAGCGGCCGCATGCACAAGGTTAGACATTTGCATAAAATATGGCTAAACCATCTCCATATAAGTCTCAAACTCGGCTCCTGCGGGCCAATATCCAGCAGAGTTTAGCTCAACTCTCCTGCCTGGAAGTTTCTAGTAATCCTGAGGACCTTGATTAGCTGGTTAAGGTGTGTTTAATTAGGGCTGGAGCTTAACTCTGCAGGACAGTGCACATCCAGGAGCTGAGTTTGAGACCAATGATATAAGGGCTTTCCGCACAATCTTTCCTCTACAGCACTCAGTCACTCTCTTCGAACATATGCAGTTTTCTGCAGATGCTTTCTCGCCAGATCCTCGAGCAATGCCAAGTGTGTCCTTCTCAAAACCAGTTTAAACTCAATAAACACCTTTTATACAGAACCAGATCACAGACTTCTCATCATTAGCCAGCTATACGCATCTGTTATTCAAATGAACCACGCAGCTGAAGCTATAACGCAGCTTCTCTTACTCTTTCACTGTATATAATGAAATCTATTTAAAGCTTCAGTCAGTAACTGTGTTCAAATTTTACAATTAATTATATAATGAGCGAGTAACATCATGAATCAATTTTCCAAACCGTGTTTTTCCTGAATCATTTTTCGAATGTTTATATTCGGACTATTTTAGATTGATTCGGGTCGGCAGTTTAAATGAAATTGTATTATTTATTAGTTTTATAATATAATATAATCATGTTAAGGTGAGATTTAATATATATACTCCTTAATGTGATTATGAGAGCAGCACAGAGAAAATGCTCTTGGTGTATGAGTCAGTTGCTCCGTAAATGTGGAATACATTTTAGAACAAATGTTTTTGGTGAATCATTATGTTCATGTAAATATGCAGATTTCACACACAAATTTGTACATAGGCTACGCATGCTTAGTGAATGAGATCCAGTGGTTTTATTAATTTTTTTTTCCCACGAAGCACTAGGCTACAAGTATAAGCAACGTAATAGACTGCAGATGTCTGAAGTCGGTGACCTATAGTAATTTATCTAATGCTGATGGCCGTGTAAATCTTTAAGGTGACAGGTGCACCTGATGCAGTCAAAATGCCCAATGCAAATGGAAATGCAACAGAACTTCTGCCATCACAGTCAAGCCCTGCTTTTACTGCCATCAAGTGTTGAGCAATGGAACTGCAGGCATGCTTATGAAGGGGCAGTTTATGTAAAATGCCATTTAACATTTTGAATCGTGTTTATTGCATCTTATAAATCTCAAAATAGTCTACAAAATAGTCAAAAAGATTTTTATTTTTATTTTTTGCTTAAAAATGCTTTTTAAGTAGCTGAGTTAACTATTCTTCAAAGTCTAAGTCTCAGCCCTGAACATGCAGAGTCAGACGGAGCATGGCTTTATGACAGACATGGATTTAATTAGGGAGGTCATGCCAGTGTATTAAAACCTTTAATGGTCCCTGTCCTCATATTCATCTGTCAAAGATCAAGGCTTTCTCATTCTCTGTCTAAATATCACAAAGGCCTCTATTGGAATAAGACAGCATGCACGCCTCCATCCTCTTGAACACTGGAAATGTCAGAATGGTGATGCTCTGGGGTATTAGAGAAAGGGGGAAAGGTCAGCTACTGTAGTCTGCAGCTGGCATATGATATTTGGAGATGAGCAAATGCAGACGGCAGACTGGCTGTGCTGAAGGGCCTAATGAGGCTTAAGTTCTGCCATGTTCTGATTATCAAAATTATCTCAAGATGGTCACAAGATCATTTTGTGGTGATCGCTAATTGGAAGAAAACGGTTGTGTTTGATATACCGTGCCTTGTGAAAGTATTTAGAGCGAAAGCCGATAGTGTGAATAAAATTCCCAAATTATTTTCTGGAATTTTAATCTCCTTTTATAAACATACCAAGTCGGCAACATGGTATCGGCGTTCAGAAGTCGTCATAGTTGGGTAAACTTCTAAAGTGGTGATCGGGATACGACAATTAACAAATATACATTTTATATTCCCATTTTCTCCAATAGCAACGATTTTCCAAGAGAGGGAAAAATATAGAGAGATAGATTGCAGCAGTCAGACGAGAGAATGTCAAATTTGTCGTCACTCCCTCAACCGTTGTATTAGATGTTTATAAAATGAGAATAAAATTCCAGAAAATAATTTGGGAATTTTATTCTCTTTGTGATGTTATATTATAGTAGCTATTTATTAACATTTTGAATTAGCGTGTGTTTTTATATTTTTAGCCTTTATTTTAATTAGAGTTTTAGTAATTTTGTTATTTGCATTAGTTTTTTTGTTGCTCTTTTTATTGAATAATTTCAGTACTTCAACTTAAACCTATTTCAGTTAGTTGCAAAGGAAATGTTATTTACATTTTTTAACTTTTTATCTAAAATGTATCTGTGATGCGGTCACTCCTACTAGCCACCTTGGTGGGTCAAAATTGACACTTAATATGTAAGGGATAATGTATAGCGAGGCGGTTGTTATAGCGAATACAACCCCGACAGGCTGATGCGGGAGCCCGACGCGAAGCGGAGGGATCTTGAATCAGCCTGAAGGGGTTGTATTCACTATAACAACAGTCTAGCTATACATTTTCCTGCTTATTACATGGCTACATACCAAATAAATCAATAATTTGACACAAAATATTGATTTAAAAAGGAATTTATTGATTTAAAAACGATTGTATTGTTTCCGCTAAAGAAAATAGTCCGTTCCGTCTCTGGTTAGAATCCTGCTACGTCCATAGCAATGCGCTGTTTTTCATGGCAACAGTCTGTTATACTTCGCAGCGGTCTGTTATCAAGAAATAACACACCGCATTCTACACTGGAATTCAGCCAAGCCATGTAATAAATATATATATTTTTGTCAAAAGTGTTTTCAAAAATATGTATTTCTCAATCCATATCGTCATATCGATACTGAAATATCTGAAACTCTTCCGATTCTCATTTTCATCAGAATAGAAACTCTCTCATCTCTCCAACTGCAAGTTAACACAAACCTGCTTCCCCTCACTCACTTGTTGGTGTTACAGGGCTTGAATTTATGCATGGGATTGCGTGTATTGCGTATTGCCTAAAGTGCGCGCACATAAAGCCACCTCTCAGTACAAAATTGAGTTCTTTTTCGTTGCGAATTGCGCTTAAACAGTCAAATACACACAAAATAATGTCAAAATGCCGGTCTTGGGGAGTATTCACGTAAACAGTCAGTAATGTTTTAGGTGAACGTAAACAGTTGAGAAAGAAAACACATGTCTAACAGTATAATGGATTCCAGTGTCACGTCTTAAAGTGACAGCAGCCTAATTTACCCGCTGCCAAATTAAGAGAAAAAATTAAAAACATATCTAAATGACAGTTTTTCCCCATGGCATCGATGTCAAAATTGTGGCCAGTGAAAATGCAGTGTGTCTAGTAACTTTGGAAAACCACTAGCCACAGTAGCTGGTGGACAAAAAACGTTTGTGTCAAGCCCTGCTTACAACTACTAAGCAACCACCCAGAACAACAGAGAGAACTCAAAGCTGCATCTTGGCAGCCATTTGCTGTACAACAAACTAGCATTGTGGCTGCAAATTTTAAAACAGGCAATCACCTCTGCGTTGTTTTTAGAAAATGTAAAAATCTGTTTTGCAGCACTGTTACTGTTATCACTGTTATCACCAAATTCACACCCCAGTCAAGTGCCCAATATTCTGTTAAGATTTGCTCAAGGTTGTTCAGGTTTGTCAGACACTGCCTTGAATTCTCAATTGGGTTGAGATCAGAGCTTTGATTGGGTCTTGTAGCACTTTCAGCTTTTTGTTCTTCGGTGTTCGTTCCACCTTGTGTTTGGGATTTGTGTCAAAGATGACCTTCCTCCCCAGCTTAAGCTGTTTAAGCCAACAGTTTTCAGTGCAGTGCTTCCCTACAGTATATATTGGCACATCCACACTTCATTTAGTAACTTCAGAGGTATCTTAGCAACTTTACAACATTACTGAACTTTCATTTTTAATAACTAAATATAGCCTACAGTCTCACACTCACAATGTTTCAAACATTATTTTTTACAGGCCAATTATATCTGCACATGTAGCCATAGTGTTCTTTGAAAGCAGAAGTTTAGTAAATTAATAAACAGTCTACATTACACTTGGGTGTGATGTGAAGAACAAGCTTAATATCTTCAATAACTTTGCTGAGTTGCTGCTTGTAATTTGCAAATGGGTACAAAAATTGCTAAGTCCCCTCTTCCTGCTAATTCAACAAACACTGGGACTTTCAAGCACTTCGATATTGCTTTGAACCTTTTCTCTTATTCATGCATTTACTGTGCCTCAGCTTCATCGGAATGCGAATTAGTCTTCATTTTCACAGCTCTCCTTAATTCGCAACATGACTAATGAACCAATAACTCTGGGATGTTTATCCAGAAAATGTGCTAGTTATTGTAGTGATTAACAACTAGAGCCCAATTTTAAGGCTATTGCGTACTTGTTAGAGCAGTTGTGTTTAATCTGTGGAAACTTTCTTTATATAACTGAATAGCTATGCAACAAATTGTGTACTTGTTAGGACGGTTGTTTTTCCATCAGTGGAGACGTATCCTATATAATTGAATAGCAAAGCAAATCATTTTTCATATATTTTTATGCATGCAAAAAGTGTTTAATGCAGGGCTCCGTAGCGCATGACTCATATGAGCTGGTTCTTTTTAATGTGTCATGAAAATATGTACAACTAAATTTGACAAGAAATCTGAGGTATATTTTTACAGACTGCCGAAAGCTACAGAAAAGAGAAGCAAATGGATCACTGCAATTCATAGAAACAACTGGACTCCAGGCAGGAAAATGGTGGATTTGCAGTTATTTTTGTGTCAATATGCTGAATTTAGGTGCAAAATCATACCCTATATATTGTATTGACAACTTATCAATTAAAGGTGCCCTAGAATGTTTTTTTTTATTATTTTATAATGTTTCCTGGGTTACCCTTATAATGTTAGTATGTTTTTTAGATAAAAAATAATCATAATTTAGAAATAAATGGCATTTTTCCTAGCCTGCTTTTAGCCTCTGATTTGAACACTCTGTTTGAAGGGGCGTGTCTGCTGTGGGATTCAGTGTAACCGGCCACTGCTGTGATTGGCTGACATGCTTGCATATGAAATAGCTACGCATTACATGTGAAACTCTCTCCCGAATACTTTTACTACTGCTATTATACGTTTTTACTATAACAGCTATCGAGATTAACGAATCGTGAGATGTTTTTAAAGTATTTAGATCTATTCCCATCACATAAAATGTTGCCGTGATGAGCATTGAGCAGATGACAGTGTGTTGATCGCGAGAATGAAGATCTTATCATTGCAAAGCAGTTTCTGCACTCTCTCTGCTTTCACCAATGCAAACACGATGATGTAAATACAGTAAGAGCTTCGTTGTGCAGTAACGTGCGTCATTGATTTCATAACGAGTTTGGCAAGTGTCCAGATAAACTCGCGCTGTGTGGAAAGATTGTTCTTTGATCGCTTTCTGTATATAATTTGTTCACAATTTAAATACGATTATTTTCATCCTACTAAAAGAAACGATGTGAAGCTGATATTTTAGTCACTGGCTTGACTTACTGATGCATAAACAGTATTGAACGATTTTGAGAGAAAGATTACCTGTCTGAACTTGAACAATTACACATCAGAAAGTGTTGCTTGGTCGCTCGATCCGAGGCCAGCTCTGTATTGGCCCAAGTTGAGGAAACAGTCGGTGAAATGTTTGGAAATTTCCAGAGAAAATAAAATTAACCCATTGTTTCTTCAGAGGCTCAGATGAAGGAACTAAAAAATACTTTTGTGTTCATGTGTACATCCACACTGAGCAACTGCCATGCTTCCGCTGCGCAGTTCCGCCTGGCATTGAGGGCTGGCATTATGCAAATATTTGGAGGCGTACATATTAATGATCCCGACTATTGCGTCACAGTCGGTATTGTGTGGAGAACCGACCGTTTTTCAGGGATGTTTTTCATAAACGTGAATTAAATGAGAACGCGAAAACAGTCCAGTTTGAGATTCACTCTATGTCATGTCCATGCACTAAACTCTTGTTATTTGACTATACCAAGGTAAATTCAATTTTGAATTATAGGTCACCTTTAAATATTTAGCATCGTATATTCTGCATAATTGGACGATTTTAAATAAACACTGACAAAAAACTACACAAGTTTTAAGGGGGGCATATAATGGTACATGCACTTTTTCAAGTTGATTGTACTGAAATGTGTGTTGGCAGTGCCTGTACACAACCATCATATAATGATAAAAATCCATCCAGTGTTTTTGTTTTAATCTCCTTATATGTTTTCCCCTGCCTCAAATTGAGCCGTTCGATTTTCTGACGTCACACGGTCGGACGCCCCTCCCGCAATTGTTGATTGACAGTGGCGTTTCAACACAGACCCGCCCTAGCTCATGAGCGAGCTGTCAATCATAGTCTGCGCGGACCGGCGCGGTCATTGTTGATATGCTGGAGCACTGTCTATGAGCAGAATGGCGTCTAAGCGATTGTGGTGTTCTGTTCTTGGGTGTAATAACGAACACAGCAGTCATTTTAATGTTCCTAAATCCGAACCGCTGAAGACGCAGTGGCTGAGTTTGTTTTCGAAGGGAATATTCCCCACAAGCAACGTCAATGCTTTCATGTTTGCGCGAATCATTTCTCAGCAGACTGCTTTATAAACGAGGGTCAGTATAAAGCTGGTTTTGCTAAGAAGCTGCTCCTGAATAAAGGATCGGTACCAGCTATTCGTGTTCCTGCTGAACCTCTAGAACAACTGAAGTGAGTGTAACGTTTTATTAAACTTTATATTAATATTTATATCTTTGCAAATCGCTTGCACGCTTCACGATGAATGAGTCTAAGGTTTACACTCAGGGTACATTACGGCATGTTTTCTATGTAAGACGTTCTCAATATAATTCATAATCCCACGTTTATAATGAACAACGCGTTATGGTTATTGAGTTACAAACGGTGTACGCACAGAGCAGAGGGGCGGAGTGAGCAAAGCTCATTATCATTTAAAGTCATATGCACTGAAACGGCGTGCGGAAAACAGAGCTGTTTTTGACCAGGTAAAATAACTGTTTTCTTACAATACTAATGAGAATTTTTAATTAAAGTATATTACAAACTTTTAATTTAGACCCTAAAGAATCATATTTGCTTGTACAAAAATGGCATTATATGACCCCTTTAAGGCTGGAACTACAACTGCGCTAAAATCAAATGAGAAAAAGATACAAAAACACTTACTTACTGTCACCTCCTGTTGCTTGAATGCTTCTGCTATTGGTCGATCTCATGTGATTGACAGGTTGCCCCGCCCTCACGCCAGTAAACACGTCCGCAGAGAAGAGATGTCACTGCATCACAGCACTGCAACTGTTTAAAGATTATGAGAGCACATGACTTTAAAAAAATATATATGCATAAATAAATCATTTATAATAAATACAATTTAATTGTCAATTTTGATTTCATGGTGACTTACTGAACCGTGAATCTGATTTTGGTTGTATCCGATTTGAGATCAGTACTACATACTATATACTTCAGCTTCATGAGACTTACACTAGTCTAATTACTAATTGGTTGTTAATATGAATAAAATATTTAAAACAGTGTTTTGCATATTAAAAGCAAATCATGTTGCTTAGTTGGGGACACTTAATATTCAACCGCATTATTGATTATTTGACTGGACTGACGCTGCTGTATGAGAACTGAACTGAGCTGGACAATGACATCATTTTTTGCAGAACTGCTTTATAGATGTAATTAACTCATTTAATAATTGATGATCTTTACAACGGAACCGAATCAACACTGAACTAACTGACTTCAGCTGAACAACAGCCTAAATGCATCATTCTTCCGGTTATCATCACAGAAAAGCTCCTTTGAAACTATATGTATTGTATAAAGCGCTATATAAATAAAGCTGGCTTGACTTGAAAATATTCTAAAGACATCAAAAATATTTAAAAAAAATATTGGTTATTGTTTAATATGAGGTCCAATTGTAAGTTTAATCTACACACATACAATCAGGATGACTAGATTGACAGCATCGACTTAGAAGTAATATAAATATAACTAAAAAATTCCCTATTTTTAGGAATAATTTAATTATTGAAAAATAATGCACACCTAAAGTGATAACGAGACCATGGCGAGAAGCAGAGTAAACGCTCATTTTTATCCAATTGTTAGTCATATTTGTTTGCTTGGTCAGTGTCTTTATGGGGTTTGTTCATTTGCTGTTTTAGGCTGTAAGGACCTGTGAAGCGATATTGAACTGTATAGTAATGCAGTCGACAGACCTACTGGACCTATGGAACTACATAGCTGTAGATTTACTAAATAATAACTGTCAGAATCAAGCATTCAACAGCCCTGTTGTATAAATTGTCATAATCTATATACCACAACGTCCCTTCATCACAGCAATTACTGTTGTTATGTAAACAAGCTGCACTCAATAAACTGAAATGCTTTTGAACCACCATCTTTATCAATTGATTTTGTAATTTAACATCTAAAAAGTCCTTTAGCTCCTAAATGCATGCTCCCTATAGTCAAGTCAATAGTATTTTGTCTGGAGTTTCGAAACAATGTCACAACAAAAGAGTTCCAGTCCTTAGATAGACAGATATAGGTATAAAACTGTCAAATATACTTACACATACCTACTGAAATAGTGCTTGCATTGTAAATTGTCTCTCGTTATCAGAGTCTCATCAAAGACCTGTCGAGCTATATTGTTTGGTCTGATGTCATCTGGGCTAAATCATTATGGGATGTGGTTTTGTGACTGACAGTGGGTCAGTGGCCCTGACTGGACTCATAAGAGATGAGCACAATGAGCGTGGCTGTCGCCTCGACACTGAGCAGTGCTGTGCATCTCCATTTGACATTTCCAGCCGTTTGTTTCATCGTCACCCTGTGGGTGTGACGTCTTCTCTCTGACCCAGTAGCTTCAGGGCTGACACAAATGTCAATGGGCTTGCTTCCAGCCTCAAGCCAAGACTGTGGCAGAGGACCAGTACATCATGCCTGCATGGTCTTCACATCGAAATCATATAGGTTCTACTAGCCAATCAGATCTTGGAGTGGTGCCCAGATGATGTAAGGGAATCATGTTAATGTTCTGAAGCTACTGTTACTCATGAACACTTTAGCTCCTGAAATAGAAACGGACTTAATTACAACTTAATGAGCAACTGTTTACCAATTTTGCAAGTGATTCTCACAACATTTAAATGTTAACCTCGCTGATTATATCAGGGTGAGATCTCTTTACCTCCGCTTCACCTTTTATAATGAGTTTTTACAACAAATTATAGTCCTTGATCAAAGGTTTCATACAAATGTTGTTCGTTTTTTCACTTGTGTCTGCTGATTTTATTTTAATGAAATACATTAGGCTACTTTTAAAGCCAGCAAAGTTAATGCTATATGTCAGATGTTGATTCCCAAATGTTGATGTTTCATCCATCTATTAATTATTTATTATTTATTAAAAAAATCATATATTTTGAGTTTATCCTATTGAATTTATTAACCCTTTATTATGTATTGCTCAAGTCCAGCAGAGGGCACTGCTGCACAGATCATTTGAAGTGTAAACATGTATTTCTTTCCTGTATGTAAAAATACACCATTTTTTATTTTTTATTAGCTAAGTATTTGTTTGACTAGATAGATAGATAGATAGATAGATAGATAGATAGATAGATAGATAGATAGATAGATAGATAGATAGATAGATAGATAGATAGATAGATAGATAGATAGATAGATAGATAGATAGATAGATAGATAGATATTTGTTGTTCTCCCAGGCCTAAATATTAAAGAATTATTTAAATGTTAAATATTATTTGAATATACTTGTAATGATATATTATTAATGTTATTAGTAGTACTACTATTATTATTATTTAGTAAAATAAAATAAAAAACAATTGGAACTATTCAAAAGAACATTATTTAATAATATACATTTTACTTGGGGGGCCTTATTATTTTTTATTGAATTAATTTGATATTTATAAACGTCTTCAGGGAACCCTTTGTCGTGGAAGGATTAATTAAGTTCAAGATATTTTAATGAAAGGTTAGTATAGTGGCTTTATCATTAGAGCTTCTGGAAAATGCAGTGCTCTATTATATCAGAGGCAAAGGCTTTCCATTTGATTTTCACCCTAAAATGAACACAGGCACACATAAAACAAGAGTGTCACTCGTTAACTAGACTATGTTCAGCACTTCAATTGAAAATCAAAGCTTTATAGCCCTTAATAAATGTCTTTTTTATATATTCTTCATTTGAAAGAGAAATTCTGGTAAACGCATGCCAATGCTTACAGGACTGTTTGAAAATCTTTTGAAAACACTGAAAGTGTTTTATTTTGACTGAATTTGTAATTAAGGTTTTCAATAAACTGGGCAAAGCTACTTGACTAGCAATAATAAAATAAACAGCAGAAGGGGAAACGAAATTTTATGTCTGTTTAAAACAAAATTGAATGAAGACACTGAGGTTCTTTTTTCAATGAAGCCCATGTGATAGATGATTGCGGTCTGCGGGAAATGTGATCACATATTTGTGTACTTTAGTGTTTGTAAGTCTCAAAAGAGTTCATTGTGTTCTAATTAAATATAAGCAAATCTGTTAAAATCTCCCCTGTTGTGTTACAGCACTTCCCTATGTGTTACCCACAGTTCTCTAGTTAGTTAATTAGTAGGCTGTGGTACAGCTTATTATTGAAATATGAAAAGCATTCTTAAAAAAAAAAAAAAAAAGTAGTAGGCTATATGCACTTAATAAATACACTCAGTAAAAGGGGTTATATCTAAGAATTTTCATGTAGCTATTAGGCTAAATTTTTTTTTTTTTTGCCGATGTATGGAGTCCCAAGGTGGCGGAAAAAAATAGGATGGGAGATTTTTATTTTATTTTATTTTTTTAATCTTTTGCGTTCCCTTGCAAAACGTTTCCGTTCCCCCAATAAACTTTGCGTAGCTCGTTGTCTTACCGTGATTGTAAATAGGTGTCGTTTGTTTTTTAACAACGTTTAGCTCAACAATATTGATCCGGGAACTTCGATAAGCACTGACTGCAATATTTGAGTCCAAGTTCAAACACTATGAAACGCTCCATTAACGTACGGAGCTCTGAAACACTGTCAGCGGGACATTAAACAGGAAGTCTGTGTCTGTCCGAGCTCACAACAGGTTTTGCGTGGGAAGCAAATATCTTTGCGAGGGAACGCAAAAGTTGCGTGGGAACGCAAAAATTGTGCGTGGGACAAATATCTTTGCGAGGGAACGCAAAAGATTTGGAAAAAAAAATTATCCCATCATTTTTTTTTCCACCACAACGTCCCTTAGGGGCTCGAGCCAACCAATGTGTGAATCGCGTGTACGAAACTTAAAAACGAGATCCTTCCCTGTCCCTGACTTCCTATGAAAATCTGTAGATTTGTAAGTGAATGACTCGGGACGTTTTTGCCGGGGATATCAAAAGGATGTGACGCTTACGTGCGCTACTGACAGACAGATCTCTTCCGTTCAACACGTAAAATTAAACAATAGTCTCACAAAGCCTTAATTACCTCATCTGTTGACATGATGCCTGTGAATTGTAGAGATGGTGCAAACCTATTCACATCGCTATGATCAGAGGCTTTCTTAACTGCGGTTTTCTTTTCTTCCAAATTAAGCCAGCTGAAAAACATGGGGTGATGTGAATTTATACACTTTTAAAGGCCCACCTATCATCCACGTTCTAATTGAGAGGATGGTGTCGAGATGTCCGTTAATTTTTACTTCTTCCAAGCAAAGAACGAAAAGGGTCAGCAGCAGTGATCGGGGCCTTGAATCACGTTCAGTCTCTTCCACGTTACGGTGTGCACGTCACGATCTCCACGAGTGCGAGCACGAGCAGTAAGTTGCTGGCTGCAGTTCACTTAACGGGCACCGGTGTCGCCGCTAATAAGGGTTCTCTTACGAGAGTATCTCTCGTACTGCGTAATAGCTTACGCTAGGGGAAAAAACTCTTTTCCACGAGATATTGAAGCCAAAAATTATCCTTAATTTTTTTATTAATGTAAAACGCTTTGCAGCAGCAAGCAGACATAGGGGAAACAGCTCGCGCGCCTATTGGTTGCTCTGCAGCAAATGCAGCAGCCTATCGAGAGAGACTCTGCGTGACGTAATGACCAATGGGGGCAATTCGCGCCCATATCGTCACGTCCCGCCAGAAGGGGCGTGGTCTCACCCTATAAATATGCTCGTTAGGCTGGTACAAGCTGATTTTTATCTCTTCAGCGACGCACACGCATCGCTGGATCCGGAGTGAGAAGCCGCGCCGTCGAAGCAAGCCTTTCAGCGGGACGAGCTCTGGAGTCGCTGGCCTCGCCGCCTTCAACTGCCGTACCTGCTGCGCTTTCCGGCGTTCTATATCCTTTTATACTCTGTGTATTTACTCTGTTGAGAGTGTTTGCTCGCTTACTTCACGCGACTCACACTTCTCTCACAAAAGAGTAGACTTGTAGTCGAGACCGCCTAAACCGAGACCAAGACACTACCAAGACCAGATGGTATCGAGACCAAGACAAGACCAAGACCAAGACCGACCAAGTCGAGACACAGACCAAGTCGAGACTAAGACCGAGACCAAGTCGAGACCGGAGGGGAAAAAAAACATTAGTGTTGAAGCTAAGCAATAACTTGTCAAATGTTGTTTTGCATTTGCCTGCCTATCTCTGCTGATTTCGAAGTCTCCAAATGAATCCATTCTGCAACTTTTAAATACATAATTATATTTTTAAAAACGAAATTATAGGCTTAGGTGCAGGATCCGAAAGTTGGTCGTTTTTGTCGCTATGGTTACACACACACACACACACACACACCGTGGGCGGTGCGCTCAAAGTCATCTGTCAGTTGTGCAGTTACCCAAAATCTCCTGAATGAAGGTAAAACCCATCATGTCACTGATATGTGTTTTACTAAATATTAATATATCAAAAACTGTACATGATAAGCTATTAGAGTAAAACATATTGCGTTAGGCTACTTCATGAGTTAATAAGAAAAAAGATTTTACAATTCCTGCAAATGCAGTGATGAAGTTCATGTTCTCATGATTTATTTTTATGAATAAAACTTTTTCAAAACATACCCCCCTCTGTTTTTTTCACAAATCGCACCCTGATGATATGTGTTTTTTAAATCAAGTGATCAAAGTGCTCGTTGCCGCTGCGATCAGTGGCGCGGATACAGTGTTTTCTCGCGTGGCTCGCGCGCACCGCACTGTCTTCACTCGGACGCGCGCTTCAATCCGTTGCGGATATCGTCGTGGATATTGTAGTATTGTATTGCTCAATCCCCTGACCACTATGTCGGTCTGAGACAGCGAGACCTAGACAAGACCGAGAGGTCCGAGACCAAGACAAGACCGAGACCAAAGACCGTCAAGGCCGTGACAAGACCGAGACCACTTTTACGTGGCCAAGACCGGTCTCGAGACATACATCACTACAAAAAAGCTGCGTCTTTTTAAAGATGCCTTCCTGTGGCTCGTGCCGCGCCCCGCTCAGTGATGGAGACCGGCACGTCATCTGTGTTTCCTGCCTGGGTGAGGATCACGGGGCTCTCGCGCTCGCTGACGGCGGATGCCCTCATTGCGAGCTTTTGCCTATGGTGACTCTGAGGACTCGCCTGGCATCATTTTCCGAGCCTTCACCACAGCCCGCCGTGGTGCCGCGCCGCAAGAAGCGCCGCGCCCAGCGCGCTCCCGAGCTTTCTCCAACCCGCCAAAGCTTGCCGGTTCGCCCGCCAGCTTCGCCGGCTTCGCTCGAGTCGCTCACTGACGGACAACGGCCGCCGCCTGCCGCCGCGTCCGTCCACGAGTTCGACGAACCCACCGAGGCGTGTTCTCTTCTGGCATCCGATAGCGAGGATTGGGCGAGCTCCGTGGACCTCCCCTCCGCTAGCGTTTCCCGCCAGACCACTGGTAAGAGAACCGGCATTGAGACTGAGCTGATGCGTCTGCTCTCTCAGGCCGTGGGAAGCATCGGCCTCGATTGGGAGGCGCCCGCGCAACCGCCGCGCAACAGGCGAGCTCTGTGGACCTCCGCCTTCTGTCCGCGAGTCGTCAAGGAAACGGGCCAGCATCAAGACCGCGAGCCCTAAAAACCGCGGCTAGCTTTCTTTACGTTATAAGAAATCTACCCCGCCCCCCATGGGCGTGCGTCACCGGCAAATGAGAAAAGAGTGTTTCAGTCCCCGCCGAGGCCGGACTAATCTCCATTTCTCAAACATTTCTCAGCTCCTAGTTTGAGCGGCTGAAAATGTCATTATTGCAGCAATGAGCCTGTTGTATAACACGCACACCTGCATACAAACGCCGACACACACAAAACTGTGATGACACTCTCTTATCTGCTTGCGCTAGTGTAGTTCTCCCTGTGGCCCAGTGGCGGAACCTGAAGCTTTCACGCGAGAGACCCGTGTTCGATCCCGGCTCTCGCAGCAGATAAAAATTTAGTCTCGCCGCGGCCAGACTTCCACCGAAACTTTTCGCTCGTTCAGTTCCAGAAAATGCGACTGTTCCAGTGTATTTTGCAGTAAACAAGCTGGTACCACGGCCCGCTTGCCTGCACATAAAGGCCGTTTCCATGGCGACCCAGAAAAATCATGTAATCATTGTATTTCTGGTTTTCCGGCCACAGCCGATGGTGTTATAAGTGTAATAAAATGCTCACAGCCCAGTGTTCATTTCTACACACAAACACAGCCCGCCACGGTACAGGGCTCGCACAAATGAAATCGACGCATGTCAATTGTGCATTAAATGTAGTGAATGTGCCCACAACCCAGTGCCCACAAACACTACCACGGTTTCTGTAAAACGAAACCAACACAAGTCTTCCTAGCCTCCTAGGAAATCAACGGTGTTTCAGTCTCGCCGTGGCCAGACTTCCACTGAAATTTTCGCTCGTTCAGTTCCAGAAAATGTGACTGTTCCAGTGTATTTTGCAGTAAGCAAGCCAGTACCATGCCCGCTTGCCTGCACACAAATGCTGTTCCCACGGCGACCCAGATAAATCACATAAATGGTGTATTTTCTGGTATTCCGGCCACAGCCGATGGTGTTATGAGTGTATTGAAAATGCCTACAACCCAGGGCTCATTTCTACACACAAACACAGCCCGCAAAAATGCAGGGCTCGCACAAACAATCCGGCCGCGGCCGATGGTGTTATGAGTGTTGTAAGAATGCCCACCCAGTGCCCATTCCCACACCCAGACACAGCCCGCCACGGTGCAGGGCTAGCACAAATAAAATCGACTCAGGTCGATTGTGCAAACAATGTAGTAAACGCGCCCATGTCACCATGCCCGCTCACACTACATGCTGCGTGTCCCTTGGTTTCTGTAAAAACGAAACCAACACACATTCAGTCGGCCATGACCGACAATGTTTTCAGTGTAATAAATGTGCCCGCAGCCCCGCGCCCACATTTTCTCACAGACACGCCGATTCCTACGGGATCTCCCCCGCTCGCTTTTTCTGCACAATCTGCCATAAAAAAGCTGAGCGCGGCCAGGCCGCCCGCTGTGATCAGCGCGCCCCCCGCCTCGAATGCTGTAAACACCGTGTTGTGTTCCCAGTATCCCCGGGCTCTCGAGCTGCCGTTTTGTCGCGGCCGGAGCCCGGATTTCATTCTACCTCTAGCTATTCACGCAGATGCGTGGTCAAAGCTTCCCGGGGTATCAGAATGGGTGCTGAACACTATAAAGAGAGGCTATTCGCTACAATTCGCTCGACGCCCGCGGCGCGCGTCGAAACTACGGTGAAAAACGAAGTGTCTCATCTACTTCGTGCCGAGATAGCGAAACTACTGAGCAAAGGGGTTATAGAACCTTTATCTCAGGCTCAGAGCGAAGGGGGCCTATACAGCAGATATTTTCTGGTACCGAAAAAGGATGGGGGTCTCAGACCCATTTTAGATCTATGACAGCTGAACAGAGTGCTTGTGAAACGCCAGTTCAGAATGCTTACGACCAGGAAAATCCTCGCGCAAGTGCGCCACGGGGACTGGTTTATGTCGATAGATCTGAAAGACGCCTATTTCCAAATACAAATAGCGTCCCATCACAGGCGATTCTTGAGATTCGCCTTCGAGGGCCAGGCATATCAATACACAGTCCTGCCGTTCGGCCTGTCCCTAGCACCTCGTACATTTACGAAGTGCATGGACGCGGCGCTCGCACCTCTGAGACTTCAGGGCATGCGAGTCCTGAACTACTTGGACGATTGGCTGATTCTAGCTCGATCACGATCGGAGCTCATAGAACACAGGGCCGCATTACTCGAGCACCTCGAGGAGCTGGGCCTCACAGTCAATTGGGCGAAGAGCTCACTGTCTCCCAGTCAGAAAATTTCCTTTCTGGGAACCGTGTTGGACTCGCTGTCCATGACAGCACGCCTGTCACCAGAGCGCGGGCTAAATATTCAGCGCGGCGCGAAATCCTTCCGCCACGGCGCGATAGTTCCGCTCAAAAGGTTTCAGAAAATGCTGGGGCTGATGGCCTCAGCAGCCTCTGTACTCCAGTTGGGCTTGCTCCGCATGCGCCCACTGCAGATGTGGCTGAAAGCGCGGGTTCCACCCAGGGCATGGACAGCGGGTCTGTTTCGCCTCAGGGTCGACCTTCAGTGTGTTTCAGCTCTGGAACCTTGGAAAATAACCGACTGGTATCAGTCAGGTGTGAGTCTGGGGACCGCTTCGAGTGTGAAGGTGGTGTCTACGGACGCCTCCACCTCGGGGTGGGGAGCGCTGCTCGAGGGCAGACCGCTAGCTGGCCTGTGGTCAGAATGGGAAAAGCTCGTTCACATAAACTGCTTGGAGATGATAGCAGTCGACAAAGCGCTACGGCGTTTTTGTCCCCAGGTAACAGGCCACCACGTCTTGGTCCGGTCGGACAACATGTCAGTGGTGGCATACATAAATCGCCAGGGCGGCGTCAGGTCACGAAACCTTCACAGGCTGACGGAACGCCTCCTGGTCTGGGCTCAGCACAACCTGCTCTCGCTGAGAGCAGCGCACGTGCCTGGTCACCTGAATGTGGGACCAGACAGACTGTCCAGGAACAATGTTCCAGCAGGGGAATTGTCGCTGCACCCGCAGACGGTCCAGCTGCTGTGGAAAACGTTCGGCAGAGCACAGGTGGACCTATTCGCGTCCCACGAAAACGCTCATTGCCCGGAGTTTTTCTCGAAAAGCAAGGACGCGCTGGCTCATGTTTGGCCCCGCTGCCCCCTATATGCTTTTCCTCCTGTCTCGCTCCTGCCTCAGGTGTTGGAACGAATCAGGGAGAAGGGATGCCCAGTGCTGCTCGTAGCTCCGCTCTGGACAAACCAGACGTGGTTCCCTGCCCTGATGCAGCTGACCAGCACTGCCCCATGGCCTGTACCATTGAGGAGAGACCTCCTCTCTCAGGCGGAGGGCTCGATTTGGCACCCTCGCCCGGAGTTGTGGTCCCTGCACGCATGGGCCATCAACGGGTACCCGCTAGCCTCCCAGAAGGAGTGTTAAACACGATCGCGCAGGCTAGAGCTCCGTCTACCAGGCGGCTCTACTCCTCGAAATGGTCTGTTTTCTCTGCATGGTGTCAAGCCCAGAGCTTTTCACCTGTGGAATGCGGGGTTTCGGAAGTGCTTTCCTTCCTTCAAGAGCTACTGGATAAGGGCAGGACCCAATCCACGCTCAAAGTATATGTGGCGGCCATAGCAACGTTTGCAAAACCGGTGTCTGGCCAGTCGCTGGGGAAGAACGACTTAGTCGTGCGTTTCCTTAGGGGAGCTCGGAGGCTGAACCCTCCCAGGCCCCCTTCAGTCCCGACGTGGGACCTTTCCACGGTCCTGGAGGCCATGAAAGGCGCCCCGTTCGAGCCAATCCAGCTGGTGGACATGAAACACCTGTCGTTCAAAACGGTGTTTCTCATGGCTCTCGCTTCAGTGAAGCGCATAGGGGACTTACAGGCGCTTTCAGTAAGCGCGTCGTGTATGGAGTTTGGGCCTAATGACTCGAAGGTCATTCTCAAACCAAAGCACGGGTATGTCCCGAAATCCCTCAATACACCGTTCAGGGCCCAGGTAATTTCCCTGTCCGCCCTTCCGGTTCTCAGTGAGGAGGAGGATGCGAGTCTCCTTTGCCCCATCAGGGCATTGAGAGCTTATGTGTCACGCTCGTCTGTTTTCAGACAGACGGAGCAGCTTTTTGTTTTGTTTGGCGGGCGTTCCAAGGGACTCACCGCCTCAAAACAGAGCCTATCCAGATGGATAGTGGATGCCATTGCGCTCGCTTACTCTGCGTAGGGCCTACAGTGCCCCTTGGGTGTCAGAGCGCACTCCACGAGAGGCGTGGCCTCTTCGTGGGCGTGGTCGAGCGGGGTTTCCCTGCAAGATATCTGTACGGCCGCGGGCTGGGCCTCGCCGTCTACATTTAAAAAATACTATAACCTGGAGGTACCCGCCTTACAAGCTAAGCTTTTGGCGGTCTAAAATTCAGTGCTATCTGCCCCGCTGTGCGGCCCAGATGCTGAGTTTACTGCAGCCCCATGAGTGTTGACACACGTATGGCCACCCAGATCAGGCTGAAAGCTTTCACCCTGGCTGCGCGTTTTATTGTCATATGATAGCCCCGCTGGGTGCTTTTTTATAGGGAATGACGCTTCCAGCCTCTCTTCCTCCACTCTATGTGAGTTTATGGTGATTATGCACTACATGAGCCCTGGGCTTTGGCCCCCGGGACTTTGGTGTTGGATCCCTGTACTCGGTTACTAACGTAACCTCGGTTCTCTCTAGAGAGGGAACGAGTACTGCGTATCTTGCCGTGCTTGGAATACGCTCTGGTTCGCTTCAGCGATAAAAACCAGCTTGTACCAGCCTAACGAGCATATTTATAGGGTGAGACCACGCCCCTTCTGGCGGGACGTGACGATATGGGCGCGAATTGCCCCCATTGGTCATTACGTCACGCAGAGTCTCTCTCGATAGGCTGCTGCATTTGCTGCAGAGCAACCAATAGGCGCGCGAGCTGTTTCGCCTATGTCTGCTTGCTGCTGCAAAGCGTTTTACATTAATAAAAAAATTAAGGATAATTTTTGGCTTCAATATCTCGTGGAAAAGAGTTTTTTCCCCTAGCGTAAGCTATTACGCAGTACTCGTTCCCTCTCTAGAGAGAACCGAGGTTACGTTAGTAACCGAGTACGTTTCTGAGTTCTAGCCCATTTAAGCTAGACTTAAATCATTATAATTTATTAATTCATATTCCTCTTTTATTCACAGATCTGAACTGATCTTAAATATGAGTCCTGAACACAGCTCAATATTCTGCATCCTGGGGCAACTTTCTGTCATATCTTTATGGATATGATATATCTGTGTGGATATTTACTAAATAAACCTGTTACCTTTTACAAATGACTTTAAATAGTCACAGTAACATAAAGCAATAAGCCCCAATGATGGTGTGGTTTACAGTGATATTAGAACAGCTAGGGCCGTTGTTAGTTTGTATGGAAAGATTCTGTAAAATAAACACAGCAGCAAAAATGGATTCATTTATTGATAACAAATAATAATTCTTCCAGCAAGCAAAGTAGTTCTTCAGCAATGTTTAGCAGAATGGTTGCCAAGCAACACCCAGACACAGGGGCAGTAATAGTGATGGAATAAGGTTACAGGTGTGTGTTTATAGGGTATTTCACAATGGCTTTGAAGGTGCCTCAGTCAATCATAATCAAGGAGCGGGAGTATGTGTTTTATAATTTGTTAAAATACAGTCCAAAAGTCAGGATTGCCAACTCTCACGTATCTGGCGTGACACTCACGCATTTTTAGCATCAATCACACGCTCTCACGCACACGCAAGAAATGTCACGCCAAAGTCCATTTTTCTCCCCTCTCTATCCGGACTTTCCCCGGTGGGCCGGTAGTGTTTCGAGGCCACAAGGGCTCAGTCTGATAATAGTTATACATTGCAAGTTCTTAGCAACACACCATCCGGCGGCCTGGTGTGCGGCTATGAAGGTATATTTGGTGCAAAACAACTGAACGCCTGTGCCAGTGAAATTTATATTTGTAGAGAATATCCACACATGTGTATCAGTAAATTTGAAGTCACAGAGAGAAATGTGTTAAAAGTTGCAACCATGTAGACTTTTTTTTCTCTTCCACAAACACAACACAACAGTTACACCTTCTCAAATTCTTCATTGCAGGTGGACAAATCCTATTCTACAAAAAATCGTATGCTCACATTTTTGCTACAGTTGCTGCAGTGTATGGTGCAAAACGCATTTACACACTCGCATCAAAAAATGTGAAGTCACGGAGAAATGTTGTATTTTCCGCAAATTCCGCAAATCAGTATGTGAATTCATCCAATGAGAGTTGCACACTTGTAGAATATTTTCTCACAAATATATTGTACTTGTATCATATCTTGTAATATCTTGTCTAGCACAAACACAATTACATAACTACAGCTGCTTGAATCTGCTGCGACGAATCTCAAACACTGTTTTTCGCTTTCAAGTGACAAGTTTTGCGCTCTCTCCCTTTTGCACCATGATATGTGGAGCAAAAGTGAGTTGTGCGTCTGTAAAGGCAGTGGGCGGAGCCTACATGAATATTAATGAGTTCCCCGGTTAGGGTTAGGTAGGAGTAGGTAGGTTAAGAAGAGTTTCTCGGTTTATACCGTGGTAAGGTCATTAATGCTGCTTCATGTGCTATTGGAAATTTCCTAATTCCCACTTCTTAAATTGTGATTAAGCTTGTCATGTGCTTCGTTGCCTGAAAGAATAATAATCATAGGGAAATCTTATTAAAGGCAAAATATATTGCAGATATTTAATTTGGAATTAAAATTTAGCTTCCCAATCGTTGAAAACCATATCAACATTCAATGTGCTTAAGATAACTTGTTTTGTTACAGGTCTGCCAGGTTCCTGCGCTACATTTCCCATCACTCTCCTCTGTTCCCACCTGCACGTCATTAATCACACACACCTGCACCTCATCATCACCACCTCTATAAAGACTCATGCTGCGTCCCAATTCGCATACTATCTGTCCTAAATAGTATTCGAAAATAGAATTAGTAGGCCTACGTCCCAAATCGTAGTATGTTGAAGTGAGTGTCCCAAAGAGACCCGGATGGTCTAATCCGGTCAGAATCCGAAGTGCAGATCGATGCGCACTCTAACGGCTGATATTGCCCACAACCCATCGCGCATTGGACGAGGATTCGGTTAGAACTACAAACACGAGTGAAAAGTGTTCAAAAACTACAGACATGGAGGACGCGCGAGTCCGACGCTTATGTAGAGAGGTTTAGACAAAGGGGTTTGAGTGATTAATTATCAGTATCTAACCTGACGAAAATGTATTTATTCAATATTGTCCACATTATATTGCATCTGCAGCAGCATTGTGAACTTTTGCAAAGATACGTTTAGTTTAGCCATTAACTTTTAAATGCATTATTATATTCAAATTCCAAACACATGAGGAGAGTCTCGGCATGAAAGACCCATGACTGGCAAATGAACGTGCGACAATTCTCTCCGAAATGGTAAGAAGTTATATTAGATTGAATGGAGGATTTTAACTGTGATGAGATGATTTACAGGGCAGTTTACGGTGACAGGATGCACGCGACAGATCTGTCCGTTAAAGATGACGAAGTAGTATGTCCCAAAGCTTGCCTACTCTTTTGCTACACACTCAAAAGTATGTACTTTTTCTTCACAAAAAGAGTAGGGCTACGTACTCAGGGTTCTCAAGTCTCACGCATTGGCCGTGAGACACACGCAATTCAACCAGTTCACACGCTCACACGCCACACCGTGTATTTCTCACGCTGAAAAGGCAATGCCAACCAAGTTGTCTTGCAAGCTTTATATATAACGTTGTATACGAGGCGCATGCACACAAAGATAAGTTTCCTGCCGCCAGCGCGTCCGCATCTCGGCCAGATTGCGTTCGTTACTAGGCAACTTATAGACGCGCGAAGTCGCGAACACACACGGAAGTTCGGCCACCGCGACATCGCGCGAACACACGTCGTGATGGAGAAAGTAAGTTGGAAGAAAGCTCGCCTAACATTTTTAGACTAGAAGTTCTAGAACATTTAATATATAGCCCATCGTATACATTATTGATGCAGTCAAAAACTCTACAACTGCTTTGCAACCAGGCCAAAAGCTTTGGCTCAGTTTGGCTAAGGAAATGTTATTACTTAGGTAAAGTTGGTTTTATATTCGCATATTCACACATTCGCGGACTTCCGCGTTCAATAACTCGTGAACTAAACGTTGTTGCTACACACAACACCCAGGGCCGGCGCTCCGCACACGCACATCACGCGCTGCGCGTAGGGCACCAAGTGCTTGGGGGGGCACCAAAAAATCTGGGTCGTGAAAAATCATCACAATAGGCTACTAGTATAAATAACAAATAAAATATGTCTAAAGCATGTTAATATACAAAAGCAATACAAAAGTAATATAGGCCTAGACCAAATTAGTCGAGAAAAAGGTGAATCTCATTTTTCGTCTCCCTCTGGTGCCCCCCCTTCCCCACCTCCCAGTGGTCTGTTCGATTATGCCTCAATCAATGTCAAATTTGGCAGACACCGACCTCAGACATGGCCTCGGAAAGGCACCAAGAGTCGGGGGCGAAAAAAGGAAAAAGAATAGACAGCGGGATGATACTCGCGCGTCGCTTTGCAGCAGGTAAGACAATGTTTTAAATAAAAATGTTAGTTTTGTAGCGCGGGCGCCCTTGCGTCGTGTATGCATGTCCAGGGGGCGTCGCTAGTAGTAGTGCAAATGATCCGGGGCTTTTTTAGCCCTGCATGTTGATCTTTTATTTTAACGGGGGTCCGGGGCTTTCTCCCCCGGAAATTTTTTAAACTTGGGCTGTTTAAGATGCAGTTAGTTTGTTTGAGAAGAAAAGGAAGACCGCTTAGATACGTTTTTTCGTTGTTGTTTTATGCGGATAATGCGTTCATTTTCAAGAGGCCAAGGCCCAAGGGCGACATCTGTTGGTGAAACTGCAATTAGAAAAAAAAAAACCCCACAATCTCAGTGTTTGTATATTTTCATATTCACAGAGTTGTCAAATTATTAGGGCTGGGAAAAGATTAATCGCATCCAAAATAAAAGTTTGTGTCTACATGATATATGTGTGTGTACTGTGTATAATTATTTTGTATATATAAATACACACACATATGCACGTATATATTTAAGAAATATTTGCATGTATATACTGTATATATTTATATATAATTTATATTATATATAAATTTAAATATTTTATATATAAATAACAAATATTTCTTAAATACATACATGCAAATGTGTATTTATATACACTACCGTTCAAAAGTTTGGGGTCAGTGAGAATTTTATTTTTATTTTTTGGAGGAAAGAAATCAATACTTTTATTTATCAAGGAATAGTTAATTTGATTGAAAGTGACAGTAAAGACATTTATAATGTTACAAAAGTCTTTTGAACTTCCTATTCATCAAAGAATCCTAAAAAAAAAAAAAAAAAAAACTGTACAACTGACAGACCAACAACTGTTTCAAAATTTGATAATAATAATTAATGTTTCTTGAGCATCAAATCCTCATATTATACTGATTTGTGAAGGATCATTTGACACTGAAGACACTGACACTGGTGATGCTGAAAATTCAGCTTTGATCACAGGAATAAATTACACTTTACTATATATTCACACAGAAAACAGCTGATTTACACTGGAATAATATTTAATACTATAACTGATTTTTGTTGTATTTTTAATCAAATAAGCGCAGCCATGGTTAGCAGAAGAGAATTCTTTTAAAAGTATTTAAAATCGTACCGACCCCAAACTTTTGAACGGTAGTGTATATACAAAATAATTATACACAGTACACACACATATATCATTCATGTAGACACAAACTTTTATTTTGGATGCGATTAATCGCGATTAATCTTTTCCCAGCCCTACAAATTATGTACAGAATTATTATATTGTGCTTCATCAGACTAAGAAATTCTGAATGGTTGTTATTCCTTGGGTGGGTGAGGGGGTGAGTGGGGTGGGGGGGCACCACCAAGCATTTGTGCTTAGGGCACCCAAATGGCTAGCGCCGGCCCTGACAACACCTATCACATATAACTACAGATAAAACACCAGAAGCTACAACATAAATTTCCTCAAAACGATCTTTCCTTCGCACTGGACAAAATACATTGATCTCTATGCGCAGGCTGCTAAGAAGGGACCATCTGCAAAGTGCAAACCCGAAGGAAAGCTCGTTTTGAGGAGATTAAAATATTAAAACAATGTTATTTGTCATGTTCCAAAGGTTGTAGTATGTTCCTACTGACCAGACTGACTTACTACAGGTGGAATTTTGACAGTACCTCCCGTTCAGTATACAAATATTAATAAAAAAAATTACAGTAATTCCCCTAAAGTATTTTTTCCTGTTCCAAAGGCTGTAGTGCTTTCCTAGTGATCAGACTGACTTACTACAGGTGAAATTTTGACAATAACTCCCTTACTGTACAATTATCAAATATATTTATGTAATAAACATTATTACATGTGTTTATTACATATGTTTATGTAATAAACTTTAATTCACCTATAGTGTTTTTTTATATTTATATTCCAAAGGCTGTAGTGCTTTCCTAGTGATCAGACTGACTTACTTCAGGTGAAATTTTGACAATAACTCCCTTACTGTACGTACAATAAACTAATAAGTTGAAGAAAAAATTACTGTAATTCCCCTAAAGTATTTTTTCTTGTTTCAAAGGCTGTAGTGCTTTCCTAGTTATCAGACTGACTTACTACAGGTGAAATTTTGACAATAACTCCCTTACTGTACGTACAATAAACTAATAAGTTCAAGAAAAAATTACAGTAATACCCCTAAAGTATTTTTTCCTGTTCCAAAGGCTGTAGTGCTTTCCTAGTGATCAGACTGACTTACTACAGGTGAAATTTTGACAATAACTCCCTTACTGTACGTACAATAAACTAATAAGTTCAAGAAAAAATTACAGTAATACCCCTAAAGTATTTTTTCCTGTTCCAAAGGCTGTAGTGCTTTCCTAGTGATCAGACTGACTAACTACAGGTGAAATTTTGACAATAACTCCCTTACTGTACGTACAATAAACTAATAAGTTGAAGAAAAAATTACTGTAATTCCCCTAAAGTATTTTTTCCTGTTTCAAAGGCTGTAGTCCTTTCCTAGTGATCAGACTGACTTACTACAGGTGAAATTGACAATAACTCCCTTACTGTACATACAATAAACTAATAAGTTGAAGAAAAAAATACTGTAATTCCCCTAAAGTATTTTTTCTTGTTTCAAAGGCTGTAGTGCTTTCCTAGTGATCAGACTGACTTACTACAGGTGAAATTTTGACAATAACTCCCTTACTGTACGTACAATAAACTAATAAGTTCAAGAAAAAAATTACAGTAATACCCCTAAAGTATTTTTTCCTGTTCCAAAGGCTGTAGTGCTTTCCTAGTGATCAGACTGACTTACTACAGGTTAAATTTTGACAATAACTCCCTTACTGTATGTACAATAAACTAATAAGTTGAAGAAAAAATTACTGTAATTCCCCTAAAGTATTTTTTCCTGTTTCAAAGGCTGTAGTCCTTTCCTAGTGATCAGACTGACTTACTACAGGTGAAATTTTGACAATAACTCCCTTACTGTACATACAATAAACTAATAAGTTAAAGAAAAAAATACTGTAATTCCCCTAAAGTATTTTTTCCTGTTCCAAAGGCTGTAGTGCTTTCCTAGTGATCAGACTGACTTACTACAGGTGAAATTTTGACAATAACTCCCTTACTGTACAATTATCAAATATATTTATGTAATAAACATTATTACATGTGTTTATTACATATGTTTATGTAATAAACTTTAATTCACCTATAGTGTTTTTTTATATTTATATTCCAAAGGCTGTAGTGCTTTCCTAGTGATCAGACTGACTTACTACAGGTGAAATTTTGACAATAACTCCCTTACTGTACATACAATAAACTAATAAGTTGAAGAAAAAAATACAGTAATTCCCCTAAAGTATTTTTTCTTGTTTCAAAGGCTGTAGTGCTTTCCTAGTTATCAGACTGACTTACTACAGGTGAAATTTTGACAATAACTCCCTTACTGTACATACAATAAACTAATAAGTTGAAGAAAAAAATACTGTAATTCCCCTAAAGTATTTTTTCTTGTTTCAAAGGCTGTAGTGCTTTCCTAGTTATCAGACTGACTTACTACAGGTGAAATTTTGACAATAACTCCCTTACTGTACGTACAATAAACTAATAAGTTCAAGAAAAAATTACAGTAATACCCCTAAAGTATTTTTTCCTGTTCCAAAGGCTGTAGTGCTTTCCTAGTGATCAGACTGACTTACTACAGGTGAAATTTTTACAATAACTCCCTTACTGTATGTACAATAAACTAATAAGTTGAAGAAAAAATTACTGTAATTCCCCTAAAGTATTTTTTCCTGTTTCAAAGGCTGTAGTCCTTTCCTAGTGATCAGACTGACTTACTACAGGTGAAATTTTGACAATAACTCCCATACTGTACGTGCTATTGTCAAATATGTTTATGAAAAATTAACTGTAAATGACTAACTATTTTTCCACGTTCCAAATGTTGTAGTACTTTCCTAATGACCAGTGTGACTTACTACAGGTGACATTTTGACAATATCTCCCTTACTGTATGTGTACTATTGTCAATTATGTTTATGAAAAAATGACTGTAAATCACTGTAAGTATTTTTTGATGTTTCAAATGGTGTAGTACTCTCCTAGTCACCAGACTGACTTAGTTCAGGTGAAATTTTGACAATAACTGCCTTACTGTATATACTTTTATCAAATAGGTTTATGAAAAATTACTGTAATTGACTAAGTATTTTTTTAGTGTTCCAAAGGGTGTAGTGCTTTCCTAGTGACCTGACTGACTTACTACAGGGGAAATTTTGACAATACGTACCATACTGTACATACAATTATCAAATGTTTATTTAAAAAAATACTCTAATTTCCCTAAATCATTATTTTCATGTTTCAAAGGGTGTAGTGCTTTCCTAGTGACCAGACTGACTTAATACACGTGAAATTTTGACAATACTTAATAATACTGTATTACATATTAATATAATACTGTAATTCACTAAAAGGGGTTTTGTTTGTTTAAGGTTGTAGTGAATGAACCTGTTCACGTTGTTGCAGCAAATCTGACAGATAATGTACAGCAAGATCAAGAAGGCATTAAAGATACTGTACAGTGCAGAATTTTATGACCAACATGTAATTTTGCTTCTTGTACAGCAGGAATAAAAGGGTCTGATTGCACAAGTCCGAGTCCGGTATATTTTTTGTATGCAAGGTTATCCAAAATAATGGTTTGTTCAGAGGATGCTGTTGGCATCATCTTTTCTGACACTGACTCTCCTGTCAATCTGTATGTAGTGTAGTTGTCCTTCATGGTCAATATTTTCACATATTAAGTCACATGTGCTGATATAGCCACCAGCCAACAAACTTTGTTCTTACATGACATTTACTTTTATGATCTTTCTCCCCCCTCCAAATTCAACTTCAAATTCAACCAAAGTAACGTAGAAAGTCACTGTTGATGTAAACACTGTTTTATTAGGGCCCAAGCCCAAAGGGCGAAGGCCCTATTGTTTTCCTTAGGATTATTTATTATTATTATTATTATTATTATTATTATTATTATTATTATTATTATTATTATTTTTCTGCTACCTTTTGGACACTTTTGGAGGCCTTAACATGCTCAAAAACTCCTGAAACTTTGCACACATGTCAGAACCCGCGGCCATCAGGGCCGGGCTGAAGATGGTACCCGGGCGTGGCAGGGGGGCTCGACAGCGCCCCCTGGAACGGGGTCCGAAAACATGGTCCATAAATCAAACACGCTTGCATGTAATAATATGAAACTCGGTACACATGTAGATCTCCTCGTTTCATATATACTTCACACTCTTACTTTTTACCCCAGCCCAACAGGAAGTCGGCTATTTAGGGTTGTTGGTAAAACACACGCAATGGAATGTAAAATACTCCTCCTAGAGAATTCAAACAAACGGCACGAAACTCGGTCAGCATGAAGTCAAGACATTGAGGATGAAAGTTTGCGAGGGGATTTTTGATATCTCGAACGGTTTGGCCGTGGCGAGGAAACGAATTTATGGCGAGAAACAACAAACAAGAAGTGCGTTATAACTTCTGCATACATTAACTGATCTTGATGAAACTTCAGCAGTGTGATCGCTGTAAGAGGCCGATCACATGGATGTGACTATTGTGAGTCAAAGTTATAGCGCCACCAACTGGCAGCAGGAAGTGTGTCACTTTCTAAATGCTTTTGACAAAAGTGGGGGGGTTAGTTTTATCTACAGTAACAAAACTCGATATGTATATTGTACTCTTCGAGCCGGACAACTTTCTAATTTACCGTAATTAGCTACGACCAACAGGAAGTCAGATATTTTGGTTTGAATGTGGATTTCAGATTCTGAGTTTTTAGCTACTCCTCCTAAGTAGTTTATTTTATTCATGCCAAACTTTTTCAACATGATGAAAATACATTGAAGATGCTAAATTGTGAACAGATATTGAATATCTCAAACGGTTTTGCTATGGTTGAGGGATTCAAGTAATGTCAAAAAAAGAATCAGGGCATGTCTCATATCTTTCTAAAATGTAATTATACACCATTTATTTTTATATAAAATTATACAAATATTAGAACTAAACCCATTTTATTCCTTTTTTTCAATTTAAGAATTATTTTTAAGTTTAAAAACAGCCAGAATGGTTGTTTAGTCAAAAATAATAATAATCCAAATCATATATAGTGCTATACTGCCCTCTTGTGTTCAAAATCAGGTAGGCCTATTGAATTTATAAATATTTATATATTAGGGATGTTACTATGGGAATATTTTCCCACCGGTTAATCAACGTGTGATTGTGTAAACCAATTGTGTAAACCTCCCGCTGGGGGGTTTAAAAACACTAACTTGAAAGCGAAAGTATAATATGGACGTCCGCACAGACATTGAAATGGTGGCGCTCGAATGAATTCCTATGGAAGTAGAAATTAACTAAACGTTCGCTCTGTTCTGCTCGCTCGTCGCCATGGACGCGCACCATTATGAATGCCAGTGCAGCCGCATACTTTTTAGTGTCACTAAAATTAGTGCAATTTCGGGGGCCGATTGCTTGAATTGTGAGTTCAATAGTCTATTATTTTTCACGGAAAACACAACAATAAAAGAGTACAATGACAGATTCGCTTAAATAGGCGTTTTTACATAAAATAGCCTATTCCATCATCATCTTTTCAGTCAGCTCTTCACTCTCGTGATTAATGAAATTTGACTCCTGTTGCTGATATTTGCTGCAACTTTCGTTCAGCTCACAATTTAGTAAGCAAACACGTTTCAAATGTGTTTTTATTTTATTTTTGTGTATGTGTGTGTATATGTATGTATATATATAAATATAGCTTATGTTTCAAATATGAGTTAATTAACAATCGTTGGAAAGAATGATACTTTTAAACATAACACTAAACCGTCATTAGGTGTCGCCAGGCGACCGTCTTAATGAGCGAGTCATTGATTCATTCGTTTGAACGACTGAGTCATTCATGAATGAGATAGATGTTTATGGATTGATTGGTCATTGAATCTTTGAGTCAACCGATTCGTTCAAAATGCTGAATCATTCAGTAATGAGAACGCGTTGCTGTGAGATGCGCGATGGTTCTGCTGTGATCTTTGTTTAACTATTTTCGCTGCTGAAACAGAAAAAAAGTCAATATTGCATGTAAAATGTAAGTGATTTGACTTGTGTGTGTGTGTGTGTATGTGTGTGTGTGTGTGTGTGATTGTGTGTGTGATTGTGTCTGTTACAGTGATAAGAGTTTAACCCTTGTTAAACTTTAGGCCTTGTCTTTTTGGATATATATCTTTTTATATTAAAAAATAGTCATACAACCCATATATTTTAAATGTATTGTTTGCTTTAAATTACATTAAGATTGTATGTTTGGTAATTGAACCTGAATGAATTTTAAATGAATGTGCTATATTTCAGATCATATATTTGTTTTCCTTAAAATTTGAACTAACACTAACTTTATTCTCATCTGAATGATAGATTATTTATTTCTGTATAAAATAAAAACACATTTGATTTTTCTTTTTTAATCAATGTAGAATGTGTAACTGAAAAAATAAACAGATTAGGGCTCTGTTTGATGACAAGAAATGAAAACCAATGCGATATGATGAATGTCCAAAAGATGGCTCCCACAGACTGTTTTTAAATAGGATTGTTTGATATTTTTTGCTTTTAAACTGTGTGTGTGTGTGTGTGTGTGTGTAAGAGATTTTGGTTGGGTGACAGTTGTAGTTTACAGTTTGACAAGAGTTTATAGCTTGACAAAAGCACAATGTTGTGTTTTATTGCAAGTGTACACAAATATAAGTAAACACTTTGCAGTTTGAATAATGTCCTGTATGAACAAAAGGACGGAGTATGTTTTTATGTCTACATTGTTCAATTACGCCACACACACACACACACACACAAACACACACACACACACACACACACACACACACACACACACACAAACACTATTTTTCTAATCAGATCAGGCAAGTAATATTCTGTCTTGTCTCTTAAAAAAACAATATATATATATTTATGTATATATATATATATATATATGTGTGTGTGTGTGTGTGTGTGTTTGTGTGTGTATATATATAAATATAGCTGCGAGCAGCGATGAAAGGGCCAAAGCCGGCGGCACCGCCACCCCGGTTATAGCGCCACCAACTGGCAGCAGGAAGTCTGTCACTTTCAAAAAGCTTTGAAATCACCTGATTGCTTCAAACTTCACTACTATGATGTAAACACACGGCAGATGTAGACCTGGATGTAGACCTGACCTTTCAGAAGGTTGCTCTCGCATACTTTGTGGTTGATATGTGCCCTCAATGCACACTTTTGCAGAGCCCACACTGATACAAGCTCTACAGCACACTTCTTTTCGACAGTCAAAGCAGGGTTACGTTTTTGCACGTCGTGCACAATAACCCTAAAGGCACCAGGGTGGCGGTGCCACCGGCTTTATATATATATATATATATATATATATATATATAAATATAGCTGCGAGCAGCGATGAAGGGCCAAAGCCGGTGGTACCGCCACCCCGGTGCCTTTAGGTAACTAAAGGCACCGGGGTTGCGGTGCCACCGGCTTGGGCCCGTAATCGCTGCTCGCAGCTATATTTTGTATTATCTTTCTAATTGTCCATGGAATACAACTGTGATTATACATAAAAGTTGTAATTAATTCCTCATGGTTAGAGTAATATTTCAATATCACCTCTTCATAATTCTGCTGTTGTTGATCCTCTCTTGGTTTAAGTTGTTCTTATATTATCATAAACCCTTTAACTGATTGTTTTGTCACGTCATTTTTACTTTACTATATTTTATTTTAGTGAAGTGACGATAAAATAAAAATTGAATAAAAATAAATGTGTGTGTTTGAATGAAAATATTGTTTTCAGCACAGTTTTCAGCAACAGTGCAAAATATTGGTACCATGCCTTGGATTATCACCAGACAAGCTACCTGGAAAGATGCCCAATGGTTGTGCTCACCTTGTTGCAATATAGATTACCACTGTATACAGTTAAAGACCCAAGGACCAGATACGATTAATTAAAACCAGGTTGTTAGTCAGTCAATTTAAGAATCATAGTCAGAATTATAATAAATTAATGAAAGATTTACTGAAGATAGTTTGTAGTTTCATCATGCAAAAGTTAGCTTCAAGACTCACAAGGAGTTCGTAGGCCGCTCTGTTACAGTTACAAAGATCAGCAATTATACCCTTCACCAAGGTCTAAGCTAAATCAACTGATATGACAAGATATGAAGTCTCAAGATCTCAGCACGTCGTTAAACAACTCATCAAACAGCACTTTAAGGCCATTGCACACTGAGTCCGAAATTCACATCTGAAATTTCCGCACGTTAAAAAATAAATACGACCTCACGTTATGTCAATCACGCTTGCACACTGCCTCCGAAACTTTCGTCCGTCATAAAAAAAATCGGATCGGGTTTGATTTTCTGCGTTTTTCGCATCTGTAGCAAGCAGTGTGAATGGTGTTTGAATGGTGTTTTGACAATTCAGAGCCACCGAATTACGAATCCGAAAAAACGCATACGACAATTTCAGACTCAGTGTGCAATGGCTAGTCTTATTAGCACTTATTAGCACGTCTACAGAAGTTCTTAAGAGAATTAACAGAGGTTCAGAATTTGATGATTTATTGTTTCGTTTAAGGTCACCATGATGGAGATCAGCGTTTGCTTTAGTTGGGTTCCTGACCCTTGACTTTTGAAGACAAGATTTTCTCTGTCTGCTGAAACTTGTGTGTTTATAAAGCACATTTGTTATGACACGAAAGTCAAGAGAAAATGTGATCAGATGTTGATGGTTAAGTGTTGATGTCAGTCATCATGTAGTGCCCTGATTTCTTGTAAAAGGATTTCTTTCAGTGTCTAATATCTGATTAAAAAGGGTGACAAATTATAGTTTTATTCAAAACTGTGATTTTACAGCAAAGGGCCAGCAGTGTTATGACATCAGATACAATTAAGGATTTTACAAGCAGTGTTCACAAAAAGTTTTCATCTATGGCTTTACTAAAACTAACATAGACATTAAGAATCAGCATATTAATCTCAACAATGGTGACCATTAAATAACGATTCATGCTGCAATGCATGCTGGGTACTAGCATAATACAAAATGTATCCATGGCTCCCAGCATGCATTGCGGCATGAATCACTTTTTAATGGTCACCATTGTTGAGATTCATATGCTGATTTTTGATGTCTGTGTTAGTCTTAATAATGCAATAGATGAAAGCTTTTTGTGCGAAAATTGTTCGTAAAATCCTTTCTTTTATCCGATTCTGAATTTAAATAAATAGGCAAACCTAATAATACATCACTTGTTTAATCAGAGATTAGATTAGATTAAAAGTTCAGTCATCATGTCATTTAATGATGATTTTCATCATCAAAGCACAACCATTGACACCTGATTTTCTTTTGACTTTTGTGCCATAACAAATGTGTTTTATATACACATGAGTTACAGCAGCCAAAGACAAACTAATTTGCAAGGGTCAAGAGTCCAACTAAAACAACCGCTAATCTCCAATATGGTGACCTTGAACGAAACTCAATAAATCATCACCTTCTAAACCTCTGTCACTTCTTCTTGTGTCACTCCATCTATGTCTGACTCTGGTTTGACAATAAAAGGCTAAATGTTTTTTGAAATTTTCAGTGCATGTTTGTTTGAGGTAAAAGGACGGAACCTCTTGAGGCTCCGCCCCCTGTGCTGGGAGCAGCAGCTCATTTGCATTTCAAGTTTTTCTTTCCTTCAGTGATTTTGCCTGTTAACAGCAGGTGTTCATCACTAATGCTCAATCATTACTTAATTAGTCACTTAAATAATTGCTTAAAATAAAAATTAAATTAAGGTAATCGGTGTCCTCAAATGTAATGAGTTAGCTTAACTTAAAGGATTTGACTTTGTGTGTGATAGTGTGAGCTAGTAGTAACTACAAGCACTTAAAAGTTCATTTAAAGTTTGTAATTTCACTGTTTTTACTCAATATAAAATATCAAATATCAAGATATTTGAATGCAGAAGTTTAATTGTGTATTGAGAAATATCCTTGTTTTAGTGGATTTGGTTAAAATAAGTTCAGAGTACTCATAACTATTGTTTTTTAAACTTAATTGAATTGAGGTAATTGGTCTCAACTGAAATGAGTTTGCATAACGTGTTGGGTTTTACAGTGCACCTCTCAGATTTTCAATACAGAGAATACATGAAATAACATTTTAGATAATCACACTGGTCATTTTAAAACAAAGTACAATCTCATAAGCCTAGAGAAGTCATTCAACTCCTTTGATATTTAGAAGGAAAATATTGATTAATACCTTGATTAAATTAGCTCATTAGATATACATTGAAGCAGCAATGGATTCCAGATTTGAATCATTACAATAAGATTGTTGCTTATTTATAACGTTAAAAATATGATTAAGCTAAAATCTTTACAGTTTTTAATCAATGAACGAAATGTGTTGTACCAGGAACAGCAGTTCTAATACCTACTTTTACCTAATACATTTATCAAAATTAATTGAGTAGAGTGATCACTAGGAACATACTATAACCTTTGGAACATGAAGAAACACTTAAGGTGAATTACAGTAATTTTTTCATAAAAAATATGTATGTACTATACTTACAGTAAGGCAGGTATTGGCAATATTTAACCTTTAGTAAGTTAGTCTGATCACTAGGAACATTCTCCAACCTTTGAAACATGAAAATAATGCTTTAGGGGAATTACAGTAATTTTTTCTTGAACTTATTAGTTTTTTGTACGTACAGTAAGGGAGTTATTGTCAAAATTTCACCTGTAGTAAGTCAGTCTGATCAGTAGGAAAGCACTACAGCCCTTGGAACGGGAAAAAATACTTTAGGGGAATTACAGTAATTGTTTCATAAACATTTTAGTTTATTGTACGTACAGTAAGGGAGTTATTGTCAAAATTTCACCTGTAGTAAGTCACTGTGGTCACTGGGAAAGGACTACAGCCCTTGAAACGGGAAAAAATACTTTAGGGGAATTACAGTAATTTTTTCTTGAACTTATTAGTTTTTTGTACGTACAGTAAGGGAGTTATTGTCAAAATTTCACCTGTAGTAAGTCAGTCTGATCAGTAGGAAAGCACTACAGCCCTTGGAACGGGAAAAAATTCTTTAGGGGAATTACAGTAATTGTTTCATAAACATATTAGTTTATTGTACGTACAGTAAGGGAGTTATTGTCACAATTTCACCTGTAGTAAGTCAGTGTGGTCACTGGGAAAGGGCTACAGCCCTTGAAACAGGAAAAAATACTTTAGGGGAATTACAGTAATTTTTTCTTGAACTTATTAGTTTTTTGTACGTACAGTAAGGGAGTTATTGTCAAAATTTCACCTGTAGTAAGTAACACTGGTCATTAGGAAAGCACTACAGCCCTTGGAACGGGAAAAAATACTTTAGGGGAATTACAGTAATTTTTTCTTCAACTTATTAGTTTATTGTACGTACAGTAAGGGAGTTATTGTCAAAAATTTCACCTGTAGTAAGTCAGTGTGGTCACTGGGAAAGGACTACAGCCCTTGAAACGGGAAAAAATACTTTAGGGGAATTACAGTAATTTTTTCTTGAACTTAGTTTATTGTACGTACAGTAAAGCAGTTATTGTCAAAATGTCACCTTTAGTAAGTCAGCGTGGTCACTAGGAAAGCACTACAGCCTTTGGAACGGGGAAAAATACTTTAGGGGAAATACAGTTAATTTTTCATAAACATATTTGACAATAGCACGTACAGTATGCGAGTTATTGTCAAAATTTGACCTGTAGTAAGTCAGTCAGGTCACTAGGAAAGCACTACACCCTTTGAAACACGAAAAGAATACTTTAGGCCAGGGGAATTACAGACATTTTTTTAATAAACATTTGATAATTGTACGTACAGTATGGGAGTTATTATGGAAATTTCAGCTGTATTAAGTCAGTGTGGTCACTAGGAAAGCACTACAGCCTTTGAAACACGAAAAGAATACTTTATTGGAAATACAGTAATTTTTTTAATACACATTTGATAATTGTACGTACAGTAAGGGAGATATTTTCAAAACTGTACTTTGTTTAATGGTTTTAATGTTCTTTTAAAGCAAATCATTCTTCTATAAATACATCCATTAAGTAAAGAAGTTACTGTTTTCAGCCATTACAGTAATAAATACATTTAGATAATGTAATATTTTTTGATGGAAGGTGTGCCATTGAAGAACCCCATAGGACTTTTGCTAGTTTTTTAAATGTTCACCTGTTAGGGGCGCACAGTCAAAGACCCAGGACCAGATATGAAGAAATGAAGAGCAGGAGTCAGAATTATAATAAAGAAAAGATTTACTGAAGATAGTTTTCAGTTTCATCAGCAGAAGTCAGCTTCAAGACTCTCACAGGAGTTCGTAGGCAGTTACAAAGATCACAGAATCACTAAATGAGCAAGCACTGTTACTGCTTTCAGATATCAAATAAAGACATTAGAAAATAAATGAAACAAACATTTCAGTAATCATACTGGTAACTTCTAGCCTATAACTAAGTAAAATCTCACATGCCTAGATAAGTCATTCCACTCATGTAATATTTAGAAAGAAAACCTTGATTATAATCACTCATTACATATACATTGAAGCAGCAGTTTATTCCAAAATCCACACCCTTCACCCCCAAAATAAACATCATGTTTGCTGTCATGCTTTCTGGGTACTTGTCAATAATCTGATGGATTCAGTACCATGGACAGTGATATTTCTGCAGGACTGTAAACATCAATCAATGCACACGAATTGTGTTTTTGTGAGAGTTTAATGTTAATTGAAGATGCTATACAACAGGAAAACATAAAATACTGTTAGGCCATTCTTTTTATTCAGCACCTGGAGAACACTGTTACACTGTAAAGTCTTTATTACACTTAAAAACAGAAAAACCGAGGTGGATAAAACAGCAAGACGTGGGCTGTAGTGTGTTCTGTAGGGTCCAGACAAGACCATCCAACTTGCTTTGGAACAGTCGGCCCATCCTTTCAAAACCTATTGAAATAAATCATATGTCATAATTAAAACCAACACAACACTGTTCTTGTTCATTTTGATTTCAAAAATAAACATAAATATAAACAGATGTAAAATGAAGCGATTAACTATGTTCAGGAGATTACACATGATTTTCCACTTTCTACAGTCTGGATTGTTACCAGATTACAGTTCATGTTGCCTACATGTTCATTCTTTATTATTTCCTAAACACCTTTTTAAACTCCATCATTATAAGGACAATCTATTGCATTAGAACACATAATGTGAGAGATATTTGCTGGTACATCTGTAGTTGGCTAAAATGTAGTTGTCTGTTTGCACACGATGAAAAACAATATAAACTTTTTAGACGGTCCCTATCTTGGATACCACACTACATTGAATATTCAACCAAGTGTGTATGCATTAAAAATATACTTACCCATTTTGATCGATTGTAGAAAATGTTGTAGTTCACAATCTTTGTTGTCAATATTAAGTAGCTGCTTCGAATCTGAAAAAAATTTGCTTCATTGACTATTTAATTGAAAAAGTTCTTTAACGCGAATGTGCGAATATAAAACCAACTTTACCTAAGTATGTTATTGGGTATGGGAAGGAATGAAGATGTATTTCTTCAGTTTATTTTAAATTCTATATTATACTGTATTAATAGTATTTCTAGTTACATTAAGGCTAAAGCAGAGTGCTCTTGGTAATATTGTATATCCTGTCAAAACATACATTAGCCTAATCATTGCCATTGCATTTGTATTTTTCAAAGATGTCAGGGAAAAATGCAAAAATTCCACACTTTTTGTTGGGACGCAGCATCACTCTTCACCACTGTTCGGACTCGTTTGTTTGATGAAGATGACTACTTGCAATGACCTACCTGACTCCTCCAGCGATCTCTCTCTCTCCAATGTCCTCCGTGTGATTCTTCCAGTGTCTCCAGCGATCCTGTATTCCATCCTTTCCACGCCTTCATCGATCCATCAACATTCCTGTAAGAAGATACAATCCATTCACTGCCAGCATCTCACTCTCCAAATCATCATTGCACTTACTAATCACCTGCTCCCAGTTCACCTGCTCAGCTGTTGTCCAAAATAAACATCCAGTTTGCTTAATCTCTGTCTTGTGAGTCTGATTCCGTAACAGTTCTAGTCATGTGGAACCACAATAACTAAGAAACCATCCTAATTTGTATAAAAGTTGATGTACATTATTTTCAGAACAATAAATATTGTTTTAAATTGATTTATGATCTTTTCTTTCTTTGTTAACATTATCCTCATTTTTTTATATATATATTTTATAATAGATTGCAGTATAGTGTCAGACTGAATGTACTGGTCTGAAACAATGGCATAGCTTTAACATTGTTCCACACCTAGGTCTTCAGCCTTGAAATAAAAAGTAAATGAAATGCATGGTAAAATATTTTTTAAATTGTAATGTGATCTTCAATAATTGAACACCCATTATTGAAAAGTTATAAACCATTTATATTATAAATTGAAGTCTTTTATGAGATGCATTTAGGTGTAGACACCTAGTCCTCTCATTTTCCTTTCAGGACTAAATTTGGGTTACTTATCACTTCACCTTCCTCTAAAGATAGTGACAGAGGAAGGCACTTAGGTCCAGTTAAGCTGTGTCTATCGATCAGACTTGAAGTAGAAATCTATTTAATGGCCTGAAATATGATCAAACATACAAAATAGCAACAAGATCTGTAAAACATTGCCAAAAGCAGCTTTAGAGAGTGAAAACTGAGGACAAAGATTTCAGCTAAAGGTGATAAATGGTGATGTTAATGGTGCAAATCTGAGGGGGCTCAAGTCGTCAACCCCATTACATTACCAGTGCAAGGCTAACACATCGTACCAGGCATACAAATTGATTGAGTAATTTTTGTCTGTGCAAGGAATTCACCTTCAAGCAAACCTCCAGTACCCAAAAATAAACTAAAAAACTCATTTATCTTCTAACTCTCTCACGCTCCGCACGTTGATTGTGGTGAGACTTAAGACCGTTGCTCCTGCAGTTACGTTAAAGAACAGGGTGGTGAACTCATCTGGAAATGATTAATTAAGCTTGTGAAGCACCGGGGGAATAGTGTAGATAAAAGCACTTTTGTACAATCAGAAACAGAATGAGTTTAATGAGGAGCCTTACACAGATTGGACCTTTCTCCTCCATTGAGTTAATTATTCAATCAAATAAAGACACCGTCTACCACTTTCTTATACTCTTTTTCACCCTTTTTTTAAATATGCATGAAAATGACTGAGAATTACTAAGCATCTGGTTGCCACTAATTTACCACTAATTTACTCTCTGAGTGTCTACTTGAAGGAGTCATGACATGAGAAATAACGTTTTATTTGTACCATTTAAACATCCTGTGTCATAGCTTGAAATTTCCTCCTGCAAAAAAAAAAAGCATTAATAATGTACCAATTTGCGTATGACCACCTCTCCAGCAAGACATTTGCTGCGTCCCAATTCGCATACTATCCGCCCTAAATAGTATTCGAAAATAGAATTAGTACGTCCCAAATCGTAGTATGTTGAAATGAGTGTCCCAAAGAGACCCGGATGGTCTACTATATCCGGTCAGAATCCGAAGTGCTGATCGATCCGCACTCTAACGGCTGATATTGCCCACAACCCATCGCGCGTTGGACGAGGATTCGGTTAGAACTACAAACACGAGTAAAAAGTGTTAAACAACTACAGACATGGAGGATGCGCGAGTCCGGCAGTTGTGTAGAGAGGTTTAGATAAAGGGGTTTAAGTGATTAATTATCAGTATCTAACCTGACGAAAATGTATCTATTCAATGTTGGTTACATTATATTGCATCTGCAGCACATTGAACTTTTGCAAAGATACGTTTAGCCATTAACTTTTAAATGCATCATTGCATTCAAATTGCAAACACAGGAGGAGAGTCTCCACATGAAAGACCCACGACTGGCAGATGAACGTGCTACAACATTTCTCTCCGAAATGGTAACAAATTATATTAGATTCAATGGAGGATTTTAACTGTGATGAGATGATTGACAGGGCAGTTTACGGTGACAGGATGCACGCGACATATCTGTCCATTAAAGATGACGAAGTAGTATGTCCCAAAGCTTGCCTACTCTTTTGATATACACTCAAAAGTATGTACTTTTTCTTCACAAAAAGAGTACATACTTTTAGGGCGTAGTATAAGTAGGTGAATTGGGACGCAGCCATTGACTAATCACTTTACATCATCACACCATTGGCCACGCCCACTGGTGTTCATACGCTTAAAGGGGCGGTTACACTGCACTTTTCATTCCTTTGACTTCCATTCATATGCATGCGAATGTGTCAAACCGGAAACGCAAGCTCATGTGAAAAGTTTAGCATTTTGGTGCATTCCAAATTTCTAATTTGGTGAACTCTAAACCTGCAAATTCGCATCACGTGAAGACGTGTGACCAGTAGAAGATCGATACGTCACAGCGTGAACTCTTGGCTGAATTAAAAGAATTATATTTTTGCTGAAGTCGAGTAGATTGTATATTTTTTACATTTTGAGTGTGTTATTATTGGTTATATGTAAATTTCATGTTTATAAAAAAAAGACACCACAGAGCTTGACATCATATCAGCGTCCGAAATTTCGCATGCTCAAAGTCTAGTGTGACCACGGCTTAAATCCCGTTCACACTACCAGGGACACGCAGCGACAAGGTGACACGATCCCATTTGTTTCAATGAAGAACTGGCGATTTCCGGTGACATGAGCAACAGTGACCATTGGCGACAGGAAGTAAGCATATCCAGCGACCCAACAAAGCTGAGATAAGTTTAACTCATGCAAATGAAGATCGACTTTCATGAGTGACAGCTAACACCGTGTCCTAACCAGACGTAGTGCGATAAGATTCCACCGACAAATAATTTGTCTGTCCACACCAAGGGGGTAAACCATCAGCCGGAAACTGAAGCTTCCCTTGGGGGCCGCCATTGTAGCAGACCATCACCTGCTGTTAGCATTCCATTGACTTTGACGAATAACTTTACATCTGAGGCGTCCAAAGACTCCATTTGTCCATTATTTATTTCTAAAGAAACACGACAATGTATAATAGGCTCCATTACTTTGTATCTTACGTTATGGCCCTGTAGAAGCCGTTTTTGTAAAAATGGACAAACGATTGCGTCTGTCGCACAGTAGAGAAATTACTGTATAGACAGTAGAAGAAGCTCGCGGGCAATCTGGGGGACATGGAGGCATAAAGTCAAGGGAGAAGCCCATAGAGTGTCATAAAGTTTCTGCTGCTGCTGCTAGCTCATGGACGGCTCCTACTCACGCTCTCCGTCTCTGCAAGATTCGGAAGGGAATTATTCAGATTCCTCTTGGCACAGCTACTAGAAGACTTACAACTGACAGGTTGCTCACCGTCACATCTACATCGTCAAGCTCAGTTTGAGCCCGCACAGTACGCTCAGCCATCAGGAAGTGAGTGCTTCTAATTGGCTTCACTTTTCTCCGATGAAATCTATGGGGTCGCTGTGTCCATTTCTTTTACTGTTTATGGTCTACACTAGACGCGATGCGACTGCGAGATGCGTAAAAATCAATCAAAACCCACAGCCAATCAGAACAGCATGTGGGCGGCCTCTCGCGGCAAGTGCACAGCACCAAAGAGTAGCCTAATCTTGATGGCATTCGCAAGAAAATGGATAAGTAGGCTACATAATCAAATTCATAAATATTACACCATTTAAACATTATTTAAATACATAGGCTACTGAGTTATTAAAACATTCTTTGTCAAGTAATACACTTGTTTGTTCACATTTTGAATGTTCTTTTTTTCTATTTGTTTAATTTCAAGATCTGAGGTGATTTATACATTGCTTTACTTACAAAGCTGGGAGAATGAATGTCAAAGTCACATTACACGCTTTTAACATTGAATAAAGCACATAAACAGTACCTGAAATCATCATTGCCACACTTTTTGTTTGTTGTTCCAGCGCGATGTCGCAGAATAGAAACCGCTTCTAAAATAGAATCGTCGCGTGTCGCCGTCTCAGCTGGTTAGGACAATAACTCTGATTAACATGAAAAAGATACCTTTTATCGCGTGTATTTAGGACACGGTGTAATAGGAGTGAAGTCACTGGAGATCCTGTAGGGGTCGGCGGCAAAAATGGAGAAGTTAATTTTGGTGATCAGAAACCTTCTCTTTTTTGTCAATATCAATATTTTATTATAAAGTTTCAGCTGTATCAGAAACATAAATCACAGATTCAATTAACTATATATATAAACAGATGCAAAGAAAATTGACCTGTCCAAAATAAAATAATTACATAAAACAAGTACACGTAAATTAGGAAGTCAGTTTTAGTTTATCTAACAACATCATGGCAGTTATTGAGCTTTGAATAGTTCTGTCCTTGGCCTCATTGAGTTTAGCAGTGGTGCCCTCTAGAAAGGCAATGTCTCTTAAGTAAGAAAGTCAGATGGAAGCAGAAGGGGTGGATGGTTCAATATAGCTTTAAGATAGTCTTTTTGTAAGATAACAAGATCCTCTTTTGATTCATCTTTAGCTGAAGTGTAGTAATCTAACAGCACGAAGAGCAAGGGTTCCTGAGGTATTTCCAGATGTAGAATATCAGAGAGGACAGGACAGTACATACAAAGGTCCATAAAGGTACCACCTAGGGCATTCCCAAAACATATGCAAATAAGAATCTATAGCATTATTACATAGGTGACAATAAGGATCAAATCTAATCTTCATTTTATACAATAAACTAATATATGCCTTATTAATAAGTTTGTAGTGGATCATCTGATGTGCCAGATTTTTAGATGCAGTTAAACATCTGGCCCATACCACATCCAGATCAGGGTTGATTGTTAATTCTTTTTCCCAGGAATACATAGCTGGTATATGTAGGAGTACTGTTGAAACAGAATAGAGTTGTAGACCTTAGAGACTCAGCCACTTGAGGGAGTGTTAAAGTCCAGCCACTTTTACAAAGGATGTGGAAATATATTAGTAGCCCATGGAACACCATAGGCCTTCAGTGCTGACCTCAGCACTGACACCGCCAGTCCGCCCCAGCTCGAGTCTGGCCGTGCTCAGGTCTCGCTCCGGCCGCCTCTTGTTCCTCCATCTCCCGCAACTGTTCATCGCTGTATTGTGGCTCGTACAGATAGACGCGAGCATCAGATTCTCGCAACAGATCTTCGAAATCCCATTCTGCCATTTCAACTTCAAAACTACCTTCCGCCAGCGTGATTAGCCTACTATACAAACTTTCTACACAGACCAAGAGGCAAGAGCCTGTTAGCTTAGCTTCTAGAGAAAGATGGCTGACACTATCTTTACATTCTGTGAGTGAGATCCCGCCCCATATGGGCGTGGTGAAAACATGCGGAACACTGGCTGTAGTCTTTAGCCTCTGGTACAAAAATCCTCCGATGACGCAAAATGATGATTTTTGCGTCATCGGAGGATTTTTTCCAGACTAAAACTAAATTTTTCTCTCATATCAGGGGGATATGAGGGGGGGAAGCACGGTAATTCGAAAATACTACTGGTTTTCTACTGATACAAAGCTTAATGCTAAATCCTGAAGTATCCCTTTAAAGAAACATTCAGGTGGTGATAACGGCAACATATAACATTGACCCTAGGAAGGACATTCATTTTGATGGTAGCTATTCTTACATGTATAGAGCTAAACATAATGGGGACCACCTATCTAAATCTTTCCTGATCTAAAAGAATTTGATAATTATATTTAGGGATAAGGTGTATAGATGGGGGTATTGTGATACCCAAATATGTAAATTGTTTGACTATGGGGATCAAGTGGTGTAAGCTAGATTACTGTCTTGCTACATCATTAAAGGTACAATATGTAAGATTTTTGTTATAAAATATCCAAAAATTACTTGCACAGTGTGATATATTTCCTGCAGTTGTGTACTTACAATATCCCAAAAGTTCCCAAAGACTTTTAATTTCAGAGAAATTCCAATTTTAAACAAACACAAGAAGACGATAAGACATGCCAACATGGCTGGAAGTGTCAGACCAACTGTAGCAAGGAGCAATTAAAGACATTTTAAGAGGATTTTGGGCAAATGGCTGAAAAATCATATATACAGTCACTTATAACATGATTTAATGGCTTATCACTTTCGACCAATAGGTGACGCAGTTACGAAATCGATGTGATGTGGTCAGAGTGAAGTGACAATGACACATACAAAGTTTGGTGTCAATATGTCAAGGCATTGCAGATATAAAGCCTGAATAGTCATTTTGGCATCACGCCTCAAATTTGCTGCTGCGGTATACGAAAACGGTTTTGTCTACCAACACAAAATCCGTAAAGTTTACTCGGCACGGTCTGGAGATGATACGATTCGATTTTGGTGAAAATCGGACGAACGGTCTAGAAAAAGATCGAAAAAATTGGTTTTAAAAGAAAATAAAGATGTCGGACAGGAAGTTTGGCTGACTATGGAAAAAATGGTATCTATGTTTTCGGCATAACCCAAGGAATCTATTAAGACCAACGTCATTACAATAGGTAAATTTATTCAAAAGTCATTAGCATTTTGTGAAATTGAATTATAACTTTTGACCAAAAGGTGGCGCTGTCTCAAAATTTTGTGTATCTTCAGGGCATGGTGTTGATGGAACATACTGAGTTTCGTAATGTTACAACAATGCATTCGTTAAGTCAATGGCAATTTCATGTATTGTTCTATTATAGCGCCAACAAGTGGCACAATCCCACTATTTTTTGATGACTCAATGTTGGACAACATGGTTAACGACTTAGGAATGGAAACGGATATGAGTATGGAGAGTAAGACTAGTTCAAGATCTGCAGTTAGTAAAGTCATTGAACTCCAAGTTTGTGTCTGTGGCTGGAGCTAGGCGACAACGGTCAGGGGTTTGAAGGTTCATCAAGGGAAAATGAAATGCTTGAGGGAGAAGGGACAAGGGCCTCGCATTGATCAGTACTTCTTACGAAGTCAGTCAAGTCAGTCGAATGAAATCCAGCGACAGGAAGCAAACTACAGCTCGCAGGATATCAGCACCCCTGTCATTGACGAAAGGAGGGCTTGCACAGTTAGTGATGAACATATTCATACTTGTGAACCCGGTCAGGCTAACCAGCATAAGAGAGAAAAGAACCTCAACGGGCATAGGCCTGGAGTTAGATGGCCAAGAGCTTGTGAGAACACGGTAAACACAGATCTATGCTTTGCATTGGAAAGATTAACTGGTACAGTTGAAAAGAAGCTGGATAAATTTGGGGATATCATTTACGCATATGGAAGTGAGAGGTTTGGTGTGGAAAAAAGGAAGGAAAAAGTACAAACTACTCCTGGAATGTCTAGATGGCAGCAGAAAATTGAAGGGTTAGTTAAAGAAAGGAGACAGCTGAGGAAGCAATGGAAAAGAGCAGAACAAAGTCAGAAGGAGGGACTCAATCTCTTACAAAGGGCCATAAAAGATAAGCTGGCAACATTACGCAGAGCTGAGCGCCTACGGAAACGCTACAAAAAGAAGGAACATGCGAGGGCTAATTTCTATAAAGACCCATTCAAATTCGTAAAGAAGTTATTCACCAGTGAGAAGAATGGCACTTTAAAAACATCTAGGATTGAGCTAGAGAGATATCTGGAGGACACGCATACAGATGCAAAAAGGCATGAGCCTATGTCAATTCCATCAGACATTCCACCTATCAACCCACCAGAATACCAAATGGAGGTCTGTGCACCTAAGTGGAAAGAGGTAGAGCAGGCTGTGAGAAAGGCAAGGGCTTCATCATCTCCAGGGCCTAATGGAGTTTCGTACAGAATGTACAAGAGTGCTCCAGGAGTTCTGTGAATTCTGTGGAAATTGATAAGTGGCATGGGAAAAACAGGTTGTACCTAGAGCATGGCGCAGAGCAGGTGGAGTCTTTATACCTAAAGAAAAAGATGCTACAAGCATCAGTCAGTTTTGTCCTATTTCACTATTAAACGTTGAGGGTAAGATTTTCTTTAGCATTATTGCCCAAAGATTGTCCACCTACCTGTTAAAGAATGGCTTCATTGACACAAATGAAGCTTTTTGAACACACTTCATCAGTTCAAAAAGCGGGCATTCCAGGGTTCTCAGGATGCTTAGAACACATCAATGTTATCTGGCAACGAATTCAGTCAGCTAAAAAGGAGAGGAAGGAGCTCCATGTGACATTCCTGGATTTGGCTAATGCATATGGTTCAGTGCCACATGAGCGTCTTTGGGCAGCATTTGATTTTTTCAGAGTACCAATGTCAATAAATTTAGTGAAAGCCTATTTTGGAGATTTGCAATTCAGTTTCTCAACTCCAAAATTCAGCACTGCATGGCAATGCCTAGAGGTTGGAATAATGGCAGGATGCACCATTTCTCCACTGGCTTTTACCATGGCAATGGAAGTAATCATTAGGGCATCAAGATGGGTAGTAGGAGGAGAGCGCTTGGCTTCTGGGATGCGACTACCACCAATCAGAGCATACATGGATGACATGACAACCATGACTACAACAGTAGCCTGCACTAATCGGTTATTGGGGAAGTTAACAGATAATATTGAATGGGCACGAATGCAATTTAAGCCCTCTAAATCAAGGAGCATCTCGATAGTTAAAGGAAAGGTAGTAGATAAAACATTCTTCATTAATGGTGAGGCAATACCAACCGTTTCTGAGAAGCCAGTGAAGAGTCTTGGGAGATGGTACGATGGGGATCTAAAGGACACAGTTCGGGTAGGAGAAGTTATACGACAAGCAGTGGAAGGGTTGAAGAGCATAAACAGCTGTGCTCTACCTGGCAAACTAAAAATCTGGTGCTTTCAGTTTGGTCTACTGCCGAGGTTGCTGTGGCCACTGACCGTGTACGACGTTTCTTTGACAACAGTGGATAAGCTGGAAGCGTTGATAAGTTCATACATCAGGAAATGGTTGGGAGTTCCACGCTGCCTCAGCAGAGTAGGACTTTATAGTAAAGGAATATTGCAGCTGCCAGTCTCTGCTTTAACCGAGGAGTTTAAGTGTGCCAAGGTCAGACTGGAAATGCCCTTAGCAGAGTCACGCGACAAATGTGTAAGGGAGGCAGCACCTGTGTTAAAAACTGGTAGAAAGTGGTCAGCAAAGAAATCTGTTGTAGAGGCAAAGGCTGCCCTTCAAATTGGGGATATCGTGGGACAGGTACAGCATGGAAGAGGGTGTTTTGGGCTCAGTTAAGCTCCTCCTAAATGGCATAAGGCAGGCCCAGCTCAAAGGAGGAAGCTGGTAGTCAACGAGGTGCGAAAGCAGGAGGAGAGGATGAGGTGTATAAAGGCCATTTCCCAGGCCAAGCAGGGAGAGTGGATGAGATGGGAGAGTGTGGAACAACGCAAGATGGGCTGGCAAGACCTTTGGTCATTGGAAGAGAGTAGGATCAGTTTCCTTATTAGGTCAACATATGATGTTCTTCCATCACCGCAGAACCTAAACCTCTGGGTAGGAGAGGATCCCTCTTGTCCTTTGTGTTCATCACCTGCCACATTAAGGCACATTTTGACAGGATGTAAGGTGGCTCTTAGCCAGGGTCGGTTTACTTGGCGCCATGACCAAATACTGCGATGTTTAGCTTTAGCATTGGAAGGCAAGCGTAGTATGACCAATAAGTTGCCGCCTGTTCTAGCAAAACATTACACGCAAAAGACAATATTCCTCCGCCCAGGCGAGCAACCACCAAGAAAAGGTGTTAACACCAATTCTCGCCCAGGACAACTGGAAGCTGCTAGGGACTGGAAGATGCTGGCTGATCTTGATCAACGGCTTATTTTTCCACCTGAGATTGCCACCACTAACCTACGACCAGATATTGTTTTGTGGTCTGGATCAGCACGCATTGTTCAACTGATAGAGTTAACAGTGCCATGGGAGGATGCGGTAGATGAGGCATATGAGAGGAAGAAACTGCGGTACGCTCACCTGGCCACTGAAGCAGAACAGCGAGGATGGAGAGTCCAGGTTTATCCAGTGGAAGTGGGTTGTCGAGGTTTTGTGGCACACTCTACAACCCGGTTCCTCAGAGACGTCGGATTGAGCGGCCAAGAGTTGTGTCGCACAGTAAATAACTTATCTGAAGCAGCAGAAAGGTGCAGCAACTGGCTGTGGTTGAGACGGAAAGATTCTAGCTGGCTGTGTACAGGCCGCCACGCTACGGTTTCGTAGAATTCTTGAAAACTTGAAGAGTCTGTTGGTTTATTTGTATATGTTCCTGTGGATATTGCGTGAATGACGGGTGGTTGGGCAGATATTGTGTTTTGCGGTAGGTGGTATGCCATACGGAACCGTTGCCACTGAAACTGCATATTAACGCACCAGTGGGGCTCGACAGCCTTAGTCAAACGGGTTGGCGCGTATGGTTGGGTTGCGGAGAGATTGTGAGATTGTGGTTAGGTCTCAGCAGCAGGAGGGATGTAGAGGTCAGTAAGCTGGGCTGAGTTGAGTGGGGGACGGAGGGGGGTGACTCTGGGACGCCAGAGTCACTGTCGAGCCCTCTTGAGGTGTCGTGGGCTAGTCGACGAAACACTGAGGACGGAAGGTGCCCACTTGAAGACCCTAGAGATGTCCCCTACTCGGCTCAATCCAGACGGTTGTCGTGCTGGTCCTGTAGTTGCAGCCGTCGCGTGTGCTGACGCGCCAAGTACACTGCAGCCGTTAACGCCGGACAGAGGGGAGTCACAGCACCATATGGAAAGAAGCGTAAATGGATGGAGAAGCATAGTTTACTGTAAAGTTACGTCTTAGTTTTGCTTATCTTGGCGAAAGCCGAGTACAAATCAGCATGAAGTTTTAACATCTACTCTCGTGTAATGGAAATCAATTTTTTTATGTGTCCTCAGAGTGAGCCCATACATGTGTGTGTCAAATTTGGTAAAAATATCTCATTTTGTTTTGAGTTATAGACATGCATAAACACATACAAAATGACCCACACCTGACTTTGTTTGAATTTTCTTGCCACTGACTATTAATATTTTGATATTTGGACAGTAGTTAGTCACCAACGACCTATGTTTCCAAACTTCTGACGGTGGTTTCGTCTCGACCGGTCTAATGGTTTTGAAGATATTGGTAACGCTACACGGTATCGTTGGACGGATAGTAGTAACGGGTAGTTCGGTAGAATGAAATGTCCTTATTCCTTTATATCCGCTGATATCTGTCTCTCATTAGCAATCGCGACCTGCTTCATACCACACAGTCATGTTAAAAACATCAATGTATTCACTCAATGAAATGGCCTGGAAATGGAAAACCGTCTCCGAGCAACACAGTAGTAACGTTCCTAAAGGAATCTGCGTGCTTGAAGGAATGGGTTGAATGAATAATTCAGTGACTCGCTCACTTGTTTCGTTTTGAATGAATCCTTGTGTTTGAACGAATCTGACAAGAGTGAACAGGTTTGTAATGGTCTTGCTCGTATATTGTGACTAGATCGTCATTCCTGTATGATCATGAAAGCAAAATTAGCCTTTTGCAGTTTTTGACTTGTTTTTCTCAAATTAACTTTTTTGGGACATATAGCATAGGTCAGTGAGAAAATCAGGAAATCGTCAAACTAGTTATATCATATTTTAAAAACGTAAAATAATAATAAATAAATAAATAAATAAATACCCTATAGGCCTATTGAACAAACTATGAACTAAGAACCAGGCCAGCTGACAGTCTTGTCTGGGCCCGGGACAAGATAATCTTAGATGGGGCCCCCCCACGATTTTTTTTATTTTTATAAAACACCATATACTTTTACCCAAAATGAATAATAAAAACACGTTTAAATGGGTACATTTTCTATAAATTACTTCATTTTCTTTTCTGACATAGCCTACTGCAGTTCTTGTTAAAACACACTAGACATGCAAAATCTGTGCATTTTGGGCACTTTTTGTGTGAAATCATATTTATTTTTTGTCCATCAAAAGTGTGCTTTCACTATTAAGCATGAGCAGCACAGCAAAAATAGACTCGGATCTGCCCCATTATCTGTTCACCGATGATGACAGTGATGCATTTCAGCCGGCTTTTTATTTCTCATCTCCATAAATAGTAGTAAAGCTAATCCAAGGGCTAGAAATCAATGAATTCTTTGCTAATACTTCCTCGTCATCATGGAGAGCGCAGTTCGCACCGCTTTCTCCTTTCCACAAGCGTTTGCTCTCCCGTGGCGTCTGTCGTTGCTATGCAACAATGAACTTAGGCGCGCCTGTTAAAACGAGCGAGCCGCGTCGCTATTATGAGCTAATGTTCTAAATATTTCCATATGTGGCTCTTTCCTCCTTTCTTATCAACAAGTGGATTTACAGCCACCACAGCAGCAGCACCGCCGGTCGCCATGTCTCAGCGCTTTTATGAAGAGGACGCAACTAAACGCGCTTTGGGCATGCACGCGCATCCCGGGTTTGAGAAAACCTGGTACCGTGGCGTGACGTTTAAAAAGAAATTTGTACCGACTTGGTACCGAAGTGCCGGGTCTTTGACAACACTCATAAACGTTGGCTGCGCTGTTTCTTACCTTGCTCTACATTGACTTTACTAACGTTAGTTCCAGCTTCACCGTCACCACCTTTTTAAAAATATTTGTTTAGGACATCTCGAAGGCCTCTATCTTCTTCTTCTCTTTTCTTTTCTTTTCTTTTCTTTTCTGAGCACCAGACTTGTGCTGACCGGACATTTTGAGCGTAACGTTAGCCTACTGAACTTCAAATCAAATGACAACATCATTCGATCAGTGGCCAAACCATTTTTGTTTTGGGGGGGGGTGGGGGGGTTCTTGACCACTCTTTCAAGGACAATTAGGAAGAAAACGAATAAAAAGCTTTTATGTAACTCAAATATTAGATATTTTTATCAACAAATATGCCTATTTTATTTATTTTTTTAACAATTATTCCATAATTTAATGAGGGCCCAGTTCTGGGCCCCCCTCCCTACCCTGGGCCCGGGACAACAGACCCGTTTGTCCCCCCCTGTCGGCGGGCCTGCTAAGAACTATTTTCTTCACAAAAAAGATCAGCACTGTAGCACATTAAACTAAATAGCTTGTTTTTCTTTTAAACAATTCTAAAACTACAACATCATTTGAAATAGCCCGTGTGTGAATCATGGACTGTAAAAAAAGATAGAAGACGTCGACGACGCCCCTTCACTTCGCCAAAGTCCTAATATGGCGCGCTGACATCTTGCGCAGATTTGGGACCTGCTTTTTGCGCAGTAGTGAACGCGGTACCGGTAACGCGGGACCCGAGTCTGCGCAGTAGTGAGCAGGAAGTAAAGCCGCGATATCAAGGTCTCCCCCTCACTCTCGCAGAAACCGTTAGTAGCCTACAGTTTACTGCAGAACAACTCATTATGTCAGTGTGAAATAAACAGTTGGACATGTAGAAAATAGAAATTAAAGCTGAAGCTCCAATCTCGTTTAGAGAAGCTGTCAATCATGATATGACATGGTGTGAATCCAGGGATCCCAGATCATCTGACGTTGAATTTAACGAATGACTGAAAAGACAATGTGGCATGAGCTTTTCCACCGTTCATCTCTCTCTCTCTCTCTCTCTCTCTCTCTCTCTCTCTCTCTCTCTCTCTCTCTCTCTCTCTCTCTCTCTCTCTCTCGTCCCATCCTTTCTGTCACTAGAGGTCGAGCAGGATATTCTTCTGTTTTCACATAGAGCCATCAAAGATAGTAGGCTAAATGAGAGCGCGCGTGAACATCTGAGGATCCGTTCACATTCATTCATTTAGTCATCAAAACAGACAACCTGAACAACATGCAGGTAAGATGCTGTAGCTACCTGAGACGAAGGCAAAGAAAATATTTGTAGCCTATCTGTTAACAATATTTGGTCTCCAGCTGATAAAAGTTATTTTAAGTCATAGAAATAGAAATAAACGTGTTCTGGTAAACGGTTTTTGAACGTAAAGAACTTGACACTATCTATTTATCTTTCTATGCCTTTCACTTTGAAGTGTTTAGAAACTTTTATTCAATTCGTATATTTCCAAATAGAATTAGGGTGTTAAACTTTCGGTATTGTGTATATATTTAATCCATCATCTTCTTTAATGACAATGAATTTTTCTACAGTCAATTAGATTACATGTCTAATTCATTGCTTATGTAAGTGATGAATAAAGATAACATTTGTTGAAAGTTGTTTCCTATTTAACTTTCTATCAATGCCATGCTTTCTAACATGGTCTTCAATCAGACTTAGTAAGAATTTCTAAAGGCTGGTTATTCACACCAAGCAGTGGAGACTGCAGTGTGTGCCTGTGTGTGTGTGTGTGTGTGTGTGTGAAGGTTTATATTACATTGTAGGGACCAAATGTCCCCACAAGGATAGTAAAACCTGAGATCACCTACATTCGAGAGAAATCGATTAATAAACATACTAAATAATGTTCGTTTAGTACCTTTTTGTTTGTTTTTTATGTAAAAAAGGCAGAACATTTTCTGTAATGGGTAGGTTTAGGGGACAGAATATACAGTTTGTACAGTATAAAGACCATAACGCCTATGGAGAGTCCCCAACAAGATGGTAAAACCGTGTGCATGTGTTTGAAGACAATTAAATTGTCTTGAGAGGAGCCCTAAGCCATTTTCATCTACAAAGTTTGTTGGATAGAGACTTTTATAACCAGTAATCTGATTATTATGTAACACTGCCTTTTTTAGACTTTAGAACACCCTGTGTCAGGAATTTGATATCATGCCCTTCATGTCCTTTGCCTAACGTAATATAAGAGCTTTTGGATGAAACGGGGAAAGGGACAAAAATAAATATTTCAATATCTATACCAAATTTCTAATTCTAGTTTTTTAGGTCAGTCAATGACTGTAAAGGAATTCTCTGAAATGCTACCCACATTTTCTTTTAATATTTTACATTATAACACTGCATATCCCCACTACACTGGTGATATTTATAGTTACAGACTTGTCCACTTGTCCACTAGATGTGCAAGACAAGAAAAAAAAAGAAAAAAAAAAAAGATACTGATGACCTGTGACAACATCAGTGATGGCTTATGTAATCACTGGCAAAGGAACAGTGTGTTCATGACTGTTGCTTGATACTGCGATTGACACTTTGTGATAGTTTAAACTTGCCTGCACTGAAGAATTTGTTCTCCTAAAACACGCAGTAACCAGTATTTGGTGTGAGTTATCAGTGATATTTTCCTCTCTTTATTTACTGTGAAAGATGGTCGAAATGAAAAACCTGAGGTATATTTACAGGTTAAAAATATTTTTATACTGTTATTTTTTTTTTTATTATTTTTTTTTTTAAATCCAGCTGCAATTGCAACGCACAAAACATGTTTTTAAAAATGAGCCAAATTTGTTTCGACCATTAGCAGTTATTTAAAGCAAGCATTGTATTGATGGAATGTCAAAATGTGTCACTTAACACACACAACATAGAAAGTATACTTGGCTCATCTTGGTCAAGTCCATGGCATTCTCATCTCTCTGATCATAATAGGAGATTAGTTTCTTCTTGGGTTCCTAAAAAAATAAGATGCAGCTTTCACATGGGGGCCCGCCTCAGTTAGAATTGATGTAATGTTGCCTCTTCATGCTGGCAGGCAGACTGTTTTAAAATTCAAACACCATAACTCTAAGGAGTGTTTAATAATTCAGTGAACATTTTGCCAAATTCTAGACAGGAAAATCTCTGAGAATCTTTCACAAGAAAAACCCAAAGTACAGCCCAAAGGCAACATAATTGGGTGGGCAGAGAACAAGAGGACTGAATACATTTGAAACTGTTGGGATTAAGATTGTGAACATGCACATTTTATTCGTGTAATCAAGAACAATTTTGGCATTTAGAACCCCAGGGCCTATATGGTTTCTCATGCATGAATGGATTTTCTTTTTTGGAAATTCATGTGCTCAGTGTTGTTTGTTATGTTGTAGGGTTTTTTTTGTTGTTTTTTTTACCCTAAACTGAAGTTGGTGTTATTGGTGCTCTAATTATTTTCAACTCAGATAGTTTGCTAAATAGTTAACTCAGCTATAGTTTTGATCAATATCCTACAGCTGCTCTACAATCTTCTGCTCAGCTTAGCTGATAGTTGCTCTATAAACTGTTCGGATATGTGATGCTCTATAGAATAAACTTGAGCTCATAGGCAGAGCGTGTGTAAAGGCCAATTTATACTTCTGCGTCGAGTGTACGCCGTAGTGTACGGCGTAGGCTACGCACGTAGGCGACGGCGTCATGAGCATTTATACTTCTGCGTTTAGGTCTGCGTTGCTCTGCAGTACAGCGCCGAAACGCTAGTTGGCGGCGGAGGGTTTTAATGTTCCACTGTGTTTAGATTCCTCGCGGCAAGAAGAAGAAGATTCCTCGCGGCTGTTTTGAGTTTAAGTTACTACAAGCAATGGCGACTGAAAGAGAGCAGATCATGTTGGAGTTGGAGCTTATCGAGGTGGAAAAGGTACATTTTTAGTTTTTTTAACAGTTTCGCTGTACTTAGAATTTAAAAATGGCGGGCGGTGCAGAAGAACACGCCGGAAATGCATAGGAGGAAACGCGATGCTACCAAGCCGACCAATCACAGATCTTGCGGTCCGCGTCGTCGCGACGTGTAGTTACATTTTTGAGGAGGTGCGCGTCAGGTTACGGCGAAGGGTACGGCGTATGGTACGCGTCTGTGCGTATGCTACGCCGTACCTACTGCGCGCACCCGACGCAGAAGTATAAATTGGCCTTAAGGCTGAGGAAGGCTTAGCCTTTCCCTGGCCATGGGGACATGGGTCAAAAATGAACAGGGGATTGGGCCAAAAATGCACCGCACATTTAAACTAAAATCTAGTAATAAAATGAAAATAAATTAAGTGTCGACTGCTGCATTAAATTGAGATCTGCTTATGTTGCGTCATACTTTTTATGCTTTTTACAGCATTGCGCACTATAACCAATCACACATGATCTGTTGAGATGCAATGGCCAATTAGAGGTGTTAAGATTACAAACTGCTTGAACACCAGAGTTTTGTTCAGTGCGAGAGCTGAACTGAATTCTGCACTCTCGATAATACTCCCATCATAAACCGATAAACAGATTTGGTGATTATGCTCTTGAGTGCGTCGAAACTAATATAAATAGTTTTTTTTTTATTTACAACGTATTTTTGCAGCGTTGAGCTATGTAGACTGACAAACATAGCCTATCTGATGATTTATAAAAACGTATCAAGCCAAGGCACTCGAGAGTTAAAGTAAATGTATTAAAAAAAGCCTTTATTTCATTATGGCTTTAGGCAATTAAAAACAGTTTTCATATAACCGCACACCGACCCGTTGCGGCTAATGAGCCTTCATCAGGGTGTGTATCTGATGATTTCTTGAATGCAATGGCCAATCAGGGGTGTTTAAGTTAAAATCCCCTCACCACTCAAAACGCTGGATTTTTTTGTCCAGTGCTGAGATCTGCGCACTCAAATTCTCTTGTTATAATTTAACTTGTAATACAAAAGTGTAGACATTATGTAGGCTAAAATAAGATATTCATTGTACAGTCAGCTTAATCGATTAGCAGAACTTTGATTGTGATTGCGATGAATTTAAGAGGAGTGACAGCCAGTGATTTTAAGGGAGCGCTTTAATGCACGCTTGGCCAATATATAATCCATTCAGAATTTGAAGAAAACTTATGTTTTGCTGCATTGGGAAAGGCAATGGTTAGGCTATTTATTATTCGAACTGGCCGCCATGCCAGATCATGCATATGGTTAGGCTATCTGTTCAAATTGGTTTGTGAATGTAACCACTTTATTAACAAGAGCGTTTATGCTGGGATGTGTAAGGTTGTTGATAGACGACACGTAACTATTTCATGACATTCTTAAATGTGTTTTTTAAAGGGTAACTAAACCCCTGGTCAGAGCCTGACTCCACCCACTGGCAATATTTGAAAAATGCTGGAAAAGTGGGCGGAGCCCAGCGGAGATAGAGGGGATGAACGGATACTCTATCCTGATCGTTTTCAATACTCGCAATTCCAACTCCTGACTCGCTACAGTGGTTTTGACGAAACAAGATGGTTTTTATACTGCCATGGATGTGGTAGCTCGTACCAAGGGCTTGGTGAGCTGGAACCTGCTTACGTCAGCTCTCACCGCTTACGTCACGAAGCACCGCAAACATCCAATAGGAAAATTCAACTGCCGTAGCCACCGTTCAACCTGAAGAGGGCAGCACTCAGACGTTTTTACACCATATATTGTAAAATTAAAACACTTTATACCCAAATGTCAAAAAAGTTACTTGAATCAATGAACAGCACTAATAAAGCCCCAGTCTTACAGATCATTAATTTAAAAAAGTTGGTTTAGTGTTTAATTACCCTTTAAAGAGGAATCGCATCTGGCTTACCCTAGAGTTTGTTCACTCTCTGACTACGGCTGAGCTGTTGCTGCAGTTGTTTCTACTCTGTTCTGTTCTAGATCCTGTTCAGATAATGCTAAACCCTACTCAGTTAGTTATCTGCTCTGAAATCTGCTCGGCTAGTGTTGCTCTATAATCTGTTCGGTTATCTGCTCTACAATAAACCCAGATTGTTTTGCTCTGGACTGTTACGCCCCGAAATAAAGACAATGTCTAATTGTTCAGAACTCCTCCTAGGGTTGGACAAACATCTTAGTTTAAAAACTAAGACATGAACAAAGCATTAGGAAAAGACTACGGGTTAAGACTGGTAAAAATGGGTTAGGTTAGAGCCTAAAACAACATCATGCAAGCCATCTAACTACTCTCGTCTCACTTATTTTTTACTTTTCTTTCTTTACTTGGTTTCTTTTCTTTTCCGTTGAAAGTCTCGTTTTTTAAAGTTAAGTTTTGCCGCAAAGCTTCAGTCAAATATAGTCTTTGCTCGCCTAAAACTTCAGGCACGAGACTCCACTTCATTCATCCGCCAACACACCAATTGATTGGCTGCCCATGAAAAAAAGTCCTGCAGAGAATCAACTAACCTGGGAAACCCCTTTTCAGCAAGGACACAGAAGGGAATCCCAATCAGACACAAACAACAAAAGCAAGTAACACTTAAAGGACAAGTTCGGTATTTTACACTTAAAGCCCTGTTTTAAGATCGTTCCTGATGAAATACACTCACCTAAAGGATTATTAGGAACACCTGTTCAATTTCTCATTAATGCAATTATCTAATCAACCAATCACATGGCAGTTGCTTCAATGCATTTAGGGGTGTGGTCCTGGTCAAGAGAATCTCCTGAACTCCAAACTGAATGTCAGAATGGGAAAGAAAGGTGATTTAAGCAATTTTGAGCGTGGCATGGTTGTTGGTGCTAGACGGTCCGGTCTGAGTATTTCACAATCTGCTCAGTTACTGGGATTTTCACGCACAACCATTTCTAGGGTTTACAAAGAATGGTGTGAAAAGGGAAAAACATCCAGTATGCGGCAGTCCTGTGGGCGAAAATGCCTTGTTGATGCTAGAGGTCAGAGGAGAATGGGCCGACTGATTCAAGCTGATAGAAGAGCAACTTTGACTGAAATAACCACTCGTTACAACCGAGGTATGCAGCAAAGCATTTGTGAAGCCACAACACGCACAACCTTGAGGCGGATGGGCTACAACAGCAGAAGACCCCACCGGGTACCACTCATCTCCACTACAAATCGGAAAAAGAGGCTACAATTTGCAAGAGCTCACCAAAATTGGACAGTTGAAGACTGGAAAAATGTTGCCTGGTCTGATGAGTCTCGATTTCTGTTGAGACATTCAGATGGTAGAGTCAGAATTTGGCGTAAACAGAATGAGAACATGTCTCCATCATGCCTTGTTACCACTGTGCAGGCTGGTGGTGGTGGTGTAATGATGTGGGGGATGTTTTCTTGGCACACTTTAGGCCCCTTAGGGCCAATTGGTCATCGTTTAAATGCCACGGCCTACCTGAGCATTGTTTCTGACCATGTCCATCCCTTTATGGCCACCATGTACCCATCCTCTGATGGCTACTTCCAGCAGGATAATGCACCATGTCACAAAGCTGGAATCATTTCAAATTGGTTTCTTGAACATGACAATGAGTTCACTGTACTAAAATGGCCCCCACAGTCACCAGATCTCAACCCAATAGAGCATCTTTGGAATGTGGTGGAACGGGAGCTTCGTGCCCTGGATGTGCCACAAATCTCCATCAACTGCAAGATGCTATCCTATCAATATGGGCCAACATTTCTAAATAATGCTTTCAGCACCTTGTTGAATCAATGCCACGTAGAATTAAGGCAGTTCTGAAGGCGAAAGGGGGTCAAACACAGTATTAGTATGGTGTTCCTAATAATCCTTTAGGTGAGTGTAGAACGGTTAAGATTGAAATTTGGACACATGCTTCTGGCCCGAGAATTTTCGGTTTCTGTGGTTGCTTCACTGTTTGCTCACACAAAAATCGCTGCAAAAGATGCTTTCCAACAGGTTTTATCGTAGTTTTTGTCCAACTCAAGTCAATGGAGTTGGACAAAAACTACGAAAAATACCGAACTTGTCCTTTAAAGATTCGAGCCGAACTGGTGCATTGATATAAAATGTAATTACCCCACCTAAGAAATGATAGAAGGGTTAAATCAATTATTAATGGTTCGTTCAGGTCAGGTCTTATAAAGTGCATATATTGCTTGAAACTTGGGATTTCATCATTTCACTCTCTTAAAACTAATTATTTCCTCACTTTCTTTCTTTCTGCAACTTGTGTGAATGCATGTGTTATATATTAGTTTCTGTGTGTATTAGAATAGTTCAATTAAGTCTTGTTGCATTTAAAGAGAAGTGTTCTGTGCTTACGAATTTAATGTCTTAAACTGCTGATCTTGTTTCCTTGCTAATAATAGCATTAGTCCCATTGTCCCACTGCAATACCTTTATGTTGGTTCTGTTCTGTTACCCTAAGGGGGGTTATCGCTGCTCTCCCTGCTCTTATCCATGCTAGGCTGCATGGATGCGCAGGGAGTTCTTGCCCAGAACAGAACCATACCACCAATCCAAACTGTATGCTGATTGTCAGTCATCTTTGACGATAGTGATCCTTGACAGAATTAAAGGTCATAAAGTTGTTGCTAGAAAGGCAACAATAAATCTGCAACCCTTAAGCAAGAATCACCCTTACTAAAATCACTTGTAGCGTGCTGTTCTGTTTTCTCTTGTACCATTGCAGTGCCACTAATGCAGCTACTCTGGTGTTCCTGTGGGGATATCAAGAACTGTTTGTGTTGAAGGTGCCATATGAGGTTGTTTGGGACAGGTTGAGCAGTCACAGTGGTCAAGCCAGAGATTAATTGGAGCCTGCTATGCTGACATTGCTTACCATACACGTTACACTCGACTGACTCGCTACAGTCATGTCAATAATGCAGCAGGTGCCAAGGTCTCTAGGTGACAACATGACAGTTCAGCACAAATACACACATGCCCACACGACAGCGAGCATTGTTATCAACCAAATCACAGCTTTAAACACACAAATACAGTCAAGGAAGGAAACAGTCTGGCACTCTGCAATGAATTTGCCGGTGTGATTATGTAACACTCACCACTGCCTGTCAGAGCAGATGTGTAGCCAAGCAAATTAGTGCTTGTAAGTATTTACAACTTTTACAGTAAGAGCTTGAATTGTGTGTATTTGAAGAATTAAAAATGTTCTTTATAGTTCTTTCAGTGTGTTATGAATTCTCTTTCCTGGCAATATTTAAAACATGCTGGCCCTCAAAAATGATGTCCCCCAAGATGTTTTATTGATGCTGTTTTTAGGGAGCTTGAATAATTTAGCGATTCTCTAAATGTTCATAGCAAAGCTTACTGTCTTTTCATGCAAATAAGAAACAAGAAAAAAAAAGTGAGGACCCTCACAGGATTCCTAACGCCATTTTAGACAAACAGTAGTTGCACACGCAAGCGGATTCTCACTGATGTGTGCATTTTTTTTTAGGTGTGTTTAATGTTTTTCTTTAAAGCTGCTATTCCTTAGACGCTTTCATCACTCATTCGTTTATATTTTTACTTATTTTATCTCTGTATCTCTTTTATCGGACGTTGAAGGTTGTAACAACAGCACATTCAAAAAGATAGTATTCTGCGCCAACCTTCTTCACATGCTTTAAAGATCTGGGCTCTTTTAATGTGTTTTCTCATTGTCGTTGTCCTCCAGGCAGGGGGACAGAAGGGCGTCGATGGAGGTCTGCTGCCTGACGCCAACGGGCGGGATGGGGAACCCAGCAGGCAGAAGGAGAGCGACGGGAAGTGGCAGAAGCCGCGCATCTCCCGCAAGTCCCTCATGAAATGCTGTCTGGTCAAATGGATCATCGCCAGTACAACACCCCAAGGCTCAAGTATGACTCTTACAAACCCGGAAAATAACACTAGGCAATATCCAGATGGAGGAGTGGAGGGAACAAATCACAAAGGAGATGTTTAATATAGCATTCATAACATATTATACGCAGCTTTGAACCGTACCCAAGACTGCATCAAAAAGGGTGGTCTAGGGTACGTTTCATGTAAACTCCAGTACGGTTTGCTGCTGAACGCAATCGTATTAAATCATGGAAGTGAACCGCTATTGATGACCTATGATTCGACAAAACTGTGTTTGTATGCGTCTCGTTCACTTTCCTGAAAAGCATGACTGACTCACTGCAAGCAGAGTGTATAATTTCATGCTCGCCTTCAGCAGAAATGAACTCCCACGTTCTTCAGAACATTTGCAGTAGCTACAATTCGAAGCAGATAGACACAAGTGGCTCTATGTGCACTAAAATGTGTTTTAAACATAAAAAAAATAATGAAAACAACTGAAAACAAAACCAAATGTTAAAAAAACTAAATATAAAAGTGAGGTGAGCAACGCAATGCACTTTGCAGCCTTTTCCTGTGTCGTCGTTACCAAGCAACAGGGTAAACAGCTGCTCCTTTGATAATGCAAACGCACTGCGGTTCGGGCCCAAATTATATAATGTGAATACAATCCAGAAGGGGGAAGGAGGAGAAATCGAACTCTGTTTCGGATCAGGCAAAAATGTGTGAAAGCACCCTTAGAGGTATACTATAGGCCAATAGTAAATACTTGCTTCTGCCATAATTCTTTAACTGCCACGACTTAAACACATCTGAGCTTTAAGAAAATCATTTTAGGTTCCCACAGTTAAAATTACTTTGTGGTATGTATGATGTGTGTATGTGTGCTTAGCTCATATATAGCATAATTTAACCCCTTGAGCGGCATGGGATCACCGGTGACCCCAACTTTTATTGTTTACATTTATCGCGTGTTTACAATATCATTTTGTCAAGTAATAAGGTTAACCAATACATTGTTTGAAAGATACGACACTGTATATTCGTCTCGTTATAAGCATTATACAATCAAGATAACTTTGCAACCGTTTTTTGTTATTCTTTATCAACATAAACAATGTGATACAACTATGAAGAGGAGGGGGGGGGGGCTTACCTTTTTTGTGTTGTTGAAATGTAATGCTTGGCAGAATAATGATGACATCGATCTTTTTACCATGGGAAGAGTCCAGTATATGATGTACATGGTAAAAATTTGTCCAAAAATATGCAAACTGTTAAAAATATCCATAGAACTTCTATTGTTTACATCCTGAAATTTGCTAATCACGAGGGCGTTGTCCCGTTTATTCGACGAACTATCCACATCTAGCGCATTATTCAATGAAACATAACATATCAGTGTTTTTATTAGAGTGTCTGGAAATTAATGAGATCGGCCCAGAAGATGTCCGATAAAAACTGGCCATGTAATTTTAGAAAGAATTGAAGGATGTCAGACGCTTTTGGTGACGTATGATCATGCATAATGCATATATGTGTGGTAAAAAATAAACCAATAGCAATGGAAACTGTTGTGTTGTCATCCAAAGTGAAAGCCTATGCTGTCGGTACACGATCCGTTCCACCTGCACGATCCGTTCTACGCATGCGTAGTAGACGCAGTAGAAAACGCACATGCGCAAATTATAATTCTGTTTTGCGATGCTGATTTTGATTTACGACACTGCACGATCTGTTCCACGCATGCGCATATTTGTACCGCGAAACTTTCATTCACTCACAGCAAAAGAAAATGGAGTTCAGTGGAAGAAATGAGCGAAATGAGAAGTTTGCCCTTTACGCTGCCGTTAGACAATATTTGGTTGACGGGTTGGTGGATGCAGCGTTGAAGAAGAAGGTCTCACGAATGGCTGCAAATTTTGTTATAAGAGGTACGTGAGTGCATAGACATCATTATTGATAGACGCCCTATCAACCGCTAAGTTACTGCCAGTGTCCCATCTTAGACCGGTCACCCGCTGTAATCTGTTTGGCAGGTGCAATGAGCTGTCAGCGCATTAAATTAATTATACCTCACTGAATATCAAACTGATTTTCGCGCGGTTTTTTTTGCTGCAAATGTCATTCATGTAGCTATGATACAGGACACATGGTTCGGCGTATTTTAATATTCACAGTAGGCTTACAGTAATATAATATTCTGATATAAGATATACAGTGACCAGACACAATATATGATGTATGTGATGTAGGATATAAGGTATTTTATAAATCACACACTATAAATATGATAAAGAAGCAGAAACAGATAGTTGCAGTAAAGTAAGATATTTAAATAAGTTGACACAAACAAACACGAACAGACACTCTCTCACACACAAACTCACACACAAACAAACAAACCGGAACAGACACAAACATACTCCCTCTCACACACAAACACACTCTCTCACACACACAAACTCACTCTCTCACACAAACACAGACACTCTCTCACTCATACAAACAAACACGAACAGACACAAACAGACCATTCAAGTTGAATTATGATTTGTGACACACACACTCACACACAAACAAACACGAACAGACACTCTCTCACACACAAACTCACTCACTCACACACAAACAAACAGGAACAGATACAAACAGACACCCTCTCACACACAAACACACTCTCTCTCACACACAAACTCACTCGCACACTCTCTCACACAAACAGACACTCTCTCACACACAAACACACACTCTCTCACTCACACACAAACAAACAGGAACCGACACCCTCTCACAAACAAACAGACACACACACTCTCTCTCTCTCTCTCTCTCTCTCTCTCTCTCTCTCTCTCTCTCTCTCTCTCTCTCTCTCTCTCTCTCTCTCTCTCTCTCTCTCTCTCTCTCTCTCTCTCTCTCTCACACAAACACGAACAGACACACACACACACACACACTCTCTCTCTCTCTCTCTCTCTCTCTCTCTCTCTCTCTCTCTCTCTCTCTCTCTCTCTCTCTCTCTCTCTCTCTCTCAAAAAGCAAGACTATGTAAACAAAAACACAGCCACTGTACAAAAGTGGCAATTATAGAATAACGGACACAGCAATGCATCATGTTCTATAAGATCATCATGTTTTTAGCATAATCCAGGGGATTAAAACGTACAAAATATATTTCAGGCCTAGTGAAGTTGGTAACTAACTAATAATAGTAGTAATTGTGTAAAGTTGCATAAAATGGTAATACTCACTAATGCAAGAAAAAACTACCTCAAAAAACTGTTATCTGTGCTGTTGTCCAGTAACTCCAGTTGGAAACTTCACCCCAAAATGGCGGGCTACCGAAACGCCACCTAGTGGCTGTTACCAAAAAAAGCATCAGAGTTTCGCCTCTTGTTCTTCTATACTCTGGTATTTGAAAATAATATTTCGCATTGTTTTAGTTAACACGTGTGAGCATGTCAGTAACGTTCCATCTAGTCAGACATAGTAACCGCCAACATTTTTCACCACACGTGTTTGCATCCCTGAACAGACACATGTGCACATACGTGCTGTATTGTAATACCAAACAAAGCAGCAAAATCATTACGTTACAAACATTGTTTGTCTATCACAGAAAGTAAATTATTCTACATTGGCCCCAGTGCACAATTCATGAGGCTGGTTGTGCTGTCTGATGAGCAGAGGCGGGCTGTCCTGGAGGAGTGCCACAACAACCCTGGAACAGGGAACCATGGGGGCGTGAGGGCGACCATGGACAGGGTTGCTGTGGGGTACTACTGGGATAACATAAAGGCAGATGTGGCAGATTGGGTACTTTTTTGGAACTTTAATGGAATTTGACACTATGGCTCTCAGGCAATGAATTGATTTAGTGGCTTTGTTTGACTTCAGATAATTATTTTGTCTAAATAATATAATTATTTTGTCTAAATAATAAATGTATCCATCAGGTCAAAAGCTGTCACAGATGCCAAAAGAACGACCCCATAAAGACTGTGTCTCCTGCCCTTCACCCTATTAAGGTAGAGCTTACCTTGGTGTACCACTTAAAGCAACAAGTTAGGTGATGTGGTAATATTACATATCTCCACAGGTGAAAGAGCCGTGGGAGGTGGTCGGTATGGACCTCATTGGTCCACTGAAAAAAACCATGAAAGACCATCAATACGTCCTCACGGTGACAGACCTGTTCACCAAGTGGGTTATCGCTGAGCCTTTGAAGTGTGGCTCTAGCACTGAGGTGGCTGAGGCACTTGTGTCAAAGCTCTACACATTTGGTATGGTCCGGAAAATCATCACTGACAGGGGCCGTGCATTTGTTAACGAGGTATGTGTCCTTATTACCCTCTCCCTTCACACAGGGCATATGGCATCATCACAATTCATTGGTCATTTCTGAGACCAATAAATATTGAAAATAACCATGTGTGTCTGATGTACAGCTTAATGCACACATATTTGCGGCGTTGAACATCAAGCATGCCATCACAAGTGCATACCATCCCCAGTCAAACGGCCAAGTAAGTGTGCCCTCATGACATCCCGCAAAACAGTAAAGTCCATTTTAGCCAATGTACACTAAAGTGCATGTAACAATTCCTTTCTATGTTGAAGGATGAGAGAACTAATCAAAATATAAAGAGGACTCTCAGAAAATATGTTAATCAGCACCATGATGATTGGGACATCCACTTACAGGCCATAGTTTATGGAATAAACACTGCAAAACAGGTTATTATTCAAAATGACTAGATAACATATGTTGCATACATGTTTTAAGAGTTTTATTTTGTGATTTGATGCAAAACATTTTGTTTCAAATTAGAGATCCACCAAGTACAGCCCGTACTTTTTAATGTACAATAGGCACCCCCGTCTACCACAGGCATTAAATGTCTGTGAGACAGACGCTGCCTTTGAATTGGCGGACCCAGAGGAGGAGCTGGAGCTAAAACTAGCTGGAGTCAAGGCCCTCAATGAAACGGTTTGTTCAGAGTTGTGTGAATGGCATGTTCAATTTGAATAAGAATGTTCGCATAGTAATATATTCTTATCTTTAAGGTACGGAAAAACATTGAAAAGGCACAGGGGAAACAAAAAAAGGCTTTTGAGGCAAAGAAAAGGAAAGGGGTTCGCCAGTGCTCAGTTAAGGCAGGGGACGAGGTCCTAATTGGGGAGCCCAAAAAGAAGGTGAAGAAGGGAAATTGTTTACAGGATCTCCACCAAGGGCCATTCACCCTCACATCCCTGACAGAGAAGGGTGTGGCAAGTGTGGCTATGTTAGGAAAAATACAGAAAATGAATGTTGCACAGCTAAGGCCCTACTTTCGGCCACAAGGTATTGTAATAATCCTACTTGGTGACATAGCAAATATAAACATGACACTTGGCAATGCTGATTACTATTTACTTTCCTGTTGTGTAGATCATAGCCATGAATCGGAGGGCAGCCAAAACAATGCAGAAGACATTGGACTGGTGGACCACCAGTATGCCAATAAAGGTCCACTGTGGCACAAGAGGTTGTGTCCTCAACAAGAACAAGTGGTGAGTGCCAAACTAAACTGGATAGTTCACATGCACAGCTTGTTGGTGTGCTTTAAATAATAAATGCATGATTGCTTATTCCTAACAGGGATATTTTTTATTTCTAGCTGACCTATGTGCTGGATAGAACACGTCCAGCAAAAGAAATTGTTGTTCTGGATGGCCCAGTTTGTCTTCAAAGGGAAGACTTTTGGAGCCTGGGGCTAGATGAACAGGTGGAGAGCAGTGTAAGTGGATATTGCTGTAAAGAGTTTGGATGGTTCTAATGCCTTTATTGTAATTATGCAAAACATTCTGTGCTTTCAGATTGGGAATGCGTGCTTCAGGCTGGTAGAGGAGGCAGGCAGGAGACATGTATGTATTTGTATTTACCTTGATGACTTACACATAAGTTTGTGCAAAAGTGAGTGCACCTCTCACATTTTTACTACTCACTTTTGTGAGATGTATGTATATGAAATGCAGACATACAATTTTATTCAGGGAATGGATGTCCACATTGCTGACCTATTTGAAGTCCCTAAATGGAAACTAAGCGAACCTAGTTTGCCGGTAAGTTGTATAATGTGTTGATAAGTCCCGCAGATACACCTCTTTAAGTGAAGATTATGTCCAAGGAGATCTGAACATAGTTTTTTTTTCATAGGACAATGTGGAATCTAAAGATATCATCATTTTGCCAGCATGGTCTAGGGGGTCACAAACAGCAAGCCACTACATGCTTTGTGTACAGTTACATTGTTTTTTAGTTTTTCCTCTATTTTTAAACCAGTTGGTGCCCCTATAGCTGACATTAATAGGGTATGTTCTTCACAGGTGTTATTAGTTGCTAAGAAGGAGGCTATTTTTCTGGACTCATTATGTCCAAATGGGTTTGGAGATGAGAAATACCGAACCATATTTAGGTTTGAAATGCATAAGCAGAGGACATTAGCAAGGTTTGACCTGTGACCGATTAAGGCTAACAAAGAACATAAAGTGCATGTAGTTACGTGCTACTATGGGAATTAAAGTTAATACATGATAGGGGGTGTTTTCTACTTTTTTTTTCATCCAGTTAAGCCTGAACAGCACTCTGAAAATCTTCAATCTGATGACATTGTGTAACAGCCTTAACAAATACAGATCAAACTGAGTGAAATGGACTGATATCCTGTTCAGGCAAAGCCTTGTTCTCTGGCTTTAGGTTTGATTAAAAGCCTTGTTCTCTGGCTTTAGGATTGAGTAAAAGCCTTGTTCTCTGGCTTTAGGATTGAGTAAAAACCTTGTTCTCTGGCTTTAGGTTTGATTAAAAGCCTTGTTCTTTGGCTTTAGGATTGAGTAAAAGCCTTGTTCTCTGGCTTTAGGTTTGATTAAAAGCCTTGTTCTTTGGCTTTAGGATTGAGTAAAAGCCTTGTTCTCTGGCTTTAGGATTGAGTAAAAGCCTTGTTCTCTGGCTTTAGGATTGAGTAAAAGCCTTGTTCTCTGGCTTTAGGATTGAGTAAAAGCCTTGTTCTCTGGCTTTAGGATTGAGTAAAAGCCTTGTTCTCTGGCTTTAGGATTGAGTAAAAGCCTTGTTCTCTGGCTTTAGGATTGAGTAAAAACCTTGTTCTCTGGCTTTAGGATTGAGTAAAAGCCTTGTTCTCTGGCTTTAGGATTAAGGAAAAAACCTTGTTCTATGGATTCAGTTTTGCATAATGTTTTTCCAGACAACTTGCAGGAGCAGTGGCTAATGGACCGTGGGTGGAGAAGACGGGCAAAGATTTTGATGTAACTTTACTTACTATGTAAATTTGCCATTTCATTTTGCTCAGCGGACACTATATATGGTTGTCAACATTACATCTGAGTAACTGTATATTACTTTTCAGCCATTTCCAGTTCAGTCAGATGGACAGAGCTGTGGGATATTCATGCTTATGGTAAACTTATACAATTTCTACTCAATTTTTCCTGTTTGTCCTAAATCTCCATAGTAATTATTTTTCTCTTTAACAGTATGCCCTCTGCATCTGTACTGGTGCCATGTTTCACTTTTTGGATGTAAGTTGTAATTCATGGAATGTATATGTATCAAAGAATGTTAAAAAACAAACAATGCAAGACTCCAATATTACATGTGTATTACAGACTGACATACCATCTATTCGGAAGTGGTGGTGTCTCCAGATTCTGGAGAAATTCTCGATCGCAAGGTAGGGCATATATTTCAAGCAGTAAAACATTGGTCTGCTTTACAATTATGCTACATTAAAAGTACCATACTTTTGAATAGGCATGGGCAGAACTTCGGGCAGCGCTTTGCCTTCTGGACAGAGGAGGCAGAACAGCTGATGGCAGGCACCCTACCACCTATTTATAGGATTTCTCGACCCCAAATAGTCAAGGTATGGCCAAACTAACCAGACAACCATTTTCACGTACGCATTCTAAATGTTAAATTAACACCGGTAACACCGACTACCGTAGCAAGCCAAGTTACTACCCGAACCCCGAAGTTCCGTAGTGCCAGTAAAAGCGATACAGACCCCGTCAGGCAATGGCAGAAGTGCCTTTCACCCTGTTATGACTTGATGAACCACTGATAAGATTTTGGAAACATTATTTTAAGGTAAAAATGTTACATAGTGTTGCTTTAAGTATTGTGTTTACATGAGGTAAAATATAATTGCAATATTGCTAAAATCCCATTATAATCGCATTATGAGGGTGCATGTAAACGTTGTCAATCTTTCACCCTTAGTTACATTGCAGCCATCTCCAAGAGACATTTGTTAATTTTTTTGCTGAAAAGATGTCTTTAGGCCCCGTTTGAAAGACCAAAACATTTTATGTTGTAGTCTTAATTTATGGTATTTTACTTTATCATAGGAGGAACAGGTAGAAGTGGAGGAGCTGCCCCTCACATTGAAACATATGTACCAGGCAGAATACATCGTGAGGAACAGTATTGGGCTTTTCACTGGCCAGGTGCAAGAACCATCATACATGTTGATGGATCATGATGACCAAATGAAAGCGTGGAGGGTGCTGATGGAGTCGAGGAAGTGCTATGCCATGGAGCCTTTCACGTTCATTTTTGAAAACATTCAGGACATGGAAACCTTCATGATTATTTGCAAAGACACCCTCAACCTGAGAGTAAATGCTGGAGTTGGGGTGCACAGTCACCCCTATACATTTTGTTAGTGTGTGTGTGTGTGTGTGTGTGTGTGTGTGTGTGTGTGTGTTACAGCGGAAAGAGTGTTCGTTTAAATGAACAGAGCTGTTACAGCGGAAAGAGTGTTCGTCTGAAGTGGACTGAGAGCTGTTACAGCGGAAAGAGTGTTCGTCTGAAGTGACTGAGCTGTTACAGCGGAAAGAGTGTTCGTCTGTAGTGGACTGAGAGCTGTTACAGCGGAAAGAGTGTTCGTCTGAAGTGGACTGAGAGCTGTTACAGCGGAAAGAGTGTTCGTCTGAAGTGGACTGAGAGCTGTTACAGCGGAAAGAGTGTTCGTCTGAAGTGGACTGAGAGCTGTTACAGCGGAAAGAGTGTTCGTCTGAAGTGGACTGAGAGCTGTTACAGCGGAAAGAGTGTTCGTCTGAAGTGGACTGAGAGCTGTTACAGCGGAAAGAGTGTTCGTCTGAAGTGGACTGAGCTGTTACAGCGGAAAGAGTGTTCGTCTGAAGTGACTGAGCTGTTACAGCGGAAAGAGTGTTCGTCTGAAGTGGACTGAGAGCTGTTACAGCGGAAAGAGTGTTCGTCTGAAGTGGACTGAGAGCTGTTACAGCGGAAAGAGTGTTCGTCTGAAGTGGACTGAGCTGTTACAGCGGAAAGAGTGTTCGTCTGAAGTGGACTGAGCTGTTACAGCGGAAAGAGTGTTCGTCTGTAGTGACTGAGAGCTGTTACAGCGGAAAGAGTGTTCGTCTGAAGTGACTGAGAGCTGTTACAGCGGAAAGAGTGTTCGTCTGAAGTGGACTGAGAGCTGTTACAGCGGAAAGAGTGTTCGTCTGAAGTGGACTGAGCTGTTACAGCGGAAAGAGTGTTCGTCTGAAGTGGACTGAGAGCTGTTACAGCGGAAAGAGTGTTCGTCTGAAGTGGACTGAGAGCTGTTACAGCGGAAAGAGTGTTCGTCTGAAGTGGACTGAGAGCTGTTACAGCGGAAAGAGTGTTCGTCTGAAGTGGACTGAGCTGTTACAGCGGAAAGAGTGTTCGTCTGAAGTGACTGAGCTGTTACAGCGGAAAGAGTGTTCGTCTGAAGTGACTGAGCTGTTACAGCGGAAAGAGTGTTCGTCTGAAGTGGACTGAGAGCTGTTACAGCGGAAAGAGTGTTCGTCTGAAGTGACTGAGCTGTTACAGCGGAAAGAGTGTTCGTCTGAAGTGGACTGAGAGCTGTTAAAGTGTGTGTGTGTGTGTGTGTGTGTGTGTGTGTGTGTGTGTGTGTGTGTGTGTGTGTGTGTGTGTGTGTGTGTGTGTGTGTGTGTGTGTGTGTGTGTGTGTGTGTGTGTGTGTGTGTGTGTGTGTGTTTTTATAAAGATAAATAAAGATACTCAAAAAGTGTACTTTACTACTGTCCACCACTGGTCCCATGTCACTTCTGTGTGTACACATGCTTCTTTCAAGTCATTTCCATTGTCAGTTTGAAATACTCTATAACGTTTCCCCAGACTTGTTTGTAGTTCTTTTTTCACGTAAGTGCAGATAGTCTAGGCAGAAATGCATATTATGTTCCTTTATTGTCTTTGTAAACAACATTAAAGAGATTATTTTCCGCATTTAGATTATATAGATATATATTAGCCTATATAGACCCATACTAATACAAAATTACTCAACTTAAAAGGTAACTAATAGCCGATTATAAATTAATAATTTATTTAATTTAATAATTAAATTTTAATCAAAAAAAATGACACCAAACCATCTGACAATACTGACCTCAGACCAAAACACGGCAAGTTAAGTCAGTTAAGCCTAATACCATACAGCAATGAATCGCAAAGGAGAGTGGGGGAAATTGATCATGTATGTTCATAACTCACAGTCACAACTCCTTTATTATTTTGGATTGGCAACCACGTAAACACATCGTAATGCAGCGTAAGCTACATTTAAAAACATCAAAATAGACCCGCTGTGAAATGTTAAACAAAATACAACTAAAGTTACACAAACATTGAATGTCTATGTTACACAAATACCGGTATGCCGCAAGTTGTGCCGCCTGGCCGTAAAGTGTTTCATCCACGCATGCGTGGTACCGATAGTGTAGGAAAACCGTGACGTCTTCTACTACGTAATTACGCGCATGCGTAGAACGGATCGTGCAGATGGAACGGATCGTGTACCGACATATGCCATGACGAATACGCACATGTGCTGATTTGCATAATCTCGCGTTTATAACAGTGTTCCTTTGTGAGCGCAACCATTTGCTTCTCTGGAAATTTACGCACACGTGACAGTCATGACGCACAGAGGTCACCTGCTCGCGCTAGCACAGTAGCACTCGCTCTGTGTACATTAGCCTGCTGCAATGCGTTCACGGCGGGGAAAGAAGTTATTTTCTCCTGCTGCTATATTGGAGGAATTTCTGCGAAGCAGTGATGAAGAAAGCGTGGAATATTCAGAAGAGAGTGCTGTAACGTTATCCAGCGTCGACTTTGAAGAAGAGGATATGTTTTTGGAAGGTCTCGATCAGTTTCAGATCGGTAAGTGTCTAATCATTTTAGTGAGTTTGTATAATATTGCTTTTTCGTTTTGATTTTCTGCACTATTGCGGCTTATAAGTACATTGAAAAACAGTGAAAATTCGTTGTGATTCAAGCGCTGAATTAGAAGAAACCCTATACAACATTGAACATATTACTCTATGTAATGTTAGCTATAGGCTATTGTTTTGTGTGTAAGTTAGAACGCAAGACGAAGTTTACAAAACCAAACTTTTCAGAGAAGAAAATGTAATTATATGTGTGTAAGGTAATCAGTTGTGTTAGGTGTATTTCTAATCCTTTTTGTGTAATTCAACAGTGACGAAACTTCAGATGATGCGAGGGTACCAGAGGCCTCTGGACAACAAGCGTCCGTGTGTGGCTGCAGCATCTTCAGCTGCATCCAGATGTTCAAGAGGAAAGAACGGAAGAAAGAGACAGCCCAGCACTTTGTGGTAAGCAAATAACGTGAAGCAAGTAAAGTAATGTTTAGTGAGATTTAAAAAATAGCATTTGAGGGCATTATTATTGTCTGATTACAGTCTGCATTATTAGCTGGTAGTGTAAATGTGCAATCAGAGCAACAATAGTATGGAGGAGAATTGCTGTATGTGAATTATTTTTGAATATAAAATCTGTAAGCTGGTAGTGTAAATGTGCAATCAGGGCAACAATAGAGTGGGTATGGAGGAGAATTGCTGTAAGCGAATGATCTTTTGAATAAAAAAGTCTGTAAGCTGGTAGTGTAAATGTGCAATCAGGGCAACAATAGAGTGGGTATGGAGGAGAATTGCTGTAAGCGAATGATCTTTTGAATAAAAAAATCTGTAAGCTGGTAGTGTAAATGTGCAATCAGGGCAACAATAGAGTGGGTATGGAGGAGAATTGCTGTATGTGAATTATTTTTGAATATAAAATCTGTAAGCTGGTAGTGTAAATGTGCAATCAGGGCAACAATAGAGTGGGTGTAGAGGTAGATTGCTGTATGTGAATGATTGTTTGAATTTCAGATTTGAAAAGGCAATAATATTTATTTATGTGTAAGATAATCAGTTATGTTAGGTGTATTTCTAATCCTTTTTGTGTAATTCAACAGTGACGAAACTTCAGATGATGCGAGGGTACCAGAGGCCTCTGGACAACATGAAAGCGTCCGTGTGTGGCTGCAACATCTTCAGCTGCCTCCAGAAGTTCAAGAGGAAAGAACGGAAGAAAGAGACGAGAGCTGACTGGACATCCCACCAAAAGCAAGGTTTTTGACCCTCCTTCTCATACTTTTTGTGGGTGTCACAGTCCCGTGCACATCACCAACGACAGCAGGGCAGGTAGACGCAAATGTAAGGTGTGCCACTGGAATTCTCCTGTGAAGTGTCACAACTGTGATGTAGCTTTCTGCTACCTCCCTAAAAGGAACTGCTTTATGGATTATCATGCACAGAACAACCTCCTAGTGTGACTTCATATTTAGTCCAACGAATGATAGCACTTTTGCAATAGGGACTGTGAGAGTATATGTACCGGGTGGACGAGTGGGCTTGACAAACCGTCCTTACCTGTGGTAAAACTCTCCTCTATGTGTGCTGGACACTTCTAGTGTGAATGACAACCTCCTGTGACTTTTTAGTCCAGTGCAGAATGGCTAATTTGCAATAGGGATTGTGAGAGTATATGTACCAGGTGAACGAACTACCAGCTAATTGACAAACCATCAACAGAACAGCACTGCCAAACTGTGCAATACTTTGTAAATAGTACATTTGTTTTATTTATTTATTCAAAAAAAAGTTGGGGGGGCTTTTGAGAAATGTGTATCACTGTTGATTGCACTGAACTAAGAAACAGTTGTTTGTAACTATATACAGATGTATAAATAAAAAAAGTTTTATTTGCTAAATAATGTGTCATTCTTAACCATTAAATGGATGGTAGTGAACAAATAAAAGACTTTGTTATATATACTTTTTATAAGCAAGTTGCCAAATGTCACTTTAGGGTCCTTTTTGAGCCTTTTCCAAAAATGCACATAACTGCATTTTTATAAACATTTAGGATGTAAACAATACACCAGAGAAAGTATATAAGTTGTGCTTTGTCGTATTGTAATAAGAAAATATATTGAAATGATCAAAAAAACTTGTTATAGCTCATGGTAAAAGTTGGTTACCAAGTGTCCCTTTGGAGTCTCCAAGTGGCCTTTTTGGGTAGGTGCCCTGACATGCGCTGAAATAAATGCTTGTAAAAAAATCATTTTTGCTTGTATAAACTTCAAATTTGAAACATACATTGTTAAGACCTATGGCTTTAGTTTGCTTGTGTTTCCAGGCCCGTATATTTTTGCCTTAAGCATTTTTCTTTTTCATAAATATTTATTATACAAAAACAAATTCTCGTCCATTGTTTTTGAGCTTATTTATCTCTCTATTAGTAATTGCTCAGAGCAATTTTAAGTCTTTCATAGTAAACTGCCAAGTGTCAGCTTTTAAATGATACCTTGGTTTTGTGTGTAGCCAAAAGGACTAGTTAGCAACAACCATTTTATTATGGGTATGTCATTTTGCACTCGATTGCCAAAACGTGGGGCGAGTAGTAAGGGGTTAAGACATGACTTGAAGGTAGCATATTATGCTCCACTCCAGATTTTCCATTTTATGCTGCTCAGTGGTGAAAGAAATGTCACACTGTAAAACCCAACAAGTTAAGCTAACTCATTTCATTTGAGGAAACCGATTGCCTCAATTCAGTTAAGTTTAAAAAAAACGAATCGGTTACCTAACGTAACCTCGGTTCTCTCTAGATGAGGGAACGAGTATTGCGTAAGCTAGCTTACGCTACGGGAAAGATTCATCTTTTCTGAGAATTTGAAGCCAAAAAATTATCCTATAATTTTGTATCCATTGTCAACGCAGTTCAGCAGACCATGAGCGGGCTAGCTAGCAGCTCATTGGTTCGCTCACAGAGAACTGCTTAAGCCTATGAGGAGACGCGAATGAACTCTCGGCCAATGAGAGTCTGACCTGCTCTCATTGCGTCAGAGCCCGCCGAAACGGGCGTGGTCAGAGAGTATAAATTAGCGTCCCCAGGCTGTAAACTCTGGTTTTCATAGAATGAAGCGAGAACGCTAGGAGCACAAGCACGGCCAGGAACGCAATACTCGTTCCCTCATCTAGAGAGAACCGAGGTTACGTTAGGTAACCGTTTCGTTCTCTTACGAGAGGTATTCTCGTATTGCGTAAGCTAGCTTACGCTACGGGAACACCTGGTCAACGCCGTGCGTGCTAAGCATCCACTATGAGTCCCAGGGGAGACCCCGGGGAACCCTTATGAGTGGGAATAATTACATGTATCTGTGACAAAGGCCAGCAGAACGGGCCGGAGATTGTGTAGTACATAAGCACATGATAGAGAGGGACAGAGCGAAACCGGTCTGTGTGAAATGACTCCCTAAAATGCAGCTCAACCAGAAGAGCTGTAACCTACTAGACTGCTAGTAGTTTAGCCTGCAAGGTGGGAACTTCCAGATTGTAAAATCTGACAAAGGTGGAGGGGGAAGCCCATCCCGCTGCCACACAAATGTCATGAATGGAAATTCCGCTGGACCATGCCCACGATGAGGCCATGCCTCTAGTGGAATGAGCCCTGATGCCCAGGGGGCATGGCAGGTCTTTTGATGCGTATGCGGCTGCAATGGCATCAACTATCCATCTGGATAGAGTCTGTTTCGAGGCGGCCAACCCCTTGGTGCGCCAACCGAACGAAACAAAAAGCTGCTCAGATCGTCTGACCGGAGCAGTGCGAGTAATGTATAATCTCAGGGCCCTGACCGGACACAGGAGATTAGAGTCAGATTCGCTATCGGATGCAGGCAGAGCCGATAGGGAAATAACTTGTGCCTTGAACGGGGTACCAATCGCTTTTGGGACATAACCATGTCTAGGTTTGAGAACGACTAAGGATTCATTGGGCCCAAACTCGAGACAGGAAGCGCTAATGGACAGCGCGTGAAGGTCTCCAACAGAAAAACTGTTTTGAGCGAAAGGTATTTGAGGTCCACGGTGTTTAGCGGTTCGAATGGAGGGGCTTTCATAGCTTCGAGGACTATGGAAAGGTCCCAAATCGGCACCGAAGGGGGGCGTGGGGGGTTCATCCTTCTAGCTCCTCTGAGGAAGCGGATGACCAAGCCATCTTTGCCCAGTGACTGGCCGTGCCGGGGATCAACGAACGCTGCGACGGCTGCCACATACACCTTGAGAGTGGACGGGGACCTGCCCTTGTCCAACATCTCTTGGAGAAAAACTAGCAAGGAAGGAACCTCGCATAACCGTGGGTCCAAGTTTCTGTCGGTGCACCATTTAGAGAACACAGACCATTTAGACGCATAGAGCCTTCTAGTAGAAGCCGCTCTAGCCTGCATGATCGTGTTTAACACTCCCTCTGGCAAAGCAACGGGTAGTTGTTGATCACCCACGCATGTAGCGCCCAGCGCTCTGGGTGGGAATGCCAGATCGTGCCGCAAGCTTGGGAGAGGAGATCTGCTCTGATTGGAATGGGCCACGGGGCTGTCTGTGACAGCTGAGTGAGCTCCGGAAACCAAGTCTGACCCTCCCAACGCGGGGCTATGAGGAGCACCGAGTGGCGTGTTTCCCTGATTCTCTGAAGCACCTGTGGTAGCAGAGAAACCGGTGGGAATGCATAAAGCGGGCGGCTGGGCCAGGTCTGGGCTAGCGCGTCCTCGCTCTTTGAGAAAAACATTGGGCAGTGGGTGTTCTCTTCTGAGGTGAAGAGGTCCACCTCTGCTCTGCCGAATATTCGCCACAGCTTTTGGACAGTAAGAGTGTGCAGGGACCATTCCCCGGGGGGAATGGGGTTTCTGGACAGACTGTCTGGACCGTCGTTCAGATGACCCGGCACGTGCGTCTCTCTGAGCGAGAGCAGGTGACACTGAGACCAAACTAAGATGCGTTCTGTCAGCCGGAAGAGATTCCTGGATCTGACTCCGCCCTGATGGTTTAGATAGGAGACCACGGCTATATTGTCCGAACGGATCAGCACGTGGTGACCGTGAATGCGCGGAAGAAAGCGCGTGAGCGCGTTCTCGACCGCCCGCATCTTCAAACAGTTTATGTGGAGGAGGCTCTCCTGAGCTGACCAGGGGCCGAAGGCCGGTGAGCCCTCGCAGACCGCACCCCAACCCGTGTTGGATGCGTCTGTCGAGATGACTTTTCGGCGAGAAAGGGTCCCCATGGAAACGCCCCGCTGAAACCATTCTGCCACAGTCCATGGCTGCAGAGCTGTGATACAGGTCTGCGTAACTTTTATCAGCTGGCGGCCCATGGTCCACGCACGGTGAGACACACGGCTCTTCAACCAGAGCTGAAGCGGGCGCATGCGCAGTAACCCCAGCTGGAGCACCGCGGAGGCTGAGGCCATGTAACCCGACGCCTTCTGAAAAGTTTTCAGAGGTGTGAGTCTGTACATCTGAAAAGATGCGGCGAGACGCTGAACACTGGTGTTGACAGACGAGCCGTCATCGTGACCGAGTCTAGCTCTATACCCAAGAAGGAGATAGTCTGACTGGGTTGTAGTGCGCTCTTTGTCCAGTTGACAGAGAGGCCCAAAGCTTTCAGATGGTCGAGGAGAACTGTACGATGAGACAGTAGCTCTCTCTGTGATTGTGCCAAAATCAGCCAGTCGTCCAAAAGGTTCAGTATTCGCAGCCCCTGACTCCGCAGGGGGGCGAGCGCCGCATCCAAGCACTTCGTGATCGTACGGGGTGCTAGGGATAGGCTGAACGGAAGGACGGTGTATTGAAAACAACAACATTTGAACGGTAGCATGTACTATATAACCTACAACTGTATATACTGTGAACTATCTATCTGCTGAAGGCAACACTGTTCAGCAACTCTTCCTCACTAGACACTCAATCTGATGTCATATTTTCCTCGTCACAGCATCGCTCTCTCCATCCTCCTCTAATTTTGCTTTCATCTTCGTTCACTGATTCTCCCCTTCTGCCCCTCTATAAAGAATATTCTAATGTTATAGTTAATTATCTTTAAAAACTGTTGTATGTGTTATATGCAGGGTTTGTGTGGTTATTAATAGGTAACTTGTGTCAGACCGCTCAGGGATGGTATGAGGGGACAACATGTGACTGAGCTGCAACGTCCGGTGTAAATAATTGACAGAGCACCTCTGTGTGTGCAGACAGTGAGCAATGTAGCGTGAGTGTGTGCCTACATCTGCAGGACTGAGACCCCAGTTCACTTTAAACCAAACATCCCATCAGCATTTTTTAGCAGCCTGTTGTGTCGTCAAGTTTCTATTTCTATATTCAGACAATCCTTTGGTTCCTCACTTCTCTTTATCTAATTTCTGCAGTCAATCTGTGTGCAACTAAAATAAGATTTTAGTTATGTAGATTTTTTAAAGATATAAAGGCAAAGTACATTTGTATACATTTTTTGGGTGGGGCTCCCTGGACCAGTGACTAAAATATCAAACTGCTGAATCGGATGCAGAAATGTGATTCTGCTTCACCTATTGAAACAAACCATTTGGGACTCCAGTCCAGACAGCCTCCAAACTTTGTGCAAGTGAAATGAAGTTTGAGGTTGTTAAAACTACTTTCTCATTAAAGCCTCTGAAGAAGAGTATTATAATCATTAAATGTTTTTGTGAGCCAGCATTTAGGAAGGACTTACTTCCACTTACTTACTGTTAGTGAAATTAAAGGATTATGAGCAGTGAGAAGCTCTACTTCTCATTTGGTATAATCCACTAAAACCAATGAATTAAATAAGCACAATCATTTTCCATGTACATGTTATGACATGGATAATTAAAATGAACCTATTTAATTAGGAGTTGACCCTATGGTTACCCATTTAGGTTTGTTGAGCACATTTTGGGTGGATTTAATGTAAATACATTTTTGAGGAGGCTCAGTCTCTGCCTCCTCGGATGGGCCACCACTAGAAAGAATACTAACGTGTGTTTGAAGAATGTGCAAACATGAAACACTGGACCAGGAAAGAAAGAGATGCCAGAGGTGGCAAAAATTCAGAATAGATCAGAGGAAGAAACCAGAACAGAATCCCAAGTGGTCAAAGTCCAGCTGAACTCAGTTTTTTTCCTCTACTTTGTATTGTGAGCCCAACAGATGGCAGTATGGCTTTGAAGAATACAATATGTGCCTTCATGAATACGATTACATGAGGCTGTGAGTGAGTGTACTGAAATGCCATATAAACTATATAAAATCGTGTCAGGTTAGGAGTTAAACAGAGTTAGTGCCCTAACCAACTATTCAAAAAAAAATTAAAAGGAATTAATACTTTTATTTAACAAGGATGCATTCAATTGGTCATAAGCGAAATTTATAATGCTACAAAAGATTTATATTTCAAATAATTGGTGTTATATTGAACTTTTTATTTATCAAAGAATCCTGAAAAAAAAATGATCATGGTTTTCACAAAAAATATTAAGCAGCACAAGTGTTTTCAACATTGATCATAATGAGACATTATTCTTATTATAACAGCAAATTAGAATATTAGAAAGATTTCTGAAGGATCATGTGACACTGAAGACTGGAGTAATGATGCTAAAAAATCAGCTTTGCATCACAGGAATACATTTTAAAGTATATTCAAATAGAAAATATATTCAAATAATATTACTGATTTTACTGTAATTTTTGATAGATAAATAAATAAATGCAGCCCTAGTGAGATTACTTCCACAAAAAAATTTTTTGAACAGTAGCATACAGAATGTGAGTATGTATTAGTATGCAAATATGCAACTTTAGAATCCGGTCAGCAATTCTTCAACAATATCTTCAACAAGAAGATATTGACACATCGAAGTTATTCTATTCAGAACTTAATTGGACTGAATCCATACAGTCATTGAAGCTCTTTTTCACCTAGATCTGTCCTTGTTTTTAGACATATCTCATTTATATTATTTACAGTTTTCTATTAATTCCTCCGCAGCGAGATGTGCAGGTGCACCATTCCATGATGCAATATGCTGACACTTCTTATTGAATGCAGGAAATGTGATTTATTAATAGAATATTACCGGAGAACCAAAGAGAAATGCTGATGAGAATTATTGAATAATGATAAAATTCTCAAGTAATCTCGAAGTTTCTGTTGAGAAGTTTGTCGTTATTAACAACTATCCATTTCTGTTTTGCTTTGGATTTATACAAGGCATATTAATATGCATGTATGTCTCACATTTACGTATCACCTAAATCTTGAGACATACTTTTCTGGCTGCATAAATAATTGCAGGCAAAATGTTCCCCCCACCAAAACAAAACTAAGAACTCAAGACATCTATAAGTAATCCCTGTTTGATATATCATACTCATAGACCATAATGCTGTTTCAGCAACAAGGCCATTAAATTAAGAGCTGCGCTGAGTTTTAATCACTTATATGGAGACACTCCCCTGAGATAATATTCTCCCTCATGCATACTATAATGCATTGCCTATGAAAAACATGCACAGCAGTTTCCAAATGACAAAATAAGTCGTTCATGGCTGCATGTTACATTATACACTATACCGTTAAACATTTGTGGTTTGTAAGATTTCTTTAAAGAAGTAATGCTATATTCACCAAGTATTAAACGAGTATAAAGTTTAAGTCATGGTCAAAAGTGGCATTAAAGACTTTTACATTGTTGCAAAATTTCTATTTCTAAAATACTGCCACACATTTTATAATTTCCCTCCTGTCCTATGTCAGTCCTTGTTCTTGTATCTTGCATTTACACTTCACGCAGACTGAGATTTTAGAGGGAGTTTCTGGCAGGCCCCAAAGGCCATGTCCTCTCTTGATGTATTGATTTCCCCCGTCTCACTGATGCCTGTGTCCGATTTAAACTCATGCATTAATAAGTGCAAACTCATCAGCTATCATCTTTGCACTCTGGTTTATAATGGGGAACGTTTTTCATGTTATCCGTGTTTAGTGTCTTCCTTTTCAATTCTGATGCACTATTTTCACATTAGTATAAACTATAGGGCTTACATGATATTACATGATATGCTGATTAATCAATATTTTCTGAAATAAAGCCCCGAAGTTATCATTCAAAAGTAAAATAATAAATAAAAAATATAGCCGCGAGCAGAAATTTCCGGGGTTCAAGAACTTTAAGGCCTTTAAGCCAATGTGCAAAAATGTATTATGTTTTATTTAGCAAGCATGTAACCACTTTATAAAAGACCATTTACAGCCAATACAGGCAATTAATCACAGGAAATATATGGTTTCTAAAGCTTTTTAACAGTTATAGCGCCACCTATGGTCTGATCTCCATAACAGTTTGCATGCTTGTTTAGAATCATATGTCGCATGTTCTCACCTATTTTCGTGTAGTTTCGAGTTTTCGTTTAGGAATGATAGGCTTTTGGGTGGACTTGGCCATGCCTATTTTCTAAATGACCCAGCTATATCCAAAGGCCAAAGTAAAAAAAAAAAAAATGTTGATCATTATTGACCGAGAGAGTCCCGAGAATTGTGCCGCAGTGGTTTTATTGAGGTTGAGCCAAAATACTTTTGAAATAATCTCTAATATTTAACAAACGATTCGATTGACAGCGGCGATCCTAGAATCAAAGTTGCTCAGAATGAGGAGCTCCAGCATGCGGTATGAATGTCGTGGGCATGTGCCAAAAATCACATGGTATACAATTTTTTACGCGCATGAAAAACGCCCCCCGGTGGCTGATTTCTTTTGAGTTTCTCACAGGCGTCTAGGGTTGTGAGTGAAACAGGCCCAGCGAGTTTCGTTCCGATCGGCCTCCGTTAACCTTGTCTGAAAGCTGCTCAAACTTCATTGGCCGCCACCGGCCGCATTCTTCGAGATACACAAATGTCCTCAAAGGCAGTCTTGGCACCTTGGACAAAGACACCGCAGCCAATTTTCAAGTCAATCGGACTTAGGGTTGCATAGTTATAACCATAATAGCGCCACCAAGACTCCAGTCGCCGCATGCTTTTTCACATGACCACAGAATTAACTCTTACATAGGTGTGCCGAGTTTGGTGAAAAATATCTCATTCCGTTGACAAGTTATAAAGACCCTTAAAGACTGTGAATCGAAATTTCAACTTTTTGGGGATAATTATTGACAATTCAGAGAATCTTGCTGCACTTGTTTGGTTCCGATCGGGCCAAAAACCTAGGACTAGTTCGCAAAAGTAGTTTTTACAAAAAATCCAAAATACCTAAAAATGTGAGGGATGCATTTCGTTATAACACTCTTGAGCCTACGCCTAATGGTTAAAGGAGTTCAGAGCGATTTCTAACTTTTCACCGTTTTAGCGCCCCCGTCAGGCCGATCAGAGCAGGCCTTGTTGACGTTGTTTACAGTGTGAGTACTACCAGTGACAAAAATACTGTTACAAAACAGTAGCTTTAGAGCTCAATGTGTTGTTCTCTCCCCATATCATTTAATCAAAGCATTGCTGCCTTACAGTCCTCAACAGTGCATTTCACAGCCTTTCACATAGACTTCACCATCTCATGTATGAATGCCACATTTTTTATGTGCTGTGTCGACTTTAAACCATTCAATGTTCAGTCTGCACCTCAGTTTGAATGGGCACGAAGCTTCCGGTTTCATGCGTTTGTGCAGCTGAGGAGGAAAGAGAGCTGCAAACGCTACAGAAATGCACAGTCAAGATTTTCACTTCGTGTTTACCTACGGAAGAGCCATAAAATAGTCATAATGCCCTTCCGCTAATGCATAAACACTTAAGAGCATGTTGAGTGAAGCAGATTGAGGCAGTAATGTCATGATATGGTAAATATAGATCTATCAATCGATCCGTATCTATCTATCTAGTATCTATCTATCTTTCTGACTCTGTCTGTCTGTCTGTCTATCTATCTATCTCTCTATCTATCTATTTACCAGTCTGACTCTATCTATCTATCTATCTATCTATCTATCTATCTATTTATCAGTCTGACTCTGTCTGTCTGTCTATCTCTCTCTCTATCTGTTTATCAGTCTGACTCTGTCTATCTATCTATCTATCTATTTATCAGTCTGATTCTGTCTATCTATCTATCTATCTATCTATCTATTTATCAGTCTGACTCTGTCTATCTATCTATCTATTTATCAGTCTGACTCTATCTGTCTGTCTGTCTGTCTATCTATCTCTCTCTCTATTTGTCTGTCTGTCTGTTTACTTTTATTTATTTACTTACCATAATTTTAGTTTTATTTAAATCGTACTATTTTATAATTACTTTTTACTTTAGGCGTCTCCATTTTAGACAAACTTTTACAACTTCATAATAACTATCAAACATTATATGGCGCTTTGGAATACTTGATTTTGAAAGGTCATTTACTGCATTCTGTTTCTGTGGTCAGGTATTTATGTGTAATGTCCACTAAACTGTCAGTTTCTCACTAAAGAACCAATTTCCCTATATGTTTGTACTAGCATCATGTATCTCGTATTACTGTGTGGTCTCTATCTTCTCACGTGGTAAAATAAGTCCAGCTAAAATCAATATTTCATACTGCTTTATCACATTTCTTTTTATTTATTTATTTATTTGGCAAGTAGCCATGCAATAAGTGCGAGGATGTACAGTCATCCTGTCATTATCACAATACAAACCCCCCCTTTTAAACACATTTTACAAAAATAAGACACCCCTCTTGTATGCCCAGGTCTATTGTGATTCAATTCTGTATTTTTATGTCATGTAAGTGAATGAATGATTCACAAGTTCAACTGCTTGTAAACATACTCACATTATGGCTGGCTCATCATTGTGCATTATTGCTAGAGAGATGGAGAGAGAAGAGGGAGTGTCTGTGTCTAGAGATCAGACTCTTTCGGTACTCCATGAGGAGTATAATGTCCGAGGAGGACCATGACACACTAGTCCGTGGAGACCAAAGCCGCAGGAGGTTTCCATACGGTTGATGTTGTTGTGGAGGAATTTCTAACATAGTGACTTTAATCTGCTTTTATTTTAAAAGGATATCATTTGAAAGGATCCGTAGTGCAGGCATGACTGTACGGTTTGCATTTGTGGTTTGTTTACAGCTTAGTGCATCAGTGATTACCTGCGAGTCTACTGGAATTCAGAATTGTTCCGGGAATGGAGTCTTTAAGAACTTGTTGCAGCAAAGTAGTTTGAAGAAACATTGATCAAACCAGATGAGTTGCTTTTCCTAAAATCGTTCAATTGGCATCTAGCATGACCTCTTGACCTCTGTTCATTTTCTTAAAGGAATCGCATAGCTAATCGCAGTTGCAATGGTTATTCAGGGCATGGAGCTGTTTGCAGTTGCTGTAGTGCTGCTTATGTTTATAATGGTGCTCAAACAGTTCGGGGCCACGGATCCACTGCTGGATGGTAAGAACCACCGTATGGTTTTGATGTTGGCCCTAGTTCACTGAAAAAAAAAAAGGGTAAATGTGTAGTAGGAGCTATTTATACCTGACCAGAATATTTCAAATGAATTGCATTGGTGTAACAAGTGTACTCTAACATTCAAAAGTTTGGGGTTGGTAAGTTGTGTTTTTTTTTATATGATGAAAGAACTGTCTTATTCTATCCAAGGCTGCATTTATTTGATCAAAAAAACAGTAAAAGCAGTAATATTGTGAAATATTATTACAGTTTAACTCTTTTTTTTCTATTATAATATATTTTAAAATGTCATTTATTCCTGCGATGTCAAAGCTGAATTTTCAACATCATTACTCAGTGTCACATGATCCTTCAGAAATCATTCTAATATGCTGATTTGATGCGCAAGAAACGTTTCTTATGATTATCAATGTTGAAAACAGTTGTGCTGCTTCATATTCTTTGTGATTCTAATGTTATAAATATATTTACTGTCACTTTTGGTCAATTAAATGCACCCTTGCTGAATAATTTCTTTCAGGAAAAAAAATCTTAATTACACAAAAATTTTGAATGGTAGTTGTACTGTAGGTTGAAACCGTCATATTTTTGACTTGAATAATATGAAAAACACTTTTTTTGTTAACTGATAAAACTTTTCTTCTGCTCATATGTTGCTAGTCTTATCAATGTTCTATTTGCATCAGCTTTAGTCTGTAAACAACATTTCTTTGGTCAGATAACCTAAAAAATGTTATGCATGTGGACACTTCTAAATCTGAAACTGGAAAAGTCCTTTTTGACAGATTGAACAACTAACTGCACATTAACCGAGAAGAACATGACAGCTAAATTCATAGTATGAGGAAATACATTCATTTAATGTCATGCAGTTTTGGTACAATCCAACTAATGTGTTGTTTTTCCATTGCTTTCTCTTTATTTCCTCTCTAAATCTCTTCCCTATCTTCTTTGTTCTTGTCTCATAGATGGTGAGTAAATGTCAAATAGATCAGCGGTTCTCAACTGGTGGGTTGCAGATTTGTTCTAACAAAGGATGTGGGAAAACAATGCTAATGCTGAAATGCAAATGCAAAAAAAACATACTTATTTCTGCAAAAAATCATCTGTCACTTGATAAAAGCCAAATTCCAACATGTGCAGGTTGTGTTACAAGACCTCATCCTCAGACACCATGAACAAAACTAAAGATAAAAAAAGCGATATGGGTGAATCATACAACTGCGGTTATTTGTGCATTTACAAAAAAAATGTTCTTTTGTAATCTTGTGAATCTTGAGTCATGTTAATCGTTTTTATACTGTTTGGGCCTATGCAGTTCATTATTACCCTTGCGAAAAATATGTGTGCATGCAATTGTATTGGATGTGCACTTGAATGTACTTCAAATCTTAAATGTATTTTTTTTTTAAACTGTACTTGCAGATAATATAGTAATTATATAAAAGGTCTCTAAAGTGTACTTAAAGAGAGCACACTTTTATTAGTTTATTAGCACACTTGAGTACACTTTTAGGAAGTGCACTTTGTAATGTCAAATTAAAGGTTTTACCTTAAAGTGAATTTTAAATCATTATGTTTTAATAATCATTTGTCATGCTTTAAAGAAGGACACTTTACATGTGCTTTAGTATGTTAGTCAACACGTCAAAGTACTTGTTTATAATTTTAACTGTAATGTGTTATTCAATATTACACAAGTTAATGTATTTTAAATGTACTAAATTGACTTAATCATTACAAATGTGTAATTAATTATTTAAATACAATTTAAATCAAATATAATTTTCAGTAGAAATGACATTAAATCATATTTTAGTTTGCCATACATAATTGTCAGTATTTGGCAGTACTCTAACCATATTTAAAAAACAAAAGACAGTAATAGTGAAATCACAAAGAAGGATGTAAAGTACTTACTGGGTCAAGAAAAGTGCCCTAAAGTGAGCTGAACTTAAAGTTTAATGCATTTAATATAGATTCAAACTATAATCATGTTTGTTTAGTTTTATTTAGCATGCAGTTAAGTGTCGAAAACATTACACACAATGAATGTACACATAGAATATACTTAAAGGGATAGTTCACCCAAAAATGAATATTCTGTCAGTAATTACTCACCCTCATGTTGTTCCAACCCCGTAAGACTTTCGTTCATCTTCGGAACACAAATTAAGATATTTTTGATTAAATCTGAGAGCTGGATCACTCCTCCATAGGCTTCTTAAGGGATCGAAACTGGCTGGCCCAAAAGTTATGAAAGACATCGTTAAAGTAGTCCGAGTGACTACACTGGCTCAATCTTAAGTTTATCAAGCGACGAGAATACTTTTTGTGCGAAAAAAAAAAAAAAAAACTACTTTATTCAACTATTTCCTTCTCTGTGGGCCTCGACATTTCACGTAGTGAAACTACGTAAAGCTTCTAGGTTCTACGTCACGCATCACACACATGACCAGCGTCGGCCAATAGTGAGCCTACGTGTGACGTGCAACACAGAAGCTTTGCGCAATATCACTAGGTGAAATATCACGGCCCACAGGGAAGGAAATGAGTAGTTGAATAAAGTCGTTATTTTTGTTTGTTTTTTGAGCACAAAAAGTATTCTCGTCGCTTGATAAACTTAAGATTGAGCCAGTGTAGTCACTCGGACTATTTTAACAATGTCTTTCATAACTTTTGGGCCGGCCAGTTTCGATCCCTTTAGAAGCCTATGGAGGAGTGATCCAGCTCTCAGATTTAATCAAAAATATCTTAATTTGTGTTCCGAAGATGAACGAAAGTCTTACGGGGTTGGAACAACATGAGGGTGAGTAATTACTGAGAGAATTTTCATTTTTGGGTGAACTATCCCTTTAAGTGCAAACTGAATGTAAAGTATTTTTTTCCGTAATAATGTTAAAGGGTGATGCATTTCAGTGTTTCATTTTAAGGACATTTTTGTTTTAATTTGTGCTAAACAATTTTTGTTCCCCACTCGATGTCCAATTACAAATCTGGGCCCTGAAGCAAAACCAGTAGAGAATCGCTGATATTGATCCCTCCTGGTCTCCCGTTCTGCCCCGTCTGTCTCCCCAACAGCTCCTCTTCTGTGGTTTACAGTGTCTATGGCCGCATTTACACTGCAGGTATTGATGCCCAATTTCGATTTGTTGACTAAATCAGTTTTTTTTTTTTTTTTTGATGACCAGCTTGCATCTTCTTTTAAAAGTGACCCATATCCGACATCTGCATTTAACACTATACATTTGGTGAAACAACCCAAGGTAGACATACTGACCCAGAAAAACGTAGGCAGACAACGACGAAAAAAAAGGCGTGATTTGCAATGGACGCAGACGAAATGACAATACAAGCTTTTGCTTTCCGCAACATCTTTAAAGGTCAGCAAAACATTCGCCTGAGCCTTCCTCTATTGTGCCATTGAAAAGAGTCATGTGATCACGTTTAGTGTCCACCTGAGTTGACGTCATTCGCAACCGTCGCTTTATATCCAATCTGTCCGCTTACATGGCAAACACAAATGCACGTATCCGATTCATATCAGATTTATTTCCACATGTGAATGAGGCCTGAAACCGTTCTGAGAATATTGGAATCCATGTGCTTTTTTTTTCATGCTTAGACGTTCGAGGGTCATATCCAACCTATGACACATGGGAGGAAAAAATCTGAATTGAGTCACTTGAACCATGTACTGTAAATGCGGCACATTTCTGTCTTCTTCTTTTAAACCCCAAATATGTGGCTGTCCTTTCACCTGCACTCCACGCTTTACCTGTTTAGTTCTTTACTGTCCTCCCCTCAGTGCAACCCAACTGATATCAATCCCTCACCTCCTCTTCCTCATGCTCTCTCTCTGACAGACACCGTTGAAAGTGATCTGGAGTTGTCCATGGTCCGACATCAGCCAGAGGGCCTGGAGCAGCTCCAGGCTCAGACCAAGTTCACTAGGAAGGAGCTGCAGTCGCTTTACAGAGGCTTCAAAAACGTAAGACTGCTTAAGAAGCTTAAAGAGATAGTTCACCCTAAAATGAAAATTAAGTCATCATTTACTTTAAATCAAGAAATCAAGATGAACCTAAAAGCGACTTGAAATACAATGCCTAGAAATCCCCAAAAAGTATCTGTGTACTTTCTTCCCTGAGTTGAATATCTCTGGGCTGGAACTGTTTGTCTGATCAGAAGGACAGTTGACAGATGCGAACACGATAAATGTTTGTAGTGACGAACACAACGGACGGGGCATGGATTGTATTTCATGTCATTTTTTTGTTCATCTTGATTTCTTACTACTTCTGGGTAAGTTTGAGTGAACTGTGCCAACCGCCAAGGTTAGGATTTTCGTTAAATAATACATCAAATTTCGGTTTGTTTTTCAACCAAACCCTATCGTATAGCACCAGAACAAATGGTATATATGGTGCATGGGACCATTCTGTGATATTTTCGCATCTTATTATTAAAAGCTTGATGGTAATCACTGTTCATTTATATGGATGAGCGCGAGCAAAACATTTTTAATTCTCCTTTTGTGGTCCAAAAAAGAAAGAAGGGCATACTGCATTAGAACAACACCAGGGTGAGTAAATGATAACTTTATTTTCATTTCAGGGTGAACTATTCCTTTAAGTTTGTTGCAAAGTATCCTTAAATTCTTGTCATGTTTCTAAATAGGAGTGTCCCAGCGGATTGGTGGATGAGGAGACGTTTAAATCGATCTATTCCCAGTTCTTCCCTCAAGGAGGTAGGGTGATTGTTGCATTTTCAACTCTGGTTTGATTATGTGGATGTAATCTTAATAAGCAAACAAGTGAAGTAATAAGTGAATTCACCCAATATGAATATGACACAAATTTAAAAATATATCATATAAAATTGTATTAGTATTAATCAGCATTTATGTATTTATTAATTCATTAACTGATTCATTAACTTATTTTTTTAATTCAAATATATTTTACATTGTTTAAATACAATTTGATGACTGAGTGAAATAATATATATATATATATATATATATATATATATATATATATATATATATATATATATTAGTTAGTTAGTTAGAATATTAATAGAATGAATTAGCATTTTATTTATTTTAATCTATTCATTAATTATTTTTTTCAATTGTGTTTTATCAAAAATAGGTTTTAAACAGTTATATTATTAATAGTATTAATCACCATTTTTATTTATTTATTGTACATTTTTTTAATAGTTGGTGACTTTACAATTTTTCTAAAATGTGGAAAAGTTATAATAAAGAATATGTAGGTGTTGAAACTTTGTGAAGTTAAAATCCGAATATTTATGCAGAAATATAGTTAATCATTCTTTTTTTTTTCAGATGCCACCACATATGCACATTTCCTCTTCAATGCTTTTGACATGGACCGAAACGGCTCTATACGTTTTGAGGTTAGGAACATTGTTAAATGCTTAAATATTATTAAAACAAAATTATTTGTCATTTGAAAGACTTCAGCTCTGTAATACAACTGCATTCAACTTAAATGTTTCTATTCATGTACATCAGAAGATGAACAATAATATCTGCCTATATTATTATATCATTATATAATATATCAGCCTGAATTTCCCCAGTATGGGATTAATAAAGTCTACTTACTTACTTACTATATATCTTGATTAGGCCAGAGGAACAAAAAATATTAATTTCAGAATTGCTAATATCATTTTACTTATGTTCTCAACAGAACACAAGTGTTAGTCTGACAGACCAACACAACTGAGAATATTTAATTGAATTATTTTTAAACGTGTGTTTTGGCAGGACTTTGTAATCGGCCTGTCTGTTCTGCTTCGAGGTTCTGTGACAGAGAAACTGAGGTGGGCCTTTAACCTCTATGACATTAATAAAGACGGCTACATCACCAGAGAGGTATGAAAGGCAAGTGTTAACAGACTGCACATTGTTTCTTTAGTACAAATATGTGTTTGCTATTGTTACTGCACTTTCTACAGGAAATGCAGGCTATCATGAAGTCCATCTATGACATGATGGGCAGGCACACCTCTCCTAGTGTCAAAGATGATGCTGCATTTGAACACGTGGAGAAATTCTTCCAGGTACCCAACTTTTAGCAGTCCCATGGAAAGTTATTTCAGCCAGCAATGGTCATCTGCTTGACCAAACTCTCAAAACACCGTTGCTTCACAGAAAATGGACCGGAACAGAGACGGAGTTGTAACCATTGATGAGTTCATAGAGACCTGTCAGAAGGTAGGCCAGGTTTAAAAGGGGTCATATCATAAGAAATCAAACTTTTTTTTTAATCTATTGAAGTGGAAGAGTTTATTGTTTGAAAAATATACTTTAACTTGCAGAGCTTAACTTCCTCCCCAGTCCAAAAAAGGACATTTATCGAAAACCAAGCTACAAAAACAGCTAATTCGGAAACACTTATGAAATAGTTAACATAGGGATGCTCACATTTGTAAATCAGCAGTCCAAGTGTTTATGATGGATACTGGTCATGAAATACTACACTCTGAATTGTTTTGCCACAAAAATCTGGACTAACATTATACAGTAAGAGAACCTTAGAGGGAATTTAAAAATATATATATGATATGAACCCTTTAAATCATCATTTTCATGGCCTTTCTCTCTAAGTGACGCTCCTCGACATGCATAGTAATAATAATAATTGTTTTTTTTGTTTTTTTTTACAAAAGCATGCCACTTGGTTTTATATTTTGATATTATTCATCTTTGACCCTCTGCTGATCCTCGCGTGGCGGTCAAAAATGAGCAAATATTTTAATTATTATTTCAGTGAAATTAGCGTACTATATTTTAGTTCAATAATGTTTTTTATTTAATATTTTGTATTTTGTTGGGGATTTTATGGTACTAAATTATATTTATGGAGTCGTTACAATCCATATATTACCTGTTAACCACTTTTTGAGTGTAGAGCTGAAAATGAAATTTCCAACTTAAACTGTCAAAAATCTTAAAGGGGTCATCGGAAGTTGGTTTGATTCTTTAGAGTGTTCAATGAACACTCTAAAGAATCAAACTTAAACTTCTATAACTTGTATTATTATTTTTTTAAATACAACTTTTTTTCACTTATAAATAATCACGATAATCTGCCAAATGTCTTCTTTAAAAGGAGACCCAAACTTAAGTGCTCCAAAGTATTTAAAGGGGTCAACGGATGCAAAATTCACTTTTATATGTTTGCATATAAATGTGTCTTTGCAGTGATGTTATATGACTCATGTTTTCATGTCCTGTCTAGAAGTATCTGCGGTTCCTCACCATGCTTTGACTGAAGCATCAGAGTTAATGTCAGATAAATGTCAACATTAGACTGATCTATGTTGATACGGAGGCTCTCACTGACAGCCAGACGTTTTCTAAACTCTTTCTAACATGAAGCTGTCAGCAACAATCTGCGACTGAACACTGTTCATGTAAAGTTTGTAATATACTTTGGTTAAAATTCCTCAATGGTTGTGTAAAACAACACCCTTTTTACCTGTTGCATGTCTCTTTACGAATGGCTGAGGGCAGAAATATGCTAATACGGGACAGTCCCCGAGTGGTCATGGGCGGCGGAGCATTAGCATTATGACATCATAGTGCTCAGAAAATCTAAACGCCTGATTATTGAGTGTGTTTAGACTTTTTGAGGATTAAAAAAAAAGGAGTGAATGGATTTTTTTCATTGTATGGTGGTTGTGTCCACACACTGAAAACATATAAAAGTGAATTTTGCATCCGTTGACCCCTTTAAATACTTTGGAGCACTTAAGTTTGGGTCTCCTTTTAAAGAAGACATTTGGCAGATTATTGTGATTATTTATAAGTGAAAAAAAGTTGTATTTAAAAAATAATAATACAAGTTATAGAAGTTTAAGTTTATTGTTATAAAAAATGCACAAAAATAATATTTTTAATTCTTAAATGAAATATATTTTTTACAAAACACGTTTTCCTCTAAAATTGCAAGGAAAATCAAACCCATAAATCTAAACAAATCTCAAAAAATGAGCTTTCAGTAATATTTTGTTTGTTCATTACTAGATAAAATTTGTTTCCCATTCATTTCCATTGCGGTCATTTCTACCACGAGAAGTTCAAGTGACTTTTTTTGCAGTCCCAACCTTTTTGAATCATGTCCATGATTTTTTGTGTGTGTTCATGAAGCAAGTGCCAAAACATTTACCAATTTTTTTACCATTCTGATTAAGTAAAAAATGTAAATGTTTTGGTCAAAAATGACAAAAGAGCACCATATTTGATAGTTTGTTATTATATTCTTAAGGAAATTCGGCGAAAACCAAGCTACAAAAACAGCTTGTACTTTAATTTGAATTATTACCATAGGAACACCCACATTATAAATCAGCTTGGCTCATTGATATTAATTAAATTATATTCTTTTATATAATATCATTTTGCCCAATAGAAAAAATAATAATAAACAGACTGTTTAATAAGAGGATGGAAAATGGTCATGAAATACTAAATTTTGAGTTGTTCTGGCAAAACAATCAGGACTAACATTATACAGTAAGTAAAAAAAAAAAAAAAAAAAAATTTTATGACTCATGTTTTCATGTCCTGTCTAGAAGTATCTGCGGTTCCTCACCATGCTTTGACTGAAGCATCAGAGTTAATGTCAGATAAATGTCAACATTAGATCTATGTTGATACGGAGGCTCTCACTGACAGCTAGACATTTTCTAAACTCTTTCTAACATGAAGCTGTCAGCAACAATCTGCGACTGACGCTTTTTCTCCTTTGCTAGGACGAGAACATTATGAGCTCCATGCAGCTGTTTGAGAATGTCATCTAGAGCGCAGCATGAAGTGCAGAATGATCCTTGCTCTTTTTCCAGCATTGCTCCATTAGTCCTCAAGCGCTCCACGGGGACTCTCTAGAAACACTTCTGTTTTGCACCTAGGCCCTGTAGCATGTGAATGAACATTTTGACTGATTGTATTGAATGCTATCACAGGATGTGGGCCGCCTGCGAGTGTGCCATTACTGTATGTCTCAATTTAATCTGAAGTATTCAAATGCTCATTTGTATATATGTAGATATATATGTGCCCTTAAACTTGCATGTTTGCCTGCTATTTGTCTGGCCCATTGTCATTTTATACTAACACTGACTGCATGGGTCAAGTCCACCATTGCTAACAACTAACTGTTTGTTCAGCCGAGTTGGACCTTTTAATTCAAATTTAAAAAGATTCTGAAATATCTGTGGTTAAATTCAGCTTGGAACAAATAAGTGTTTCTGTCCATTCGTTTTATATGGATATAGTATTTTAAGTTTTCTTAGCCAAGGTTGCTCTTAGCCCCCAAAAAGGGGGAGTCATATCACTATTCTTTGTGTTCACAATCACAAACTTGTGATATCAGAAATCTTGCTGACCATCATCAGGGGAATTTAAAGAGACAATAAAGAGAAAAGTAAGGGATAACATACTGGTCATTATTGCAAAATAATGGGAAAAATGCATACATTTTGAGATAATGGCTGAATAATTGTACATTACCTTATTACATGGCTGTTCACACATGGACATGATATTGATTTGAGTTTAAATTCTTTAATAATAAAAAATAGTCGGTTCACATGTAAGAAAAAAACCAACAACAAACAGATGGTAGTCAGAATTTGGTGTAAACAACATAAAAGCATGGATCCATACTGCCTTGTATCAACGGTTCAGGCTGCTGGTGGTGGTGTAATGGTTTTGGAGTATTTCCTTGCACACTTGGCCCTTTAGTATCAATTGAGCATTGTTAAATGCCACAGCTGAGCCTACCTATTGTTGCGGACCATGTGCATCCCTTTATGACCACAGTGTGCCCATCTTCTGATGGCTACTTCCAGCATGATAATGCGCCATGTAACAAAGCTCAAATCATCTCAAACTGGTTTCTTGAACAAGACAGTGAGTTCACTGTTCTCAAATGGCCTTTGGGATGCGCTGGAACGGGAGATTCACAACATGGATGTACAGCCGACAAATCTGCAGCAACTGCGCGATGCTATCATGTCAATATGGGCCAAAATCTCTGAGGAATGTTTCCAGACCTTGTTGAATCTATGCCATGAAGAAGGCAAAAGGGGGTCCAACCCGGTACGGTCTACATAAAGTGGCCGGTGAGTGGGTGAAATAACAGATTATTGAAGTCTAAGATACTGACCTCAACCAATCGGTCGAGATGTTCATAAAAGGTAAACCTTAAAAACCCATAGTGTGGATTTAAGAAAAGTCCCCAGCAGAGTTTCTACGGACAATGAATGAATGACCACACCCAAAGGTCTATTAAAAATGTATTTACAGTATTTATTTATTTTTAATTAGAAAGAAAGAAAGAAATGTGACCTTTGGGGTTTGTTTGTTTATTCAGTGAGGAAAGCATCTGCTGCATGTTGAACATTTCAATCTTTTGTTTTCTTTTTTGCTAAACACAGAGAACATACATGGTTTCAGTATGTCATTAAACTACTTTTCTCTTTACCTATGATTGTAAGTGTAACAAAGTGTTTTAAAGGAAAAAAAACTTTTAAATTCCACTTTTTTACTGAAATTGTAGAGGGAAAGAAAACATGGCTGGTGAAATTAGAGCAATATTACAAATCTCCTCTAAACAAAACAGTGATTCTGCACTTAAAAGTTGTAAATGTGTATTATTCCTTTTAAATGTCATTAGATCTCTGCAGTGTAACTGATGCAATTGGAACAACTCATCTGAGAGTGATTCACCTGACACTAGTGGCTCTGATTCTGATTGGGAGTGTCATTTCATTGGGGAGTCTTCATCGATGAATGAAGCATGCAAGAGGGGAAGTTTGATAAATGCTTATTTTTAGACATCACATGCCTAACATGCAACACATCATGCATTGCAATATCTAGTGATGTATCGTGATGACATATTCGCCATGCTTTCCTTTTGTGTAATTATGTAATGTGCTTTGATGACACATTGACTTTTATGGCTGCTTTAAACTATAGCTAACTATTAATTAGAGAATTTTTCTTGTAGTGATTGAATAGTTAAACAAAAATATCTAATAAAAATGTTCACTGTCTGAAGTTGTGCTTCACTCAAAAAAGTAAAATAGCTCTTAATCAAACATAAATTTAATATTTAAATATCAATAGGAAAAATTCATTTAACACTTTATTTTAAGATGACGTAGTTACATGTTACTACGTGTACTTACTATAGCAATAACAGTAAATCATAAATAATTGCAAGTACCCTAAACCAAACACTCACCCTAACCATAATTCTATAATAAGTAAATATTTAATTAATATTACTCAGTACTTATGAGTAAGTACAATGTTACTACATCAAAGTGTCACTAAAATGAATTGTTTACATTCAATATATTCATGTAATCCTCCACGTATGGATGCTTGTGTGATTGGATTATTTTAATCATTAATTCAACAATGGAACAAAGACTGACTATTGACATGCAGCAGGTTACAGGATATCAAAATAGATGTTCCTCAAACCTATAGGCAAGGCAAGGCAAGTTTATTTATATAGCACGTTTCATACACTACGGCAATTCAAAGTGATTTACACAGAAATTAATTAAAATAATCACAAAATAAAAGCAAGGAAAATTAAAACAGTTATAAAAGGAATTAAAAGCGATATCCGATACAGTTATAAAATGATTTAAAAGAGTAAAATATGATAGATAAACTTCTCATCTGGTAAAACAGCGTTGTATCATATTTTTCGGCGCGCCTAAGAAATCTATTGGACGCCTTTTTTCTGGCTAATCAACAGGGAATTCTAGGTTGTCTATTCTGGGAACCAAAAATTGTTGGTATATGCAGTCAGAAATATGTTTTTTGCTTCACACAACTTGGAAATCCTAAAAAAAACGTATTGCTATGGGGGGAACATGGAGAAGGTGTTCTCATTGGGGACACATGTTTAAGGGAAATAATCAAGTATTAGTTATGAAAAAAAAATATTTGGGGGGCAATTAATGATTTTGATAAAGAGGAGAGAATGGAAAAAGGATCCAGAGATAATTGGTGGTGAGGATGACAACTATAACTCATCTTCATCTGATAGGGAATCATCTGACTAGTGACTCCAAGTCATCAGATGAAGAACAAGAGCATTTCAATAATTTGCAAGAACAGGAATTTAAGGGGGCCTGGGAGGTTTTTGAAAGTGGGAGTCTGGGCTTCATGTGCATTATATAAGCCATGGAAGTGGAGAAGATTTTGTATGCTCATTCACACATTTGGACAAGGTCATTGAAGATTCGGCTGACTGAAAGATATTGCAAGGTATTTGTTAACACCTGAGATTAATACTGTAAGTATTTGCTTTCTCATTGTGTAGTATTGGTTGGGTTGTGTACATATTGTGCACAGCTTAGTGATGTATTGTGAAGGCGTGGCAGTTTTCCTTTTTTATGATTTATTTGTATAATAATAACTAAATGTTTCAGTGACCAAAGTCAGTCTTGATGACACTCAAGACAATTAGATGTCTTTAAATTATTATTATTATCATTTTGTATTTAAATGATGTTTTCCTTTGATTTTGTGTTTCCTGCATTATCACTTTAAAACATTAATGCTGTTTCTGAAATTTGCAGGATCTTTCATTTGTCTGAATGTGAGCACTTCTTTCCTCTACTACAATGAAGACTATTATGTTTGCTTTGCTGGCAGTGGCTGTGGGTATGTAGATATCTCTTCTTAATTATTATTTTCAATGTTTTACACTGTCCTGCCTATCTTAAACCTTAATATAATATGTTACTGATACATACATGTTAACTGATTTTTATTAAATGGTAAAAATTACAGACACAAATATCAGAAGCATGAACCTTTTGAAAAATTACACATGTATTTTTTAAACAAATCTCTCTTTTTTTTTTCAGCTTGTTGCACAGGTATGTTGATCATTGGAGGTTATGAATGTCCACCCCACTCCCAGCCCTGGCAAGTCTACCTTACTTACGATAATGGGGGACGCTGGTGTGGAGCATCTGTGATTAATGAAAGATGGGTTGTTTCTGCTGCTCACTGCTACGTTTCGTGAGTATATCATAGGCTATATTTATGTTAAACCTCATCAATCTCCTTTTTCCCGAGCAACTTTTTAAAAAGGACTAATATCAGTTGCATGTTAACACGTGTATTGTGAATACACTGAAAATGATGATTGACAGATACAGAATTTTTAAACCAAAGGCTGTTAAAAAAGTTACACATTCAATTCTAAAATAAAGATGAGAGTACATTAACCAAACATTTGAGACTATCCATAGACATAATATGTAGGTAGGCAATATCGCTGATAAAAGTTGTATTAGAGCCCAGTAATATATGAGTTTTTTTGTCAAATAGAGCTTCTCGTCTTACTGTCCACCTGGGAAAGCACAATGTCTCCATTGAAGAAGGCACAGAGCAGCGGATCGGGGCAGAGAAAGTGATTCCTCACCCGGACTATAATGACTCTACGTTGAACAATGATTTCATGCTGATCAAGCTGAAAGAGCCTGCCATCTTCAACCAGTATGTGAAGCCAATCCCTCTGGCAACCAATTGCTCTTCTGAAGGGGATCAGTGCTTAGTTTCTGGATGGGGCAATCAGATCACCACTGGAGGTGAGATGGCTGCTGAGTAATAAAACTTTTCTTTGATAACGTTTAATAAGGTCCGTTCTTAAAGCTTCAGTAGGGAGTTTTGAGAAAACGTTGACTTAGCCTGAAAATTTGAACAAGCACAACTTACAGGTCCAACCCCCTTGCTCTCTGCTGCGCTACAGCCCTCCCTCCACAGCTCGTCCTCCACAGCGGAGCCTGTCGTGAACGCGCAGGCTAGTAAACAGGGCCACCGATAACAGCGGATAAAAAGTTATATGGCACATTCACTAATAGGGACTAAACGTCAATAATATGCTTTACATTGACTATGGCCTGCCCATACTTTGACTACAAACTTGGTCCTCAAATCATTATGTATTTTGCAATAGCCTACATGTAACTTTATAACGTTGCACTCTTTCTATAAGTTATTAGCTAGTAAGATAACGTTAATATAACGGTAACTAACGTTACACTATGTAAGTAATTATTCTAGCGATATATAATGCTAGATAAGGTGTGCTAGTACATTATTTCAGCAACATGACAAGCCAGTGAATTAGCAGGTTTCAATTGTTGCTTAGCAGAGTGCGTGACATTTTATCTACATGTTATGCGGCTAGAGTTTTGACACCGAGTCAATGGGCTCTGTGTAATTCTTTCTTTTTCGCTTGTTTATCGTCATCAGTCTTTTTCCTTTTACCTCTTTGTTTTATGAGCAGGTGTCACTCGAGAATTGGCAGTTTAGGTTGTTTCTCCGTCATAAGCACAGCTGCAGCACGCCGGCAATCTTGAGTTTGAACGACGGCTCGCGCTCGCGCTGTGCAAGAGAGGGGTGTGATCAGCGCGTACACGAGCGTGATTGACACTGCTAAGACACTCCTCCCGGCTCTGATTGGTTGTTTCTGACCGGGAGCGTGTATTTCTTGCAAATGGCAATAGGACCACTAGGAGGAGCCAGAGGAGCTTGATTTTTACACAGATTATCTGTCTCATATTCTACTGTCAGGACATAATGACAGTTTTAGCAAATACATTTTTTCAAAAGTTACCTACAGCAGCTTTAAATCATTGCATTGATGCATTCCAAAGTTTACATATGTAAAAGTTACACAGACACACACACACACATATATATATATATATATATATATATATATATATATATATATATGTACAGGCTATATGTATATTTTATACACAGCTATTTTTTTCCCCAGTTGACTATGCTTCTACGCTGCAGTGTTTGGATTTGCCTGTACTGTCAAGGGCGCAGTGTGAGGGTGCGTATGGATTGGAAATAACTGAAAATATGTTCTGTGCTGGATTCATGGAGGGAGGCAAAGACTCATGTCAGGTATGTCATTGATGTAGTCTTTATCTATATGTCTGTTATATATTTTCATAAAGACTTTCTTTTAATTTTCCCATTTTTTTCTCAGGGGGATTCTGGCAGTCCTCTGGTGTGCAATGGGGAACTGCGAGGAGTTGTTTCCTGGGGTTATCTCTGTGCTCAAAGTGGCTATCCTGGGGTTTATGCTGAGGTGTGCCGCTACACTGAATGGGTCAATTCCACCATTGCTAACAACTAACTGTTTGTTTAGCCTGGTTTACAGGAAAATTTTCCTTGTTTTATCTTGAAATATCTCAAATTAAATTCAGCTTGAAACATGCATAAGTGTCTGTGTTATATTTTTAAATGGACAGTCAACATGAAACAGAAGTCTCAAACAAAAAAATGTAGTGAGGAACTTGATTTTTTACCATAGGGAATTGATTGGATCGTCGTGGTTTACTATTGATCGATGAAATGAAGGCATCCGTGAATGACTCCATGATGTGTGAATGTCCATAGCACACTAGTGTGGGATATGTGGAATTCTGTATCTTTGAAAATGAATTAGGCCTACTGATATTTTTTCACATAACTTTTCGCCCCCCAGTGGTGAAAATCAAGTTTTCAATGTTGTTTATATGTCTATGTGGTGTGTTTAATTAACCTGGCCCTAGCCAGATTAATTTCGCTCCGCCTAGCTTCACTCACATCCATCTGGAACCTCTTCCATTGAGAGTGATTTCTCCAACCAACTTTATGGTTTAGCCAATCAGGACGCAGGGCGGGAGTTTCATAGATGTGACGTAGTGGAGAAGCGACCGTGAGACTGTTTTGATTCAGACAACAATGGCGGCTCGCATCGAGGAAACAAGCGTTAACATTGATGCTGTTAACATTGATTTCATCCGTGTTGTCCAATCTACCTAATATTGTTTCATTAAAAGAACATCAGAGAACGGCTCTTAAGGCTTTTGTTGGTGGAAACGATGTTATATAGATCAGTGCCTTCTCCCGACCGGATTCTTCAGCGTCACGGGTTGGCTTCGGTGTGAGTGGTTGAAATAGCTCGTCGATAAAGATGACAGACAAGTGGCTTATCCAATCATATGCAAGGATTTTTGATAAGGCCCAGCCTTCTGAAACGCCATTTCAATGGATCGGTTCCAGATGGATGTGAGTGAAGCTAGGCGGAGCGAAATTCATCTGGCAAGGGCCAGGTTAGTGTTAAATCATGTGCAAATTCATAAGCTGAGTATTTTGTCCTTAAAACTGCAGTGAAACAAAAACGAGGTTTGAAATCGCTGGTGTTTCTGACATCACAAACTACCTTGTAACCAATCACGTCAAGTTGCCAGCGGGCTTTAGCATATCATTAACAGCGAACTAGCAGGGGAGTCTTGAGAAATGCCAGGTTATCCAAATATATATTCATGATACTTTTCTCCAGTTGTTCAAAGCGTTCCTGATGATTGTTACTTAGATGGTAAGCGGGGACATGGTTTGTGTAACATTAGCAACACATTATAAGCTGTTTGATCATTAATCATATATATTATGTGTCCGACGTTGTAAAGAGCGATAACATTGTGTGCAGCGTTTACCTCAGAAAGTTGTGGCGTGAGTGGAGGCGGGGCTAATTAGCATATTCATGAATCCGCGTATATTGAATGAAGCAAGGGTGTAGAGAGATACATTCAAGCTATTTTAAGGCATGGCGAATTTTTTTACACAGGAAAAAACGTTTAAATATGTCATTTTGGTCATCAAAGAACAGTTTTAAGGGATACAATTATTGACTACAGGGGACTTTAATCAAAGTCAGTTATGTGAAATTTAAACAAAAAGTTCACTTTAAAAAACATACACAGCAAGGTTGTGGTAGGAATGCTTGCCGAGGACAATACTGTTCCTGGCCGTTTGTCAAGTCAAGTCAAGTCACATTTATTTATATAGCGCTTTTCACAATACAGATTGCATCAAAGCAGCTTCACAGTGATAACATGAAAGTAGTACAACACAGTTCAATACAACATTCCAGACAACACAGTTCACAGTTGTCTGGAATTAATAATAGTAATAATAATTTAAAAGAAATTAGCTCCCTAATTTCTCAATGTACTTACTATGACAGGATCAGTGGTATATAATAGCACAGTAATATGTTGAATAAAAATTAAGTAATATTTCATACAAAATTGAACGAAGAGAGACAAAAACTATATCAGAGATTTGCATTAATCCAGCACCAATCTGAACTTTTCTTATTTATTGGGTTATAAATAAATATATTTAAGAATAAATATGTATTAAATAAACCTTTTAACAAAGAGAGACAAAGACATTATCAGAGATTGTATTTGTCCTATACCGATCTGGTATGATTGATTGATTGATGCAATGTGAAAGAAATGGCCTTCCATTTAATTTCCATGGCCAGTTCAATGGTGTGGCACAGTATATTGTTATGCTGAATAAATATTCTATAATTTTAAAAAAGAGAGACAAACAAATGATCAGAAATTTGCATTCGTCCAGTACAAATCTGATCTATTAGTAGTGGCAGTCGTAGCTATCTTTATTTACTTTTTACAAAATAATGCCCCTTGGTTTGATAGTTTTTTATGAAATGAGATTTTAAATGTAGTCTCCAAATACTTTTGGTAACACTATATGAACTATCACAGAGATCCTGAATTCATTTGTATTTAGTTTAGCTTCCACAAGGTGGCAATGCTGTGCTCAAACCTGCTTGTTACCAGAGTAACGGATGAAACTCGGATCATACACAAGAGAAAGCAGCCTTTGTATCAAGTCATTGTTCCTTCTCGTGTCTGAACAATAATCTCATTATCCTCATTGATTTAGCTCACTCTGGTTTAACTGTCAAAAGTGTTCATACAATAAAATACAATTCAATGTGTTATTCACATCTCAACCTACTGAATTATAAAGTTTCCTCTTTTATGGGTCACCTGGATTCCTCAAACACAGATAAAACAATTCCGTGCCTTCTCAAAATCAAAGTATTTTAAGAAAGACTTACAGTAGGCAATTCCCATAAAAATGTGGAAAATATGACTCTTAAAATAGCAATATTTGAAATATCCTAATACAAACATGTTTACATCATGCATATTTCTGCTGCTTTTATTTATTTGGAAAAGTTTATTTCAGTTGAAGGACATTATGTGTTAACTGGTAATCATGGGACGGTGTGTTAACATCTAAATGCACAGGCCTGTTTATGTTCTCGGCCAAGCGTACTTCCTGTCTGGCCCAGCAAACCGCCCGAGCGTTGGGTTTCTGTGTTAGCAATTATCTCTGCGTGCAGAATTGTGGTCGGGGCTGTGTGTGCATATCTGTGGCACATGGGAGGAAGTCTGACCTGAGTGAAAAAAGCTGTAACTTCCTGACTGAGCGTTTGCAATGAGGAAGAGTCTTACAGGGAGGGGCAAAGGATCCTGCAGCTTGTCAACGACACGCTTTCATCCCACAGCACAGCTGTTTTCATGCTGACTTCCAAGACTTCCACACTTCCATCCACATTACCATCACTTTCTCTAATGCGAGTGCCAGAGTCTGGCTTGGTTTCACTTACTTTGCTGGATTTCCACACGTGCTGCTTGTACAGTAAGTCACCTGCTTCGGCATCTTGACCTTTACAGGTTCCTTACCAAAGATATCAGAATATGAGTTGAGATAGACTGAGATCTTGTGCTGCATTTGAACTTATGATGCATGAAATGTTGGTTTAAAACTAACTTCTGCTCTCTGTGAAAATTCTGTGAAGTTGTGATGTATAGCGATTTTGTGTGATGAAATGTGTCACAGTAAATCATGCTAAATATAATATTAGGCCTAAATGTGTTTACATCCTTATAGTTTAATAGTATGGTGTGAGATAGTTCAAATCGTCTTTTAGTGTGTGTGTGTGTTTGTGTGTAGGTAGGTTTATATTACATTGTGGGGACCAAATGTACACACGAGGATAGTAAAACCTGAGATCACCTACATTGTGGGGACCAGCCAGCGGTCCCCGCGAGGGTTAATAAACGTACTAAATTATATATTTTTGAAAATGTAAAAATGCAGAAAGCTTTGTGTGATGGGAAGGTGACAGAAAATACAGTTTGTACAGTATAAAAACCATTACATTTATGGAAAGTCCCCACAAAGATAGTGAATCTGACGTGTGTGTGTGTGTGTGTGTGTGTGTGTGTGTGTGTGTGTGTGTGTGTGTGTGTGTGTGAGAAAGAGAGAGAGAGAGAGAGAATCTTGCCTGAAGTCGTTCTGCGATTATGAGGCAGAAAGTCATAAGATTCGCTTCTGATCGCAGAGACCCTTTTCAATTCATCCCTTCATTCTTTACAGGCCTTCCTAGAGTTTCTTCACTGGCCCGACATGGACACTGTGGATTCAGACAAGATCCAGGTTGGAGAAAACAAATTCGTAAACAAGTAAGTCCATCTTGTTATGTTACTGCAAAGGTGTCTTGCTCTCGCTGTTCTCGTAAACCTAACTTCATTTTCTTTTTGTTTGCAGGAGCGTTATTCTCTCACACCTTCAAACGTATAACCTTTATTATGAAGGAGAAACTCTCCAGTTGAGGCACAGAGAGGTTAGTTGGTAAAACGTAGCCTGTTGAATGTATTGATGTCATACAGCTGATGACTAAAGTGACATGTCAATTTCACAGGAGGAAGGAGAGTTGATCATAGAGGGCTTGCTCAATGTTTTTTGGGGTGTGCGGCGGCCAATCAGACTGCAGATGCAAGATGAGAAGGAGTCAATCAGGCCACGCCCCTCACTAACATCTCTGAGCGATGAAACAGACATCAACACAGTCAAGTCAGATATTATTTATTTTATTTTTACATTATAAATCATTTTTATTATTGATCATATTATTGTTTTTGGTGCTTTCGGGTTAATGTTTTGGGATACATATGTAATTGCAACAGAAATTAATTTCATTAAAAACAATCAAAAAATGTGTTTATTGGTTTGCCTTCACAATGGATAATTATGTTTGAAGTTTAGAAAGCGGAACCAAAAAACGTAATCAAAGGCTAAAGGCTAGAGTGCTAGAAATGTATACTGACCTTGTCTACACAAACATAATTAAAAACTTTTACAGGCCTATACCTTTCAAAACTATGGGGTCAGCAAGATTTTTTTAATGTTTTTTAAATAAGTCTCTTATGCTCACTAATGCTGTATTTATTTGATCATAAATACAGTAAAAACAGTGAAAATAATATTGTGAAATTTTATTTTATTTTAATGTTATACAATGTAATTTATCCTTGTAATGGTAAAGCTGAATTTTCACCATCATTACTCCAGTCTTCAGTGTCACATGATCCTTCAGAAATCATTCTAATATGATGATTTGCTGCTCAAGGAACATTTCTTATTATCATCAATGATGAAATCAGTTGTGCTGTCATTAGAACACCGTCATTAGAACTCTTTAACCGGAAAAACGTTATTAAAATATTTTTTTCACAAACATTTTTTTCATAGAGAATGTTTAAATACTAATATCAGCTTACGAGGGAAACGGAGGCGGAGTTAGTGGTGCTTCGGAGGCTGAGTGCTGGAGATGATTCGGAGAGAAATCTTGGAGATCTCCTTAATAAACGGAGGTGTGAAATCTCTGCCCCTTTACCGATCAGAGCGCGCGCTCACACAGAGTAAAGTGCGCAAGACCGGCAAGACCCCATTTCGCTTGGCTGTGTGCATGGCTTTTTTTGTAACAGTGCGCGCGGCGCCGCGTCCGAGGATGAACGACTTCAAGCCGAATCTGCCCGAGCATGTAGGCTACTTACGTCTCACCGCACCGGCACCCAGTTTGTGCGTCTAAATTGCAAAGTTCATTGCAAAGTTTTTTTTGTTACGGTTTTGTTTACTGTGTGTGATTTATTTAATGGAAAACACATTCACTTCTAGTTGTCTTGCTGTTAATTTTAGATAAACGTAGAGCAAGTAGCTAAACAGTGTCTGCTCGTTTATTCAAACTAAGTTGTTCCAGAGAATGTCTAATATGGGTTGTTCTATAACAGATGAACGTCGCTGTGCATACGTCATCTCCTTCATCGCTCTGATTGGTTTGAGGTCTATCCAATTGCGCCCAGAGGCATTTGAGCTACATCCGTTGGTGACACCCCTTTGGAAATGATTTGTCTATGAAGCTTTGCCAGACCATAATTCAGTTACAGCTGAGAATGGTCTGGTTTTAACCAGGCTAGCGTCCTAGTGCAGTCGTTGTTTATTCTAAGCTTTTGCTTGTCTGTCACTTTAAATGCTCAAGCTCGTTACAGCAGGTAGGATTCTGATTGGCTGTCAATGTTTTTATCGTTCATTAGCTGGATAATTTTTCTGATTCTGAAAGTGATTCAAACGATGTCGTTTATTTGTGCCGTTGTTTTTTAGAACGATGTCTTTATCATTATCTTTCTTTATAGTTATCGTCCTTGGTGTGAACGGGCCTTAAGTGCGTCGGAAGGGCTGCCGCTTTTGCATTGTTTGTGCTTGCCGTTTAATAACCACTCGAAACTAGCAAACTGGCAGCTCCAGTAGTAAAGAAAAGATTCATCTTGAACTCTGTCATGAAAACTAGCATGATAAACCTTACTAAAATAATTTTATAATCAATTAAAAAGGAGTCTATACCTGTATGATAATGATGACGCTGTACCCACATTTAACCAGCGGTTTGGATAATGGATGGATATTCAGCTGCGGGCGCCCTCTTCTGGCGAGACTCATGAATTCATTCGGTATGGGTATTCCGTAGCCTTACACAGTGTACATTATTTGTACACTCGTTAATGTGGTGCATTATGGTATAACGTCCATTAGGCTATATCGAACACCACTACAAATGGCTGTCCTGAAATAGCGCCCCATTTAAGGGTATAGAAGTAAAACATGGAGAGTAGACTCCACCCACAAGTATTACATTGGTTGTGCAGAAGTTCCAAAAATAGCCCACCTCAAAAAGGAAACTTGATATATAATACACAAAACTTCCTCAAAGAGGAACTTTATAGATACAGAATTAGAATTATAGAATTATAAACACTTTCACTTAATAATTAAAGCCACAATATGTAGGGTTTTTTTCCGCCAGAAGAGGGCGCAGTTTCCAACAATAACAAAGGCGTAGGTTTATGACGCAGTGATGAGCTGAATGATGGGACTTGCTGTTAAGCTGATGGATCTAACAATGTTTATGGATGAGTGCAAACATTCATGTTTTTTAACATTAGGCCTACAGTGGTATGAAGCAGGTCGCGATTGCTAAAGAGACAGATATCACACGCGAGTCCCGCGGATATAAAGGAATAAGGACATTTAATTCTACCGAACTACCCGCAAGTGCTGGATTACTACTCACACAGGTCAGTTTATTAGACGAATTAAACTTGTGAGGTAACGCAGCGCTGCTTCACTTGGTCTAACGTTACACTATCACACTAAACGGCATTTAAATGTGTGTTGAAAGTTATAATGTTATACTACTACGTGTTAGTTCGTTTGCTATACGAAACTAGCAGTAAGCTAGATCAACATTAGAATAACATTACTGACCATATTCTAACATTTCATCATGTTGAGCTAACGTTATATAACATTGATTTGTTTTATGTACATTTGCTCACCTGTCTAATAAAGCTGTCAAGTCGTGACTCGTGAAGCTCTGTCAAGTCCAAGTTAGTTCCGGACGTGGAGCTCTCGGCATCTCAAAAACGCCACGCTGATATTGATCCTCATTTTAGTTCTCCTTGTTTGTCCCAAAGTCTGCTTGCCATGGTCTATGTTTGAAAGAAACAAGAACTGCGTGCCGCTAAACGTTACGCACTACGCAGTTGTCCACGTCTGTCGCCATGGTTACGTCATGGCTATGGCAGTATGAACGGAAACCGAGGATAGCGCGGATATTGCGTCATTGACAGGCGACATTTTTTTCCGGGACGGCCACTTATTTAAAATTGGAATTTCTCTGAAATAAAACATCTTTGGAGACTTTTGGGATATTGTAAGTACACAACTGCAGGAAATATATCACACTGTGCAAGTGATTTTTGGATATTTTATTACAAAATTCTTTAGTCTAAGCACAAAATGATGAGCACAGAACTCTTGCCCCATAGACTTACATTTTAATGGTTTTCACCAGAATGTTCTTTTAATTAGGGTTCCTGCTTTCTTGCCTTTTAGAAATGATGAAACAAATCAGCCGTGTATTTCCATTGAGGTCACTACAACAGATGACCAATCAAACGACTCCGGCGAAGAGAAGGGAGAGGCAGGTGAATACATTCTTGACTTTTTAAAAAAAAATTCAGTGTTCACTGCCTGCCTATTCGTCATATTTGAATGGCAGTGTGTGATTTGGTAAAGTCTCATCTGGCAGGTGAGGGCCAGCAGGAGTCGACACACTCGGATCGGGTCACCAGGACTAGGAGTGATGTCAGCGGGAGGAGAATCAGTGGACGTCGACTTGGCATCAGGAGAGTCAAGAGACACCGATGCTCCTTCAACGGACACTTTTATAACCACAAGGCAAGCGTCATGTTTCGTAAATTGGTTACACGTTATTAATTTCTTGCTCACATTTGATTGTTTCAAACAGACAGCGGTTTTTACGCCGGCGTTCGGCTCTGTGACGAACGTCCGCATCAACAGCTGTATGACGACGGCACAGGTAATGCGGGTGTTGCTGAGCAAGTTCAAGATTGAGAACAGCCCGGATGAGTTCAGCCTCTATCTTGTCCATACGAGTGGCGGTACGTCCTGACTCAATTCACATGTGACATGTTGTTCTTTTATTTGTGCCTGAGTTCATATTTCTAATCCTCTCCTGCATCCAGAGAGACATCAGCTGAAGCCTAGTGATCATCCTTTGGCGGTCAGAGTTTTGCAAGGACCTTGTGAACAGGTCAGCAAAATGTTCCTAATGGAGACGGACCAGGTGGAAGAGGTCACCCATGATGTAAGAGACCAAATATCTCTATCTATCGATCTATCTATCTATCTATCTATCTATCTATCTATCTATCTATCTATCTATCTGTCTATCTGGCTGGCCAAATTACTTAAAATTAAATAATTAAAATGTTTAAATCGATAAATACATAAATTAATAATAAAACATAAAATCATAATAATAATGATTAAATCCCCCAATATTGATTCATTTTACCATTATTTTGCATAAATTTGTATCATTATCTCTGAATTAAAGTTTCTTTCTTAAATGTCCAAAGATGATAATAAAATGAAGCAACGAATGCAAACTAATGGTAAAATGAAATGCAATGCATATTTATAAATTTGTTTGGTGATTTATTTAATAAGTAATTTATTAAATGTTTACATTAACATCATTCATAATGTTAATAAAAATAATGTATTTAATTAATGCTTTAATTTTGAGTAGTTGTATTTATTTATAAAAAAAATTATGCAAAACTAATATATTTTCCAGACTGATCATATAATAGATATTTTAGATATAATTAGATTTATTTCCAGTATATTTTTTTTACATCGTTATTGAACAATGCACATTGCATTGTTAGATTCAGGGGCGGATCTAGAAAAATATTTATGGGGTGGCAAGAGGGGGGCAGGAATTTTTGAGGGGTGGCAACATGGCAGACGTATATATATACTGAATTTAATCACAGTTAACACAGTTTGATGAGAAATCGTATGTATACACACTACAAAAGGGCATTATTTGTATTATTATTTGTATCTTTTTTTGTGGGGGGGGGGGGGTTGGGGGGGGGGGGGGGGGTGTACACCTGTGAGTACAGAGCTGGGCTGGGACAAAAAATCGGCCCGGGCATTTTGGCCCAGACTGGCCCACTACATATGATCATAAACACAACCGAACTTTGCACTCCCTTGAATATGTATACCAACTCCTATAAAAACCACTAATGTCATAACATAAGTGAATAGGAGTGAGTAAGAGTTAACAGATGAAATAACTACTAAGTTGAACTATAGGCCTAATCCACATTGATGAATGCTAAAACAAGCTATAAGCTGCATTGGTATAGCAATAGCGTTTTTTCCCACAGGATTTTGGGAAATCTGCGGTGAGTGCACCTCTGTCCCTCTAGGGGGGTTCGGGGGCATGCACCCCCATAAGAAAATTTTGTGCTTTTTAATGTTAAATTCATCAATCTAGTGCACTTTGAGAGTTCAAAATAAAGAGCTCCAACCCATATTCAGTGTGCAAATTGAACAAAGAAAAACTCAAAACTCTTTTTAGTTGTGATATAGTGTCTGTCTACATTACACTACTATATAATAATAGTTATAATATTATGGCCAGTCCAGCCCTGTGTGAGTATAAAGGCAGGGGCGCGTTTAACTTTTGGAGCCAAGGTGTGCCGACCTTTTTTCCCTTGTTTATATATATTATTTTGTTGAGCACCCAACTTGAGCGTTTTACTGTGGAATACTGTAGGCTACTGCATATAAACACCAGACAGATACATGATATATGAAACAGATGTGCTTTACTCATCTCACTTGCACAAAATAAATGCAGTAATATAAAGCATAGAAACGCACAGGTGAAATACACTGAAAATGATATGCATTTAAAAATGTGGTCGGGTTGAAAACTTATCTCTCTGGTAATGGAACTCGGTCGCTGTTGTCTCTTGCTCTCGCTGTCTCCTGCTCTCGCGGTCAGATCACCGGAAGTTTTCGCCGGAAGTATTTGGCCACACACTAAAGTACGACCGTCTAACGGTCGTCATATTATGCACGTAGCGAATTCACTGCAGTCGGACATGGGAGATTCGCGCTCGTAAATTGTCAAATTGGCCATAACTTTTAATTCGTTGCTGCCAACTGGGGTGGCAGGAGGGGTGGCAAGGCTTTCTTTTAGGGTGGCATTTGCCACCCTATGCCACCCCGGTAGATCCGCCCCTGGTTAGATTCAATATTCTACACAATGTGTCTGTTTGTATACTGCACATTTTGGCTGATGTAGCAGGTCATACAATGTGGATACTGTAATCTTACTATTTATTGCAGAAATAAGTGTTAATGTGGCTATTTTCAGCCAAACTACACAGTGCAAGTTTGGATATATTGTTGTAATACTTAATTGTGTCCTCAAGGTGGCACAATACATCAAGTTTGAGCTTCCTGTTTTACAAAGCTTCATTGCTAAACTTAAAGAGGAAGAAGAAAGAGAGATGCTGAAACTGAAGAAGAGGTACAGTCTATCATACATAACAAAGAAACTGATATATACATGATGAGTCTTTTGAAATCATTGTGTGACTCATTTCCTTTCTGTGTTCTTATTTCCTGTTAACTCAGGTACGCTGATTTGCGCCGTATCATCAAGAGATACATGAAGTCCTTAGCTGATAAAACTACTTGATGATGCAAGCACCGTCTTTAAAGCACCAAAATGGTGCTATCTCAGGAACAGGAACATATCCTTACTTTAGTTTGGCTTTCTATGAGCCTGCTATTGTGTTCATGTATTATATAATATCACAATACAGCAATATCCAAAAGTACCATGGCTTTCTCTAAATAAGCTTTATTGGATAAACAGATACTTGGCCTTCTTTTTCACAAAGGAAGTCAAATGGGTCAATCTCCGACTTTTATGCACAATTGTAATGAGCCATAAGAGTGTTTATTTTTCTAGTTATTAAAAATCTGATTTAACGTAAAGCCGGACTGTGTGAATAAACAGACAATGTGAAACGAAGAGAAATAATTTGTAAATCTAATCTATTTGCCTTATTTTATTGCAGACTGTTTGTAATGTTTGTTAGTATTAAAAATATTTAATATCTTTAATTTGTGAGGCGTTTTACAAGTGTACTGTATATGCACAGATTTTTGCTTTTAATAATAAAAAAAATACAGAATGTATTGTGTGAACTTGCATGCACATTTAACTCAGTGAAAGATCTCATTACATTTCAGTGATCCCTATTGTCTAATATTAATATTTTTCTCATGGGTCTGTTTAAGCAGTAGAGATAAAAAATAACAGTCCATTTACCATGAATACGTCTTACGCCACACTGCATTGCTCCACATTAGGCATGACATTTCAACATAAGGATCACTTTTCCATGTGGAATAAAGACTTAATCTCTCCTAATATATTTGATTAGTTTCTTTAACACTCCTAAGCACTGATCTCTTACTATTACAACTAAGATTTGAGAACTTAATGGTCAGAGATAATAGACACGAGGGGGAAATCGAGTGTGGGAGCAATGAGATGTAAATCTTATTAGAAATTGCTTTAAAATGAGTAAAGACCAGTCTAGTACCAAGCACTAATTCATCCTTTGTTGAGGCTTTGTTCTCAAGTGGGCGGGGCCATTGAGCATCCCTGATTGCTCATTCGCTCCTGTGTGGTTTCATAAGGTGGTTGTTTACAACACAGAGCAGCTTCTCACAGTAAGACTGGGCAGTTCAAGCGCTGAAGAGAAGACACTGATCATCACCCGGTAAGATGCTTCTGTTTATTATAACAGATGGGACTTTGTTGAGATTTGCTAAATAAGGAAGATGATAAATGATATTATTGCATGAATACTGAGGCAACACATTTAATATATCAAATCTAATGTAATGTATCCTAAAGATTTTTCATTGGTTTAACTATTTTAATTTATTTATTTTTCATATTACAGTAATAGTTTGAAATAACCGTTGTGACATCAGCATGGATGTCTATGTAATCAACACATGTATAACAATTAATATACTGTATGGCACAACAAGTGGGTCACTGTGTGTCAGCAAATCGAACGTAGCACTAATTCTAGGTGAGCTTTGACAATTGATACACCAGTCAGGGCGTGTGTCTCCCCGCACTGTAATTGTCTAAACTGACCAAGGCTGTATCTGTTTAGAATAATTCTGTTGAATAAAATATTCAACATTTTCAACATAACAACATTTTTAAAAATAAAAATGTTTATTTAATGTTATATTAAAAAAATAAACAATCATTAAATATTTTAAAATACATACTATAATATTCAATTAATAAAAACAACATTTTAAAATAAATTTTAAATAAAACTTAGCACATATTAATAAAAATAAATATATTTAGAATAACTTTGAACAGGAGCAATGTTTATCATTTTAAAAAGGAGGCTCTTTCTACTTCAAAATTTCATGTTTAATTCAATGTGTTACTTGCCCTTTTTTTGTATTTATTTGTGAAAATTGTTTCTACACCAATTTTTTTCAGTGTACACTGGTTGTAAGTAGAACCCAAAATTGTCTGAATAAATGGAGTTTATGAAACGAGATAAATAATTTGTAAATCGTATTTGCCACTATTACTATTTGTAAAAGTGTTTATATTATTAAAATATTTTATAATCTTATTTTGTTAACATTAATGTACAGTATTAACTTACATGAACCAATATATTCTTACAGCATTTATTAACTTTTGTTTATGTTAGTTAAATATGTTCATGTCCATGTAGTTCACATCCATTTACTAATGTTAACAGATAGAACTTTTGATCTTAAGAATGTTGAGATTAACCTTGACCAATATTAATAAATGCTGGAGGAGTATTTTTCACTGTTACTATAACAACTGTTAAAGTAACACTATACATTTTGTTGTTCAAAATTAAATAAAACATAAGTAAAAACATAATTAATCTTTGCAAAACATTTTTTTTTTTGTCTTACCCTGATATAGCCTATGGAAATTACGCGTGTTTGAAGTGTTTATATTTTAGACCTGACTGGATGATAGGCTACATGCACTCACCCTTCGTGTCTCGTCATATCCGTAAATAGTGAAAAGTTGCTTTTTGGAGATTGGAGAAATTGGGGATTTTAAAAGTTGTAAAGGCGATGGGGAGATGGTCTTTTATTACTCAACAGGTGTTTATTGAAGAGATAAATTTCCTCATGTATAAGCTGATTTCACGCTGCCGCCATTTTGAAATCGAAAGCGAGGCTCCGGTGGGAAGAACACCGGAAGTACAGATAGACAACAATGCTTGGACTACCAACCTGAAGCTGCTGCCGCGATTTACACTATTGGATGTTAATATCCAATGTATATAGTTCGTTCCTGCTTCTTTTTTTTCCGTTCTGAATTATATATAAAAAAATGTTTTATTTCTAAATGAATTTCACTGTATATACTCTAAAGTATGAAAGAAATGTATGTACATTTTTAGAATAACTAATTTCTACATTAAACACAACAATATGCCATCGCATTCACGACTCTCCTATGATTAAAAGCGACACTTACGGTTTTCTTCCCACCGGAGCGATTTCAAAATGGCGGCTGCGTGAAATCAGCGTATAGCTCTTTAACAGAGTTATCAATTTACAAACTCCAGTAGAGAACAATATAGGCTATGCATATGAAAGTATGTTGCAAGGAAGGAAGCTCTCTAACAGAGTTCATTAGCCGCGTTTCCACTGTCGGGCCAGAAGCTCAAAGCATTATTGTGAAGGGTCATATTCATCCGCACAGTCACGCAAAGCCGAAGCACAACCAAAACAATGTTCTTCCGCAAAATGCATGCAGCTTTGTTTTTTAATTGCTTGAGCTGGCCAAAAGCTACATAGTGTACCTTTAACAAATGAAACCTTATTTAAAGTGTTACCAATAGCATTTATTTGTAAAGTAGCCTATTTTAAAAGTCTCTAATAAAAGTGAAAGGCTAATAAAAAAAAAAACATAAGGAAACAATTATTGAAATAGCATGTCCTACCTTTTAAATCGATGTAATATAATTATAGGAACCTTTATTAAAATGTGTAACAAGATATAAATTAGTTTCCATTGTCTTTTGAAAGGACCTCTAATCACGATGGGCAATCAGAAGCTCCTGGTCATGTGGGTGTGGATGTTACTGGTGGTGTCGTTGTATCCTTTGGCCCACTGCAAACGTAGAGGTGGTTCTGGTGGCAGAGGCGGAGTGGGTAAGCTGGCCAAAGCCCCTTCCCAGAACAAGGGCCTGAAACTGGCAGGTGCCGCCGCCGCGGGGGCTCTCGGAGGAGCAGCCATCGGATACGGGCTGGGCTCTCTGGGCAGACCGAGGTACGAGTACGAAGGGGGCAGCCGGCGCTATTACCCAGATGGACCTGGAAACCACAGTCGCTCAGACAGGGAGAATTACAGGAACACTGGCAGCTCAGGGCAGGCCAGCATCCTCATAACACTAGGAACAGTGGCACACATCTTTATGTGGGGATGAATTACAAGGTTTGATGTATTTGTTTTGCTGAGAGATAATTTCATAGTGCAGAAAGGTTTAATTTTAAACAGAGGATGCTATCATTTTCTTTGATGAAGTGAAACTTATTTATTACGAGGATGAAATATGAAATGTGAGACAGTGACGACTTATGTATGTCAAGGCAAGGAGGTTGAGTTCATTTCAATTTTTACTGTTAAACATATATCTAAATGTTTTAGCCGTTGGTTGGTGTGAGGAATATTAAATTATATTTAATTTATGTTGTGCTGCTATTGCCTAAAAGTAATGCAACGTTTAACTTATGATTTTATTTATTTTGGTGCTCACATCGTCGTTACTAAAGGTTTAGTTCACCCAAAAATAAAAATTCATGTTGCTACAACCCCGTAAGACTTCCATTCATCTTTGGAAGACAAATTAAGATTTCTGTGACTGTCCCTCCATTGAAAGTTACGCAACTACCCCTTTCAAGCCCCAGAAAGGTAGTAAAGACATCATATAGCAATCCATGTGACTCCAGTGGTTTAACCTCAGTTTTATGAAGCGACACGAGTGCTTTGTTTGTGCAAAAAAGCAACAACATAATTTACAACTTTATTTACAAAGTATTAATCTCCAACGCTCCTTCACGAGAGCACCACACATTGTGTTGTGTTGGCGCGAGAGCAGGCTTTGTTACATGAACGTGCGTCAGATTAATATTTTGTAAATAAAATGGTAAATTATGGGTTTTTTTGCGCAAACAAAGTACTCGCACCGCTTCATAAAACAAGTTAAACCAACAAGCAAATGGATTACTTTAACGATGTCTTTACTACCTTACTGGGGCTTGAAAGTACAGTAGTTGCGTATAGACTGTCAATGGAGGGACAGAAAGCTCTCAGATTTCATTAAGATCTTCATTTGTGTTCTGAAGATGAAAGCAAGTCGTATTGGTTTGGAACAACATTAGGGTGAGTAATTAATGACAGAATGTTCATTTTTGGGTGAACTACCTCTTTAAAACTAAAATCGCTTTAAGGGCTAATATCTAAGTGCATTCTCTCATATGTCTGAAATCATTTAATGCAAACTTTGTGAACTGTGAAGTGTCATGTGATGGAAAAATAACAAGTTTTGCTGTTCCTTTCATTCCAGTGATGTCAGTTTCTCTTCTGTCAGTTTCAGAGTTTGATGTGTATTTTGGCAGGTCTTTTAATTTAAACCATATCACTCTTTAGTCCTTGTACTGGATTTTAAATGAATAAATAATTGACTCTGCTTATTCCCACCCACTTTGTTTGCTTTCACCTAATCATGATGTTGGTTCTCCGAATAGCCTGGTCTCCTAGCAACGTGCAGCATGTATCATGTGAAGGCCACAGTCTGTTCTGTGATGTTACCATAGCAACGGTCTTCATTTTGCTAGGGGGCTTTTAAACAGATCAGCCATTGTGTGATCTATAAAACACTGAAAACTAGTTTTTATTTTTTATACTGTAAATTTCGGTTTACACTGCACGTTCTTGAGGGAAACAACATTTAGAGTGAATTACTAAAAGATGTGAACTCTATTAAATGCCAGGGATGCATGATATATCGGCCACCGTATCGGTAGCTGCCGATATATGTTCATTTTTAAAGTTATCGCATCTGCCCGTTAAGAAAATTTGGCCGCTATATTAAAGGCTCGTCTATAGGCAACACCATCTGGATCGAGAACACTTAACAGTAATCGTACTGTCACCCTCTTCACCGTAAATACTTTATGGATACATTTTTAGTGCATCATTCTGTATCCAATCATTTGGCCGGATCCCGCAATTTCCTCAGATATAAAGCTGGATAACTCCTTCCAGTCTGAAAAGTGTTTTCGCCTGTAAAGTATATATTCCGGAAAAATATATACATTCCAAGTATATATATATATACACTCACCGGCCACTTTATTAGGTACACCTGTCCAACTGCTCGTTAACACTTAATTTCT